>NW_025999895.1:3475737-3493381 GCF_001458135.2 Marmota marmota marmota | reverse complement strand
TCCGGCAAGCCGGGCAGCGTGGGGAGGCGGCGCTGCAGCCAAGGCCAGGCGGAGGCCGAGAGCCCGGCCCGCAGCCACGCCCTGCCTAAGGTGCAGGTGGCCCCAGCAGGGAATGGTGCTGGGGGTGGGCTGACTCCCGACCTGGGAAGAACCTTCTGCAGGCTGCCTCCCGATCCGAGCAAGGGGCCTGCACGCCTGCAGTCACAAAACGGTTTATTGAGCACCTACTGCACCCGGCGCTCTGGGAGCAGCAGGACGCGGAGGGGCGGTTTCTCCCTTTCAGGAAAACGTTTCAGAGCACGTATATTTATTTATTTATAAAGCATAGGCACTTTATTACTGGGTTTATATATTATGTATCCATAAAACTTGAAATTTAAAGAGGATGAGATAAAAAATAGAAATAGAGTCGTGTTTCTTTCCATGTGCCAAACGAGCTGCCTTTCATCCCATCTTGGAGACCTGGGTTCAATTACTGCACCCTGGTTGGGCCCGGAACTGGAGAAAACACCCCCTCCTATTGTGTTCCTATCATCCTACCCAGCCCCCACAAGCCCAAGGCATAAGGTAGCTGAGAGCAGAAAGTAGAGGGAGGTCCTCTGAGAACTGGGTTCAAGTCTTGCATCTGCTGTTTACTGGTCCAGTGACCTTGGGCCTCTCTGAGCCTCAGTTTCTTCTGCAAGATGGAAGGAGCCACATCTCTCATGCCTGGCAGAGGGACAGGCCATGGGGCTGGCTGGCTCTGGGGGTGATCTGGCACTGTTGCCACCCAGTCAACCTGAATGGCACAGTAGTTAGGAACACACCCCAAAGGGCCAGGCGGTGTCCTACAGTGGTCATGCCCTTCCAGAAAGAGAGCCGTTTATTGTGGCATGGATAGGGCGGTTGATCGAGTCTGTGTCATGTGCCTGGAGCACTGCTGGAGGGGCCTTCCAGGAAGAATTATCAAGAGAAGAGCCAGTCAGTCAGTCAGTCCGTTAACAAACAACCGAGAGTCAGCTCTGCCAGGTGCTGTTTTAGGTAGTGCAGGCCAAGAAGCTCCCCTAGGAGCCTAAGGTCGCTTGCACCCCAGGGTGTCCCCATCAAAGACACTGCATTGTCTCTGAAGAGCACCAGGGTCATCCTCAGGCCAGGGATAAGGGGCCCTTGGAACAGGGGGAGGCCCTGGCCCAAGCAAGGCCCATAGCCAGGTGGTCACCCCCTGAGGTGTGGTCCCCCCTGGGCGGAGAGTGACTCAGGCCCCGCCCAGTCTCCCGCTGCCTGGGTTTGGTTTGTTTAAGAACAAATTAGTCACAGAGCAGGCAGCTTTCCCGAAAATAAACCGAGAATCCCCAGGAAACAGGGAAAATTGAAGGCAGGCGGGTGAGTCAGCACGTGCGGGCCCCCAGGGCTCCGCTTTCCAAACTGCCCTCGCCCCGCCCGCTCCCGCTACTCTCCTCCGCCTCCTGTCCTCTGGGCACCCCTCCCGATCCACCCTCCTCTCCCTGCTCCCCCACTCCCTGGCCCCTTCCCGCCACAGCTGCATTCATTCATCTGTCCTGCAGTGTATGCAGGGCACCCACGGGGCCAGGCCCTGGTGCCAGTGGGCAGAAGAGGGAGGCAGAGAGCCCGGGCCTCCCGGACCCCCTCCCAGGGCACACACAACCCAAGGGGTGGCACCAGCTGACCACGCCCTGGGCCCTTGCCCCCACCCCCGTGCCCACCCTGGGGAAGCAGAGCTCAGCCCCAGAGGACGGTGCTGAGGCCTCCACCAGCTCCTGTGGCAGGAGGGGGGGGAAGCTGGAGACCCTTGTGAATCTGAAAGCTCTGATGTCCTTCCCTCTGCGAACCTCCTGTGGGAGAGGCCAGACCCCGCTTTGGGGAGGACTCCAGCCTTCCCATTGACACCCAAATACTGGAGGTTGGCAGGGGAGGTTGGGGTAGCTCCGTTCTGGGAAACTGGCTTCTCAGCTGCCCATGGCCGGAGCAGGTGGGACACCTTTCCTGTCCAGGCTAGTCCCTGAGGGGCTGTACCTCTCCTGCCAGGGCCTCCTTCAGCCACCCCCCATCTCTCCAGCTAGAGGCCATGCTCTGCCACCTCCCTGGGACCCCCAGACTTCTCACTTCCCAGACCCCTCAGGAGCCAGGGGAGGTGGCCCAGGCCTAGGTCACAGGGCTGGGCTGGGGTCTCCTGTCTCCCGGTCACTGTCCAATCTCTGTCTGCAGCTCTCCATGAATAATTTAGTTGTTCGAATTACAGTAAAGAGCTTCAGCTTCCCTTCCCAAATCGTTAAGAGCTGATATAAGACGCCCCAGTTCCTTCTGAGGAAAGTCCCTTTCCCAGCGAAACTGAGCCCTGTGGGTGGGGATTTCTCCCCCTCCACCCCCACCCCAATCATCAACCAATATCCAATACTAGTAGGCAATTGGTATTAAACAAAAAAATGTTGGCTATGAAAAATGGATTGAAGCACTACTGGCCAGTGTTCAGAGAGGGACGCAGAGCTGTCCTGCAGAGAGGCTTGAGGGCGCTCCTGGTGACCCTAGGTGATAACTGCAGGTCCCTGGGGGAGTCCTGGACCTGGGAAGGGGCGTGGCAGGAGCCTGGTGAAAGAAGCCCGGCGTCAAGCTGACCATAGAGGAGCAGTGGGCGCCAGTGTGCGGGGTGCACACGTGTGGGGCGTGGCCCAGGAGCGGGCACCGTGTGAGGCTGCACACGTGAGTGCCAGCGATGTGCGTGTGGGTAGGAGCTCGGGCACCTGGGGGCGCGGCTGGAACACGTGGGCCGCTCCGAGGGGGGGCTTGCAGAGCAGGATCGGCTCCCTCCGGGCTTTAGGAGCGGAGAGCGGTGGGGTGAGGACTCTGGGTGGGGCTAGGCCGGGCCTCCCGGTCAGGTGATTTGCAGGCAGGGAGCGAGGGGAGGAGCTTCGGGAGGTTCGGAGAGGGAGGACCGGAGGGAAAGGGCCCGGTGGGGACTCGGCTGGAAGATTCAGTGAGGAGGGAGGCCACACCCAGGGGCTGCAGGATATGGATCCTGGAGCCATGGACGATGGAGGCCCCGCACCCCCGGGTGTGGGAGCCCAGAGCCCAGAGTCAGCTGTGGAGGAGGGGCCAGGCCCCGAATCTCAGCCCCCCAGCACCTGGAGAGCCCCTGCGGTCTAGGCCATCCGAGGGGCGCTGGGGCTGAGAGGCAGTCCCAGCCTCTGCAGGTGTGGCCCAGAGGAGGCCGAGGGAGGAAGGAGGGAGCCTCCGGAGGCACCGCTGGCTGGAGGCTCGGCCTCCGCTGAGCACTCTGTTCTCTGAGCCAGGCCTGGCAGGAATGGGTGTGGTTTCCCATGACCTGTCCCCGCCCCAGAGCTACTGAACCTGCCCGACACACCTGTTCACTGACTGTACCTGAGCAGGCCCAACTGGCCTCCCACAGCCACTCAGGTGTCCTTTATGTCTGCCCATCCTCCCAACAGGACTCCAAGAGAAGGGCCCCCAACACCCTGCAGACACACACTCAAGGCCCAAGAGAGCAAGCCCCCCCCCCAGACCTTCTGTCCTCCCGGTTGCCACCAGATCCACGTCCACACCCTGCCTCTGTTTCTAGTGTCCTTCTAACTGACCCAGATACCCCAGCGGGTGATCCTGGGGGCAAGACTTCAGGCAGCTCAGAGAAGAAAGTGCAGGCCCAGCTGTGTGGGTGAAGGAGGGGCTGGGAGGACGGCCCCTGCCCCTCAGGGGAGGGAGCAGTGTGCTTTGGCCTGCCCACGGGAATTTGCCCAGCTAGACAGGATTCCTGTGAAGCCCAGGTGGCCCCAGCCTCCCACAGCAACCCTATGGGAAGCAGCTCCTCCCCCTCACAGAGGCCATGTGGGGCTCAGCTGTGACCCCAGCACCCCTCAACCAAACGTGGGCCTGCCTGGGTCCCCGGGGACCTGCCCTGACTGCTGTGTCAGCATCTTGCAGCTTCCGCTGCAGGAGCAGAGGCCGCAGAAGGACCCTGCGGTCCAGTCAGGACAGCAGCCCCTGGTAACCTCATCCTTCTCTCCCCAAGCCCATCCTGGCTCCTGGGGGAAACCAGGCCCCATAGAAGAGGAGAGTTCCTCCATTTCCTTGGAAATAATGGGCAACACCCTGTCTCCGAGCCCTCAAAGCCCCTCTGTGGCTTCTGGCTTCCTGGGATAAGCAGAGGGGACACTCTGGTCCCCACATTCCCTCCTCTCCTTCCCCTGCTGGGGAGGCTTGGGCAGGGTGGTACCTGGCTGGTGGCAACCAAGCAGAGCCCACCTGCTCTCCTGTGGGTGAGAATGACTAGGGCTCTCTGTGGTGTCAGTATTTGGTGGCCTCTGCAGCCCACCCCCCGCCCACTCCCACACAATACCTTCCCATCTCTGCTGGGTGGCAGGGGCTTCTGCCAATGCAGGGGAAAGCCACTCTCCCTTCCCTGAGGGTCTTAGGACAAGCTAGGGGCCAGCAGGCTTTTTCTGAAAAGGGCTGGGTGATAAATATCTTGGTCTCTGGATTTGTAAAGAGAGAGAAGGTAATGAGCCCCAGAAGGTAATGAGCAGGTGAGTGTGTCTATGTCCCCCAAAAACTACAGGCGTTGCACCTTGAATTTCATATCATTTTAACATGTCATGAAATATCCTTTTCTTTTTGATTTGTTTTCTAACCATCTGAAACTGTCAAAACCGCTGGGCATGGTAGCACACGCCTGTAATCCCATCGGCACGGGAGAGGGAGGCAGGAAAATCCTAAATTCAAAGCCAGCCTCGGCAACTTAGTGAGGCGCTAAGCAACTCAGGGAGACCCTGTCTCTACATAAAATACAAAATAGGGCTGGGGTGTGGCTCGGTGGTCCAGTGCCCTGAGTTCAGTCCCCGTACCAAAAAATAAATAAATAAAAATGTAAAAACTGTTCTTTGTTTGTGGACAGAAAAAAAGCAGGCAAGCCGGTGGGATTCAGCCTGAGGGCCGTGGCTTGCTGAGGCCTGGTCCAGGCTGCTTCCTGGGTGAACTCCTGCTCAAGGAACAGAGAAGCACCCCCTTGACCGGGTGAGCACAGCGCATAGACCTCATGCCCGCACCACCGCTTCCCGGTCTGCAGCCTGGCTGGAGTCTGCACACACCTTCCATGCAGGGCAGCTGTCTGTTAAACTCCGGCGTGCTTCCTCTGCGATGTCTCCTGAATCTTCACAACCTCTGGCAAGGCATCGCTGCGGTCCTCATTGAATAGATGAGGTAGCAGGAGCCCAGAGAGACTAAGTAACCTGCTCAAGGTCACCCAGCTAGCTGACACAGAGGCAGGAATCCAGACTGTGCACACAGGATGCCTCTTTCCCCAAAGGCAGCCCTGGTGCTGGGCCTCCATGTGCACTAGGCCTCCAGCGGACATGGCCAGGGTCAGAGAAGCCCAGCCTGCCTCCACCCAGAGGTGCAAGGGCTCCTTCTGTGGACTGATGTTGTTTGTCCTTCATTTCCAGGGCGAGCTTTGGGCCGATGGTCTCCTGGGCTTGGCTCCTGCCTTCTCAGCAATCCAGATGCAGAGCTGATCTGGCGGTTCTGGACCCAGATTCTGCAGCTGCCCACCCCTCCCCCAGCCGTCTGTCCATCTGAACCTAAGGCAGGAACAACAGTGTCCACCACCCCCACCCTGCCTCCAGCCGAGGACATGTCCCCACTGCCCACCGCCTCCGCTCACCGGCTCCACTCAGCCTCCAGCCAGGCCCTTCTTCGCCAAGCGCTGTTCTCCCCATGTCTGAGGGGACAGCCACCCTGACACCTTCCCGCTCCCCACGTCAGCCTGGGAATTGGGCCGCTCCTGGGCGGGCCGGGCTGCATAAACATGTGGTTCCGCTGTGGTCTGCCTTCCCATGTGGGGTGTCTGGGGAGGCTTCTGAGGTTGGAGGTGGGAGGCAGCTCCTCCTCTGCACTCACAGGCAGTGACCCCAGCCCAGCGCTGTCCCTGCCACTCAGCCCTCCCTTCTAGCACTTTCCCATAGAACATCCTGGCTCCAGGGATTCCCATCACCTCGCAGAGTTCAGAGTTCATGGGAAGCTCCCTCCTCCCCCTTCCTGGTGCCCTGGAGGAAGGGGAGGAGGAGAGAGGCCAGGGTCATTGCTGAGCTGCAGGAAGAGGAGAATCTGGGGGGTCTAGTGGGGGGCGAGGGAGCAGGGTCTTAGGGGAGGTCGGGGTGAGGGTGGCCACAAGGGCAGCATCCAGTAGCACATAGCACAGCCTGGAGGCAAGGAAGTGACAAGTCACCAAGACCTGTGTCATCCAGGGATTCCAGGAGGCTGTGCCCAGCCACAGGAAGACCATGGAGGCTGTGCTGGGGCAGCCAGTGCAGAGAAGTTCCAAGATGTGGCTCCTCTCCTCTGTCTCCCCCACCCACCCCCCAGCTTCTGAGGGTCTCTGGAGAAAGCTGGGCCTCCCCCAAGGGGCGGGAGCAGCCCTCTGCTGTTAGGCCCAGGAAGATGGTGGACAGGGCTCGGAGGCCAGGGGCAGGGGCAATGTTGAACCCCCGAGAAACAAGGAGGGAAGGAAGAAAGGAGGGAGGAAAGAGGAAGACGGGGAGAGAAGGAGAGGAGAGACGGGAGGGAGGGGAAGGAGGGCGGCTGCACTGGGCTCAGCGTGGGCAGTGCCTGGCACCTGCAGGGCGCTGGGCTCTGTCCTCAGCTCCCCATTAAAAATGAATAAACGAGCGACATAACGGCATCTGTGCATCCACAACGACCAAAAGAGTCATAAAAAAAGATGGAAGGAAGCATCAGGAGAGGCGGTGCGCCCCCTGGGTGTTTGCCTCCTCCCCTCTCTCCCCTGCTCTTCCTCCGGTGCTTAGTTATCTCCTTGCCATCTCCTGGCTCTGGCCCTGGATCCAGCGGGAGAGGCAGCCTCGTGCCCCAGCCCGTTGCCCCGGAGACGCCCCTTTGTTAGACACCAGCATCTGGAAAGGTCAGGCCAGTCCCCTCCCTTTTTTCCCCTTCTCCTTTTTCAATTCCAGTTGATTCTGCCCAAGTCCCAAACTTCCTCTGTCTCCATGGGGACGGAGGAGGGCCTTCTCTCTTTTTCCATCCCAAACATCTGTCTCCATAAACAGTTGTGCGCTGGCTTGGGGCACCTCCTCCTCCTGGCTGGGGCTCGGGAGGAAATGCTTTGTTTATCTGGAGGGCTTCGTTTCCTCGCTCCTCTTGGGGTTGGCCCGTGCTGGATGGCTGCAGCCCTGGACACTGGGAGCCCTGGGCACGTGGCCAGTGCTCTGCTGCCGGTGCCCAGTCGTCTGGTAGATCTCAGCTCCACTTTGCTGGTTGGGCTGTATCACACATGCTGCTTAACCTCTCTGAGCCTGCTTCCTCCACCTCCAGGTGGGCATTCTAACTGTGCCTCTTTCCTGGATTTGTCCAGCAGGGGAAGAGGTGACCTGCGCAGGTGCCAGGTGTAAGAGCTGGGCTCTCATCAGAATGCTCCTTGCGCCCCTGGGGACTGTGGGTGAGATGTAGTGGCTTCACCGAGGACAGTGGTCAGACTCAGGGAGGTTGCTTGGTCCAGGACTGTCCAGGGGCTTGTTGGTGGGGACAAGACCCCACCCCAAGAGGCAAGCCCACCCATTCTGCGAACCGTCAGGACCCCCATCTGAGTCCCAGGACTTTGGATTGCAAGCTAAAGGAGTGAGGGGCCTTCCTTCCCGGCTTGAAGCATCTTTGATCTATTTCAGGGAAGAAGGTGGGGTAACTAAGAGCGTTAGTGGGGGTTTGCTGGGAACCAGGGATGGGAGTGTGTGGTGTAGGATAGTCAGGGAGCCAGGGACAGGGACCCTGTGACTCATCCCTGCCTCCCTGGCTGGTGGAATTGGCCCCAAGAAGAACACAGGACTGGCCCAGCCCCAGCCCTGGCCCATCCACTGCAGGAGCCTGCTGTGGGCCACCTGACCCAAGTGCCAGCACCACTCCCAAGGGCCTCCCATAAGGACCTCCCAGTCCAAGTCCAAGGCCAGCGCCCTCCCCTGGGTCCTCAGCCCCTGTGTGGTCAAAGGAAGAGATCAAACTCCCCCATCCCCACCCCCGTTCCCAGATGACCAAAGAGGGGTTCTTAGACACGTCCATGAACAGCTGAGCTGGACGGAGCCCCGGCTCTAGAGCAGGAAGAGGTGCTTCCGAGTCCAGCTCCAGGATTCCTGGCCGACCCTGGGCGGGTTCGTCTCGGAGACTCGCTGAGATCATCCGGGGAATGGAAAGCAGAGTTACGGTCCCAGCTGGGGACTAGTGGCTCGTGGTGGTAACATCTGGTTACGGTGCCCCACAAAGTGCTGGGGGAGCCCCGCAAGCCGCTCCCCACCCCTCCCATGGCGGCTGTGCCCAGGAGAGCTGAAGGAGGGCAGCTGGTGCAAGCAGGGAGGCTCCGGGTGAGCCTGGACCTGCCTTTCTGGGGTGACAGCCTGTGCTTGTGAGGACCCACAGCAGCTGGGCAGGGGCAGCCCCTCCAAGGAGCATGGCACCACACCCCCTCCCTCTGGCCCAGACCCCACACACAATAGGAAGAGAGGGCAGGGTTGGCTGGACCCGGACTAGGAGCAAGTGGGTCCCTCCCTGATGGGGCAGCAGGCTGGACTGTGGTGTGGGAGCCCAGTGCTCCCGTGGACTTGACTTACACAAATCAAATGATTATTGTTTTCTTTCAGCGCTGGGGATGGAGCGCCGGGCCTCGGGCGGGCTAGGTAAGGCAAGCTCTGCCACTGAGCTGCCCCCCAGCCCCCACGTCACGAATGGAAAATGGAATCCTAAGAATATCCAGGAGACTGCGGAGATTAAACCCAAGCCAGGGCGCCTTGTGGAGTGTGGGGCCCCAAGTGACAGGCCTGTCCCTGTGTATCTAAGATGACTGATTGCTGTCCCCTTAGTGTCTCCTAAGAGAGGAATAAACTGGGTTTGAGCAGGGATGCCAGGAAGAGGGGAGGGTTCATCCTCGGTTCCCAGCTCCCATTAGCCAAAGTCCAGCCTACCAGGTGTGGCCAGGTGAGCCCCACGGGGCTGGCCGGACAGGGGAAGCCAGAGCGTCTGGGGTGCTGACACACTGTACTTTGCTTGAGCCTGGCCACTTGCTGTGACTCTGTAAGCCAGCCCTTGAGTTTAGGAAACACACCGAGTTCTATGGGGTAAAGAGACCTGTCTGTGACTTACACTCAAATGTCAGAGGTGAACACATGGAGGGGGGAGGGAGGGAGGAGAAACACAGCCGTGGGAAGATGTCCTCTCTGGGGAATCTGTGCAAGGGGTGTCCGGGAACTCTTCATAGTGTTTTTGCATAAGACTGATATTTTTAAAAATAAAAGTGGGTTTCCTTGTTAGTTTGTTTTTTTTTTTTTTTTTTTTAAGAGTATGATATGAGCTGGGCGCAGTGTCACATGCCAGAGGCTCAGGAGGCTGAGACAAGAGGAGGATCTCGAGTTCAAAGCCAGCCTCAGCAATGGCGAGGTGTTAAGCTGCTCAGGGAGACCCTGTCTCTAACAAAATACAGAACAGGGCTGGGGGACGCAGGGGTCGAGTGGCCCTGAGTTCAATCCCTGGTACCAAAAGAATATGACACAGTTATTGTTCTGGGGAATAATATCATCAAGAGCCAGACCTTTGGGGGGTGGGCAGGTGGGTGGGTGTCTCCTGGAGGCTCCAGGTCCGGCAGGAGGGACCACAGCCCCAGGGCAGGGAGCAGAGTCCCCCAGGGCCAGCGCCCCGCTCCTGCCACCATCAGGTCCCAGCTTTCCGGCCTTGTGGCCAGTCTTTCCCTTTGGGGGGCTGGTGACTCAGCCACGGGCTCCATGTGGCAGGAAGTGGGCACAGTGACTCATGGGGTGGCCCGGCACCCTCCCTCCTGGAGGCTGGGATCGCTGCAGAGGCCTCAGGCCACAGAAGGCCCCTCAGAGAGGGGGTTCTGCGCCCAGAACAGCCCCACAGTGCTGTGGGGGGAGGGCGGCCTGGTCACTGCTGGACCTTCCTCGTGCTGGGGCAGCCAGCTGTGCCCACGGCCCGCAGAGATCTCCAGCCACGCGTGGGCCTGCGCTCTGGGCTGGACGCTCCTTGGGATTCGTCACTGGCTGCCGCCAGCTCTCTGACCTGCCAGCTGCCCCAGCTGGGAGCCGTCACCAGCCTGGTGGCAGCATGCAGAGCTCCGCAGGCCCAGTACCTGTGACGCCTCACGCTCCAGTGTCCGCCTGCCTTGCGGACCCGCTCAGGCTCCTCTGCCACCTCGCAGGCAGGCGCAGTGGTGAACGAGGGCCACCTTGGAGAGCAGGCTTTGTCCTTCCTCCAACAGGTCCTGGCCACTCCAGGTTTCTTTGAATCCTAGGAGCATGGAGGGCTGGGGTGTTCACTTTAAAGCTAGGCCATGCTCACATTCGTGGGGGCGAAGGTCCCGTGCTCCTGTGTCCAGGGCCTCGTCCTCATCACAGAGGGAATCTGAGGCTCCGAGAGTCTAAGGAGCTTGCCCGAGACCAGGGGGCTCCAGGAGGTGAAGTCGGGACTTGAACTCAGGCCTTCCTGACTCCAGGCTGCCCTGCCCTCATCCCGTCTGTGCCTGCCTGGAGCTACGGTGCTGGACGGGGAGTCCAGCGGGTCAGCCAGGAGGGTGGCTCCTCGGCAGGAGGCTCTGACACGTCAGGTGTGCGGGAAGGGACTCGGGACACAGCACCCGCCCTCTGAGCCAGGGCAGTCCTAGCCCTGTCCCTGCCCCTCCCTGGCCTCCCACCTTGGCTCCCTCCCCAGCTGCCGGGCAGCCCCCACCTCAGCCGCCCTGGCTGCTCTCTCCCTGGGCTCCAGTTTCCTCTTCTGTTCACAACGTTCCCACTCCTGTGTGCGTCCTTTAGTTCCTCATTCTCCTTCAGTTCCCTTTCTGTCCCCTCTCCTCCTCCTTCCCTGGACTCCTCCTCCCTGTGTCGCCCTCAGGCCGGAGTCACAGTCCCCAGGGAGCAGAGCCTCCTTCCAGGTGCCTCCACTCACAGGCAGGAGCAGGATAGGGGCCAAGTGACCTACTTGCTTGTCACCTCCCACTTCCTCTGTGCAAACCCAGGGGTGGGGGTGGGGTGCTCCCAGGGAGTTGGAGGGAGCCTGGGGTCCTGGAGTCCGGGGATTCCATGGTGCCTCCCATGGTCCTGAGTTCCACGTGGACGGCCTGTGGTCTGCAGGGACTCCTGTTGTCTGCTGGGTGTGGTGATATCGAGGGCTGGACAGGATGGTGCTCTGAATATCCGGCAGTCGGGGACTATCAATGAGTGGAGTTTCTCCTTTCCTTCCTTGCATTGAGTTAAAATCTGCCTCCTGGAAACTTCTTTCCCCTGTCATTTGATCTGGGTGGAGCCCATCTTCCTAACCAGCCAACTGTCACTTGATGGTCAGCTAGCTGGTCCAACCCCTTGTCTGAGTCCATTTTTTTTTTACCATAACAAAACACCTGAAGCAGTTCACTTTATAGAGAAAAGAGGCTCATTTTTTTTTATATCTTTATTTTATTTTTATGTGGTGCTGAGAATTGAACCCAGTGCCTCATGCATGCTAGGCGAGCGCGCTACCACTTGAGCCACATCCCCAGCCCAAGAGGCTCATTTTTGGCTTTTGGTTCTAGAGGGCAAGGACAAAGTGTTGCATCTAGGGCTGGCCTTCTTGCTGGTGGAATCTGAGGTGGCTCAGGGCCTCACATGGGGAGAGATGGGAGCTCCTGTGTGTGTCTTCCTATGTGTTTTGGTCTCTTTCCCATCTCCTCCTCTCATAAGGCCACCAGGATGCAATCATCTGTGGAGACTTACCGCCACATGGACATTGGTCACTTATCAACGGCTTTTGTTTGGTTTCTAATAACCTTTCTTTCTGCTGTAATCTCTGTGGACTGTTTGGCAGGCTACCTCTCTGTTTCCTGTAGGCCACTTTTCTCGTGCCTTCCACAGGCTGTCCTGGGAGGCCTAATGTTTGGAGGGCGTGGGGACATTCTATCCCCTGTGCATCTCTGTGATCTCATAGTCCCATCAAATAAAGGAGCTACTTTGGCCTGTGTTGCTAATGATAAGCATAATTTCTTTTTCCTTGAGAAAAGGATATTCTATCTTTCTATATTCTTTTTATTAAAACTTCAAAATACAAATAAGTGAAAAATCATTTGAAAACATTCTAAATCCCTCCATGCAGAGATTCATCAAACATTGGGCATAAACTATGTGTACCAAAAGCTCATAAAAATGCCTCTTTCACTACTTATGTGTTGTGCATGTCTTCACACGTGAAGGAATAAATACAGAGCTAAACATGCCATTTCCCATCAGCTAGGTGATGTTCAGCACACACATATCCCAGCCAACGAATCCCAGAGTACTAGACCTATTTTTGCCTCTATAAACATTGTTATGTAGACCTGCCAGAAACAAGTTTGGTTCAGCTGGGTGTAGTGGTGATACTAGTCACTCAGGAGGCTGAGGCAGGAGGATCGCAAGTTCAAGGCCAGCCTCTGTAACTTAGCAAGACCCTACCTCCAAAAAATGAAAGAAGAAAACAACAAAGAAAGAAAGAAAAGAAAAGAAAGAGAGAAAGTCCGTCTCCTTCTCTGAAATGCATCCAGTTGTTACTGTCTGCCCTTCTCCAAACATCTGCAGTTCACGCCCCCTTGGATGCCCTGGCACTTTTAATCTGTGCTTCCCTGGTAAACATATTTTCCATTGCAGTAATTATATCCTGTCATTTTCCTGCCTGTAGCCACTGAGATCACATAGGGAAAAGTCTACCCCGACTTCAGCTTTCACCCCCACCCCTTGAAAAACAAAGAAAAAAAAATTAAGAAACAAGTAACCACAAAAAAACCCTCAAAAAAGTAAAAAAGAAGATTAAAACAACAGCAACCCCCTGCACCCTGCACACACACCCCGCCCCCCGCCGGCCACAGCAGCCACCCTCGCCCTCGGAGAGGCTCCATAAACACCTTGGCGGAGGGCATGGATAAACGAATCTGCTCAATGATCCACTGCAGAGTTTCCTGGAGATGGGCTCACACTGGAGTCCAGCTCCCGGGTCTGGTTTCTGCCCTTCCTCTGAATCCCTGTCTGGGTCTCAGGATGACTGGGAACACGCGGTTCCCGGCTCCATCCTGGGCGTGCTGGCCCTGCCCACCTGAGCTGACCAGGGCCTCCCAGCCCACCTGGAAGCCCATCCTGCCCTGTGTTGGACTTCAGCACCCTCTTGGCCTCCCCTGCCCCGCTTCCTTCTGAGTCTGACAGAGCTGCAAGGAGAAGTGGGGCAGCTGGGGCTCTTAGAAGTGACAGGGAGAGTGGCCCCTTGACTTGCTTTCTGCTTCCTTGTAGGAGGGTGCCACAGCCCCCGACCCCCGTTCCCGCACTGCCAGCTTTGGGGAAAATGACAGACTTTAGGGCACACCAGTACACAGTAAGTGTTCAATAAAGGCCGTCTCCATCCTCTCTCTCTCTCTCTCTCTCTCTCTCTCTCTCTCTCTCGGTACTAGGGATTGAACTCAGGGGCACTTGACCACTGAGCCACATCCCAGCCCCCTATTTTGTATTTTATTAGAGACAGGGTCTCACTGAGCTGCTGAGTGCCTCGCCATGGCTGAGGCTGGCCTTGAACTCTCCATCCTCCTCCTGCCTCAGCCTCCTGAGCTGGGATTACAGGCGTGCCCCTGCACCAGGCCCACCTCCACTCTCTGTCCTCCTGTCATCGGGCATGTACTGGACTCCTTGTGGGCCTGCCTGTGACCTTCTGCATCCTCTGTCTCCTTAGAGGTTACATTAGAAGCTGAAGTGTAGCCCTTCCATCCCAGGTTCAAGGCTCCCTCCCTCTTCTCTCCTGGTGGCTTGAGCTGTTCCCTTCTTGGGGATCTCTGAGTCCATGGTCTGAACTGTGGGTCTTTTCTCCCAGTTCTCTCATTTTCACGGCAGACCTATACTTTTGTTTTATTTTTCCAGAGTTCCCCGAACTTTTTGAAAAAAAATCCCCCTCAAGTCTAAGATGCCCGTCTGTCTAACAATTTCCAGAATCTCTCTCCTGAGTGACCTTAGCCGTGGCCTGAAGGGACCCACCTGTGTGAAAGGCAGCCAGGATGCGGTTCCTCCCCGGGAGCTTACACCACGGACTCCACTGACGGGAAGAGGCCCTGGTCCCCTCTGCCAACCCAGGTCTCACAGAACGCCAGGACCCTAGGGACCCCTCAGCAGAGCAGTGGACCCAAACCCACCCAGGCAGAGGCCTGGCCTCCGAGGACTGACTTTCTAATTAATGGCTCGGCCAGGAACAGGGGCACAGGCCTGTAATCCCAGCCACTCAGGAGGCTGAGGCAGGAGGATCAGCCCCTGCCACCCAGCAAGACCTTATCTCAAAACAAAATAAACATAAATACAATAAAGGGTTGGGGAAGAGCACAGAGAGTGCTCCAGAGCCCCTGGTTCATCCCCAGCAGGAAAAGAAAGAACAGGAAAGGAAAGAAAGGCAGCCCAGCTGGACATAACAGATCCACTGGGCACTGGCTCTGTGACCAGGGCTGGGCCAGAGAAAGGATGCAGGACACCCCATCGGCCCCCAAGAGCTTGGAGCCCACTGCTGAGACCTCTAGGATCCTAGTGTTTACCCTCCAAAGAGAGAGAACAGAAAGATGGAGCTGGGAGGCGGGGCAGGGGGGCAGTTGGGACAGTTTGGGTTTATTTAAAGAAATTTAAAACCGTGTTGTCTTCCTGTTTCTTCATCAGGTCTAAGTAGTTTCCAGTCATTCCATTGATTAAACAAATGTGTATTAAGAAAGAAAAGCACAGGCCAAGCCTACCTTGTGCCCGGCTGCCATACACAGTGAGGCCTCTCTCAGGAGGCTGAGCCTTACCCCTTGAGAAGGTATCAAATGGGGCAGACGCCAAGGTCGGAGGACAAATGCCCAGCCTTAACAGCGGGGGCCACCCTAAGTTCCACGTAAGGGGCTCAAAGTTGGGTAATCAAGAGTGGAAATCGCTGGAAAAACCCTAATACCCTGTTGCAACATTCTAGGAAAACGAATCGTCTATTGAATAAGAGTGAATCACCCAGGGGAAGGCTAGGGGCAGTCAACACTGGCCACGCTGGTCATCCCCACCCTTTGGTTCCCCAGTAAGGTCCAGAGGCCCTCTGGGGCCATGCGGAGGAGGAATGAACTTCAACCAGAATCCAGACACATGCAAATGGCCCCGTGGGCCCTGGAGGAAGTTACCAGATGGGGGAGCACTGGGCAGCTCAGTGCTCATGGTCCAAAAAGCAGAAGTGAGAGTGGGTGAGATTCCCCAGGCCCTCCCCTCCCCTCCCTTCTCACTGGACTCCACTCCCCGGGTGGCCCTTGTCCCTTCCCTCTCAGAAATGAGACCTCTGACTTTACCCAATTACCCAAGTCTGCAAAATACCCATCTTGAAAGGAAACAGCCTTGTGAGGTTCCTTGCTGCCCCTGGATTGCGGAATAGATCTGAGGGCCCCTGGGGGCTGGAGGGTAGATGAGGGGACGGGGGAGCTGCTGAGCCCCACGTGGAGTAAGTCAGGAGTGGGCGGTGAACCTGAGGTCTTCCCCAGCTCTCTGCGGGGTTAGCATCCTCGTTCAGTAGATGAACTGATGGCATCTCAGTGGGCAAGCAGTGACCCTAGGACCTGACTCAGTCTGGCTACAGTGGTGGCGGCCAGCTGGCTTCCCAGGCTGTATGGCCTGGACTCTGAGCCCCCAAAGAACAGGCAGATGCTAGTCTTTTAGGAAAGGAAGACACACCTGTCATACTCCAGGTGCACTTGGGGCCTCCTAGCAGACACTCACCTGATAAGTTCTGCCCTAGCTGCTGGGTTTTGATGGAGCCATTCTATATTTCCAGTAACTTCCACCTTAATTAATCGCCCATTGATTCCCCTTTCACTTATGTGCGAGTGTGAGGCTCCAGCTTCTCTGTCAGGAAGCAAACTATCTATTGATGAATGAGTCAAAGCCGGGCTGTTGCTCATTCACCCAGGAGGGTGTTGGTGCATCTGGGTTTCCCCTCACCTGTTCCAGCGAGCCCCGAAAGATGGGAGGAAAAGCCCTGGGGAGAAAGTGGTTTCCTGGCTCTTCCAGGCCCCGTATTTGAACCACACTTCTCTCTCTCTCTCTCTCTCTCTCTCTCTCTGGCTCCTCTCCTGAGATTTCCATCCCATGCCAGGTTTGGGTGACTATGGCCAGACTTTTTAAAATCCATATTCTATAGTGCTGCGTATCCTTTTTAGTGCACTGCTCACTTTTATTTATTTTCACTGAGGACAACTGGACATTCAGTACATCAGGACATTCACGAGCATCACTGCAATGATTGACAAGACAAAAAAAGGAAGCTATGGGCATAAACTGCCCAGGGTGGAGGACAGAGGTGCCAGGCAAGCAAGCTGAGGCTCCAAGGGACATTCTGTGGGCCAGCAGGGGAAAGGGGGGTGCTGGCCTCCACACTCTGGACTCATCCCTCTGGCCCTCAGGCTCTTCATTTGAAGAACAGGAGAATGGGCTCACAGGATGGCTCTGGGGTTCTCGTCCCAGTGCCTAGTGCAGCAGTCTGGCAACATGAAGCCTGACCTGAGGACTCAGCAGTGTTGTAATGAGATCCAGCTGACCGGTGGTAACACTCCAGTACAAGAAGCACCGGGCAAAGCCGGGTGACCCAGGTGAGGCACCTGACAGACAGTGGGTGGGTAAATGTGACCTTCCACTCTCTGAGCATCTGGGAGACCCTCTGCTCTGGAGGGAGTGATCTGGTTTAGGTAATGGTAGCAACTTGCATTCTGATGGCATTACATGTAATTTGTCCCCCTATGACCACTGATATGGGGCAGACTGTAAATATTCTACTGGTTCTTAGATGGGAAAGAGTGACCAGGAAGGGTCCAGCAAGTGGTCCTCAGGCGATGGAGTGAACCCAAGGGGACCCAGGTCACCTGTGCAGGGCTACCCATAGAAGTGGTCACTTCCTCTAGTGGGAGAAGGGGCCAAGAGGGTAGCTAAAACCCACAACAAGAGTCTGCTGGACAGGATGTCCAAAGACCCCAAGGGGCTGGGGATTGGTGTCCTAAAGTGACCCTAATGTGACCGTTTAGAAGCTTTCATCCAATGACCATCTCAGGGGCACTCATTCTGGAAAGGGGCACTGGAGATTCAACACTGAACTACAGGGACACATAGGGGAAGGGAATTAGGAAGGGCCTGCAAATAGGACATTTGTGGGCAAAGGCTGTGTCCTCCAAACAGAGGGGGTATAGAGGGCAGAGAGGCCCAGGAGGAGGGAAGCAGTTCTAATGGGCTCTAGTTACTCTGCGTGATCAACACCAGAGAATGTTCCTGGCCTAGGCAAGGACCTGGGCCCAGCCAAGAAGGGGAGGGAGCTGGGCGCGGCCTGGGAGGAAACAGGGGAACAGGGGAGCCCTGCCCTAGCGTGCCCTCTGTCCCGGGCACGCACCCTGCCGGGAAGCCCTGGGGTCGCAGCTGCTCTGGCGGCCCGGCCCAGAATAGCCTCCTTCCGGGCAGGGCTGCCCCGGCCGGCCCGCAGCGCCAGCTCCCGAAATAGGTCGCCGCCTGGCCAGGCTATGAGAGGGGCCGCCCTGGCTTCGGGGCGCACAGGACAGGGACCTGGGCGCACGGACCAGAGGGGGCTGCAGGACGCAGTCCGGGACTGGACG
>NW_025999895.1:3458833-3475351 GCF_001458135.2 Marmota marmota marmota | reverse complement strand
ATCCCGAGGCGGGTAGAGCGGAGCGCTGAGCTCATGGCCCGCGAGCAAGCCCGTCCGGGCGGCAGGGCTGATGGAAGCCCTGAGGAATGCACAGCTGGCGGCGCGGTCGGGCGTGCGCGTGTTCCCTTTCCTCTTTAAACGTTGCTGGGCGAGGAAGCAACAGCGCCACGGTTGTCATGGCCACGGACCAGGCAGAGGTCCAAAGCTTGCAGGTCAGCGGTCACCGGCTGACCACCTGTCTCAGCCAACACAGGCGACCGGTGAATACCGGGGCTGGGGGTGGAGACCTTCAGGGTCTGGCCCCCAAAGGACACCCCCACCGCCTGATGAAATCTCAGCCCTGCTTCCTCCTCTCCCTCATTCAGATGCAGTCCTGGGGCCTGGTGGTCCTGAGACTCCAAGAGATGGGCAGAAGTGACTGCAGCTCGCCGAACTATTGACCTAAGCAGACAGAGGTTGAGGGGGACCCTCAAGGGTGCTGACCTCACCTCCTGCCCATCACAGCCACCACCTCCTCGCCTTCCCTCCACCAGCCTCTGTCCTCCTTAACCTCCACCCAGCTCAGTTTTCTCAGCAGTTAGCCAGGGATCAGTCACAGCTGTCCAGGCAAGTCTGGTGCCCTGCACCCTGTCGATATGGGGCTCCCTCCCGTGTCCCCTCCCTCCTTCCCTCCCTCACAATGCAGCCTGGAGGGAGATAGGCTGCCCCATCACTGCATGGCCCCTTGCCTGGGGTTGTGGGTGCAGCGACATCCCTGCCAGAGCCCTCCCTCTGGGTTACCTTGAGCCCCCCCTCACTGAAGAGGATGGTCCACTTGTCAGAACCTGCAGAGATCCCCAGCTGAGGTCCAAGAACATGCAGGGCAGGTGCCTGGCTGGAGTGGGGCAGCCTCTCCCGAGGTTAGCTGCAGCTCCAGCTGCCCTTTCCAACCTGGGCAGGTAGATTGCCAAGGACCTGGACTAGGCCCAGGGCCTTGCCTCGGCTGGGAACATTCTCTCCGAGTCCCAGTGCCCACCCTTTGCTCTGGAGATTGCTGCAAAACCATCCTGCCCTGGGGGTGGGATTAGTAGGACTGGCCTGGGAAGGTCTCCTGAGGCCCCTTCTCTTACTCTGAGGACCAGGGCTAGGGGACAGGGGAAAAGCAGGACCTCCTGTAAAGAAGGGTGGGTGTGATTTCCCATAACTTCCTGGCCTAAGGCCTGGTGGTCTGGCAGTTGGGCAGGTGAGCCAGAGAGGCCCTGAGTACAGGGAGGTCTCAGGGAGAATGTGGCATTGCCAGGGCCCAATATATGTGTCCCA
Organism: Marmota marmota marmota; assembly: GCF_001458135.2. Taxonomy (NCBI): domain Eukaryota; kingdom Metazoa; phylum Chordata; class Mammalia; order Rodentia; family Sciuridae; genus Marmota; species Marmota marmota. Next base: position 3,474,052 of record NW_025999895.1, on the reverse strand, counting down.
GGGGGTGGAGGGGGGTGGGTGCTGTAGCTGATTTCCCAGTGAGGTGAGTGCAGACAGATGGGCTGCCTGGAAGTACCCACTGTGTCCCTAAGCAGGTCAGGTCACTACTTAAATGCCAGATTATAGGCAAGGAAAAATAAATAAATAAAAAGGCTGTGCAGGTGCTCAGTCTCTTCCAGAGGCATCAGGGTGGCTGGGGTTGACCAAGCACTCAGTAGGTTCTGGGCATTTAGGGCATTCATTCACTGAACTTCACCACCCCCAACAAGTGGGGCTTTATTATGCCCATGATACAGATGGGGAGCTCATTTAGAGACCAGCCTAGGTCTCCTTGGTACAAGAAGGCAAACTGGGGTGAAAACCCAGCTCTTAGCTACCACTCCCTCTGGCCTCCTAAGTGTGGGAACCAATGTGGCCCAGCTGACCACCAGGTGCCTGCCCTCTCCGCCTCAGGCACAGCAAGCCTGTCAGTACTCAGCTGACTTCCTGTCCCTGGAAGAGCAGCTGTGGGTATGCTGGGGCAGGGCGGTCCCCTTCCTGTGGTTCAGGTGAGGGTGTAACCCCGTGACTTCTTGGCATCCTCTGTCTCTCCTTTCCCAGGCTCTGTAGTCAGATCTTGGTACCCCCAGCCACCTCCAGGCCACGTGTTTGTCCAGAGTGCTCAGCTAGTGGAGGGGGCAGAGAGGGAAGGGAGAGGCTGAGGCCTGGCTGAGGAAGGCTTGGGGGACCCAAGGACCATACTTTGTCTATCAAAGGCCACACGGAGGGCTCTCTGTCCAGCATAAGTGTGCTTTGGTGGAGTGTGCCGTGGAAAGTCCCTTCTGCTGTCCACAGCCTGGTCATCTGGATTGGACAGGCGCACCAGAGGGAGAGGCCGGCACCATTAGCTCCTCCACCTCACTGTCAGATTCTCCAGGGCTGTGGACAGAGCTGGCCGGCTGCTGGCCAGCCCCCTTTCCCTAGGTGGCATTGCCAAGGAAGTGTGGCACTGTCTGTATTTCCTGTGCTCAATTCCAAAGCTCCACCTCCCTGTGGAGGCTCCGACTAAGCCTTCTAGAGGACAGTGTTCCTGTGAGGGGTCATCTGAGGCTGCTGAGACCAAAGTGCTTCACCAGAAAAAAGCAGGAAGTGCCTCTGCAGCTCCGTGAGGCAATGTCTAAACAGCACCAGGCTGGGCGAGGTGGGCTGCAGGTGTGCCCCTCCACAGGGCACCGACTGCCTCTCAGCCCTGCAGCTGGCTGGGCCATCGGCTGGCTCCATCCTTGTGTCTTCTCAGCCTGTCCTGGGTGCTCAAGGTGTCTTTAGTGGAGGGTAAAGGAACATTTTATTTTCTCTGCCCAAGAGGGAGGAGGAGCATATTTCCCAGGTTCTTCCTGGAAGAAAAAAATTTTTTTTTTTTTTTCCTTTTTAGACAGAGACAATCCTCACTATGTTGCTCAGGCAGGCCCCAAACTCCTGTGCTCCAGTCTCCTCCTGTCTCAGCCTCCAGGCTAACTGGGCTAACTGGGAGCTACAAGCATGCACTACCACACCTGTTCTTTTTTTTTTTTTTCACTGTTGGAAATTGAACCCAGGGCTTTGCATATGCGAGGCAAGTGCTCTACCACTGACTCTCCCCAGCCAAAAAAAAAAAAAAACATTCTTAATGTGGATCCCACAGGACCACTGTAGTAGGTTAAAAAATATCCCTTCCTCCAAAATCATGTCTATAAGGAACTGTAAATGTGACCTTATTTGGAAATAGGGTCTTTGCAGATGTAATTAAGTTAAGATGAGGTCATACTGGATTAATATGGGCCCTAAGCCAATGATCGATGCTCTGATAGGAAGAATGAAATTTGGACACGGACACAGAAAGCCATGACATTGCAATGATATGTCTACAAGCCAATGTCCCTTCAAAACTTCCAGTAGCCTCCAAAAACTGGAAGAGTCAAGGAAAGAGTCTTCCCTACAGCCCTGGAGATGGTGTGGCCATGCAATACCTTGATTTTTGGACTTCTGATCTCCAGACAGTGAGAGAATAAATCTCTGTTGTCTTAAGCCATTGGGACTGTGGCAGTCCCAGGACACTGATACAACCATCAAGCAGAGGACTGGTAAAGAACCCAAGAAGAAAATGTATCAAGCCCATAAAGAAAAGACTTTGAAGACCCCAGGGAGAGAACAGGAAGGAGTGCTTCCCCAACTTCCTCCTCTCACCTGGCAGGAAACCATGGACCAAGTGGCAAGCCTGGGAAGAGGTGGTCACTATCCTCCTAGGGAGGGTGTGAGCTTGGCTGGAGGGGGAATGGGAGGGGAGGTGCCAGGAACTTGCTGAGTCCCTGGGAGACTCTGTTTACAATCATGAGCTCCTGCTGGGGCTATCCTCAGAGGTGTGGATTCCGACCTAAGGCAGGGTGCTTAGGGACTTGCCCAAGGTCATCCACCATAAGCAGTGATGTGGGAGGCAGGCCCAGCCTTTCTGACCACCCAAAGCTCACTCTACTTCTGCCACCTACCCTCTGCTAGTCCAGGGCTCCCCTGCCCATGACCAGGGCCTCAGGGGGTTGGGCTGAGAGTCAGAGTAAGCACCTGGCCAGAGGCAGAGGCGCTGGAGCCCATGGCTGGGCTTGGGATCTCAGCTCTACTCTAAGTCACCTGATTTGGGGCAAGTTAAACTGCATCCCTGTTTCAATTTTCTCCACTGGAAAAAAATGGGAACAATATTAGTACCTAACTCATGGAGCTACTGGAGAATTCAATGAGTTAATATGTTTCTAGTGCTTGGCACTTGGGAAGCTCGGCTATAAAAATGTTTGTGAAATCAATAAAGCATGCTGGGTAAGGACTCTTTTCCTCCAGGGTTAGGAGCAAGAAGAGGGCTGTGGCAGGGCAATCTGTCTTCCTCCGAGGGCCAGGGGGAGACCAAGGATAACAGCGCCTCACTTTGTCCTCATCTGTTTCCAATGGAACCCTCCAGAGACCAGCAAGGAGGCGTCCAAGCCTGAGCTGCCGAGTTCTGCCGACATCCTGAACAAGCTGACTCAGTTGCTTCAATCCTGCCTCTGAGGTCAAGGCCACCTTTTGATCCTGGCCTGGGCAGCTTTCTCCTGCCAGAGAGCTGGGACCCCAGCCACGGCCTTGAATCCTGGTTGCCATCACTGCCTTGCTCACAGCAGGAACCTGGACCGGGGTGATTCACAATCACTCATGGCCCTGTGGAAAGACAATGCGCAGGGCATATCCCGGGGAGAGCTGTCCCTCACCTTCACACACTTGGAATGTGCGAGCAGCAGCTTGTGTACCCTGCGTGCCTCCGGGAAGTGCTCCAGTCATCGCTGGCCACTTTCTCCATGGTTCTGTTGGGGGCCTGCAGCCTCCACCCAGCATCTGGCTATAACTGGCTCTCCTCCAGGTGACTCTCCTGTCAGCGCAGAGCCTGGCCTCACGGCCCCAGGGCCTTGCTGTCCTTCCCCACTCAGGACTGTCAGACTCAGTCCCCATCCTGTGTGGGCACCAGGTCTTTGCAGCAGCTGGGCCCCTTGGCTGACCTTCTAGCTCCTTCTCTGAGACTGGAGAGGCCTGGAAGAGGGCCCAAGGGAGGGTCCGGGCTGTGCTCCTGGGCTCCTCCCTTCCACTCCAGGGCTCTGGTTGGAGCCTGCTCAGGGTCCATACTGAATTCTCAGCCAAACCCTGGCCCTGTGATGGCCTGAGGAGTCCAATGGGGAAGCCCCGACATGACATCCAGGGCAGCATTCCAGGGCCATTGACTGCCTCTCCACGCCCCCCCCCCCCGCCTTGGGCAATGTGGGCTGGACAGACTTCCTGCCAGACCCCCTTGCCTACTTTCACCAGGTGCCAAGGGACACCGAAAGAGCAGTGAATAGCTGGAGGACCACTCTTGGAAGCCAGCCTGCCTCCCGCCCTGCGCTGGCTCTTCTCCCTCCAGCCTCCTTTTCACAGGAACCTAGGACAGGAAGGAACTTAGAGGTCCCCTCCTCCACTCCCCACCCCTTTTCCAGAAAGGATAGTTTGGAGCGATCTGCAGTTCTCTGAGGCTTCGAGCAAAGTCCTGGACGTTAGGTTGGCCAGAGGTCTTGCTGGGGTTCCCGTGGGGACTGTATCCATTGGGGCACCAGCCAAGACATCTGAGGCTCCCCACGGGGAGGTGGTCTGACTTAGTGCTTCCTGCAATCATTTAGGGTCTGGGTGGGCAGCAGGGTTGCACAGGATCATCCACAGGTCTGTCCAGGGCTCTGGTGAGAGCTATCATTTGGCTTGGGAGCTGCTAAGTGGAGGCAGTGGGTGGGCGTGGGTGGTGGGGCTGTCCCATACAGGTGCAGCAGCAGCAAAAAGGTGCCAGAACAGAGTCAGGGGACAGGTTCCAGTTTCCTCTGTAATTATTTGTCTGTGATTGGACACAGGCCTGAGCCCCTCTCCACCTTGGTCTCTCCTCTGGAGAAGGTAGTGTACCTTATTTTACTTTCCCTCCTTCCCTTGGAGGCAGGGAAGGCTGATGGAATTAAGTAACCTAAGCTGTTTTCTTTGCAGTGCTGGGGATGGAACCCAGAGCCTTCCACATTCTAGGCAAGCACTCTGCCACTGAGCCCCATCCCCAACCCTTAAAATGCATTTAAAAAAAGAAAAGCTAGGTGGGTTATAGCTCAGTGGCAGAGCACTTGCCTGGCATATGTAAGACCCTGCTTGATCCTCAGCACTTCATAAAAAAGAACCAAAGTGTCATATATGCAAACATATGGCATTAAAAATTTTTTTTTTTTAAATCCTGATCACCTCTGGAAGTAAAAGTTGGATTGAAAATGTGACATTTTAGGGCTGGGGATGTAGCTCAAGCGGTAGCGCACTCGCCTGGCATGCGTGCGGCCCAGGTTTGATCCTCAGCACCACATACAAACAAAGATGTTGTGTCTGATGAAAACTAAAAAATAAATATTAAAAAAAAATTCTCTCTCTCTCTTTAAAGAAAATATGACATTTTAATTTTTTTGGGGGGCGGGGTGGTAACTAAGGATTATATCCAGGCTACTCAACCACTGAGCTTTATTTTTGAGATGGGTACCAAAACGATGTTTACATTATTGAGACTAGCCTTGAACTTGCAATCCTCCTGCCTCAGCCTCTGGATTCAGTGGGATTACAGGCCTATGCCACTTGCCCAGCAATCAGTGATTTTTTTAAAAGAATTTTTAATTTGTTCTAATTAGTTATGCTTGACAGTAGAATGCATTTTCACACATTGCACACAAATGAAGCCCAACCTCTCCTCCTTCTGGTTGTACATGGTCAATGATGTGTTTTTTGTTTGTTTTGGGGGGTACCAGGGATTGAACCCTGGGGCACTCAATCACCGAGCCACATCCCCAGTCCTATTTTACATTTTATTTAGAGACAGAGTCTCACTGAGTTGCTTAGCACCTCGATTTTGCTGGCTTTGAGCTCGCAATCCTCCTGTCTCAGACTCCAAGCTGCTGGGATCAATGATGCTTTAATAACTTCTAACATCCCATTTTTGCCCCCAGTACTAGGAATTGAAACCAATTTTTCCTCTGAACTATATCAAAACTTTGTTGTTGCTGCTTTGTTTTTTGTTTGTTTGTTTGGTTTTGTTAGATAGAACCCTGCTAAGTTGCTGAAGGTAGACTTGAATTTGCAATCCTCCTGCTTCAGCCTCCCAGTTCGATGGGATTACAGGTGTGTGCCACCATACCTGGCTAGAAGCCTCAATATTTGCTGGGCACAGTGGCACACAACTATAACCCCACCAGTTTGGAAGGCTGAGGCAGGAGAAGCACAAGAAGAAAGAGAGGAGTGGAGGGTGCAGAAAGAAAGAAAAAGGAAGGGAGGAAGGAAGAAAAGAAAGTGGTCCATTATTTAAAGAGCACTTCTTCTTCCATACAGCCACAGATCAGGCGTTGGGTGACTTTCCCTAGGAACCACCCATTCTGCTGGACATTTCTGAAGAACATAAGAAAGCAAGAGATATGCCAGACATGGTGGCACACACCTGTAATCCCAGTGGTTTGGGAGGCTGAGGCAGGAGGATGGCAAGTTCAAAGCCAGCCTCAGCAACTTAGCTGGGCCCTAAGCAACTTAGCGAGACCCTGTCTCTAAATAAGAAATAAAAAAGGACTGGGGATGTGGCTCAGGGGTTGAATGTTTCTACTAAGTTTATACCTGGTATCAAAAACAAAAACAAAAAAACAGCAACAAAAAAGAAAGAAAGAAAAACTAGGAAAAATAGGACATATAAGTCCTGGTGCAGAGCAGGCATTATTCAATAAATAAGTATAGACTGAATAAGAGAGTTTCTTTACTCTGAGAGTTCACAGTCCCGTTTGGAAACACAATAATGGGACCAAGGAATAGGGGAGTAAATAGTGTGTCTATCTATATGAGATGCTCCTGGAGGAAGAAAGGTCCTGAGGTCTGCAGGGAGGCAGGACCAGAGGAGAGGGAAGGACTGGCTGGGCAGGTGGGATATCCCCAGATGGGCTCACTGGTGGGCAGAGGAGGGTATGTGTTGTGAGGAGTGGGAAGACAGCCCTGATGGGGCAAGTGTGTCTCCCAGTGCAGAGGGGCGGAGGAGTGGAAGAGGCGTCCGTGGTGGCTGGAGCCCGAGGGTCTGGATGCCCCGCTGGGTGGAAAGCACCAAGGAGAACCAGCATCCATCCTCATGATGTGACATGAAGGCAGTGTTTTTAGAAGAGTCTGGCATGAATGTGTCTGATGGGGATGGACCAATTTTCATGAAGTTCCCCAGAGTTTCCCTTTCCCGGGCCATATCTCCATTCATTCTGATATTTAGAAAGCCTGATCTTTCCATCCTGTGAAAGGGACACCTGCTGTTGAGCTCACAGTCTCCCTTTCTGGGAAGCCACTCTCAGTCATTTCCTTCTGGGCACCCCCAGCTGTACCCTGCAAACGGTTTTATTTTTATACCCATTCCTTTTTAGGATACTTCTCAGTTTTCAGTCTGGTTCCCCTTTCACACTGTGAGACTCTGGAAGTCTCGGGTATATATCCTGGTTGTCATTGCTCTCCAACACCAGGCACAGTGGCCAGAACAGTGTTCCCATCATTACTGATGACATTATGTGTGCTGGTCAGGCACTGCTGATGCTTCCTAACTGGGACCGCCACAGTACCCCCAACTCAACCTCACTCACAGAGATGGAATCAGAAGCAGCACCCGCTGGAGTTGTGCAGCATGGCACAGTCCAGGTCCTCATGGACTTTCTATTTCACACCTATACTTTCAATATCTTCCACATTATGATACTACAGAATATTTTCTGTATGAAAAGATCCTATCACTGATGATTTGGGGGAGGGGAGGGGATCGAGAGGAAACGCATTTTCTTGTGTAATGTACAAAATGAACTTGCACTCCGGTGCTTTTCTCCATGTTCCTAAGGCCCAGCCTGAATATTGCTATGAAGAGCAGCAGGCACGGGGTCAGCGCAGACAGCCCCCAATGTCCAGTACGGATCTCTCTGCTTCTTTTTGGAAAAGAGCCTGGGGCTCTGGTCTCTCTGAAAGCTGCCTTCCAGGCTGCTGCTGCTGTTGCTTAAGGCTGCGCTGCAATCGGAGCACTCAGGAGTGGGAAGTCCAGAGTTCTCCCTGCTTCTGGGAACAGACCCATCCCCCTCCCGGCACTAGCTTCCACAGCCAGCCCTCATGACAGTGGGTCAGGCTCACCCAAGGATTTCACAAACGCCTGGCCTGTTCCCAGCACAGCACAGCTGGGAGGCCTCAGTGCTGGGGAAGAAGCACCATCCTCCACCCTGGCCCCACTGTCCTTGGGCCCAGGGCCTCCAGGCCCTCCAGGCCCTCCAGGCCCTCCAGGGCCTCCAGGGCTGGAGCCCAGGGAGAAGGGCTGCACTTGCCTGGGCTTGCCATGCAGCACTGAGGGCGGCAGGCGGCAACTCCAGGCCTTCCCTCCCTGTAGATTTCCCAGCTCTGCTTAGTCAGGGTTCAGGAGGAAATTCTGTGACCAGGAAGAGGGGAGAATCCAGGCTTGCCCGGCCCCACAGGCAGCAGCAGGTGGTCCTAGAGTCACCTGGAGAGGAGTCAATCATTCATATTCCAGGTCTCCCCTCAGGTGTCTGATTCAGAAGAGCTGGAGCTGGAGTCCAGGAATCAGTAATTTCCTCCTCACCCTAAGAGATCAGCTATGGGTGGATGTTGGTGCTTTCAGGGGGCTTGGGGACAGAGAGGTGTAGTCACTGGACAGAGAAAAGAGGCCAGTGGAAAGAGCCCTGGATTCTAAGTTAGAATCTTCATCTCTCCCTCTAGCTCTATGATCCTGAAAGAATTGTCCTTGAATTTGGGCCTCAGTTTATCCATCTCTAAAGTGGATGTGTTCTGACCTGAGGATAGAAGGACCCACAGTTCTAGTTTGCCAGAATTTCAAGGCGAACCCTCGCACCCTGGGAAAAGCTAGTTACCCTACCTGAGGGTGGGGCAAAATCCAGCCTGTGCCATGTACTACAAACGTGATTTGATGATGCTTCTCCCTGACACAATCGTATTTATTTTATTTACATATCTACAATTTTCTTGCCTGGTCCCTCCCACTCACCTCCTGCGAGGTCCTGGGAGCCAGGCCCAGCAGCACCTGGCCTTGTCCGGACCCTGAGTCCACCACAGTCCGGGACACACAGGAGCTGTCAACCCATATTTGCTGAATGAGTGGGAACAAGGACGGTGGGCCTCCAAGGACAGGATCCCTGGATGGAGTTGGGGGTGGGCTTGCTCCGCTGGCCTGGACAGGGGTCCCGGGTCCCCGGACAAAAAAAGCTGATCCTCTTGCCGCCGGGAGGAGAGTGCGGCCTTCAGAGCAGCTGCCGGGGTCAGTGACCCCCGGGACCCACGGCGAGCTCCCCCCTGCCCCGCCAGGGAGGTGCGCCTGGCAGCCTCGCGGCCGAATTTCCTGGCACTCGGCTGAGAATAAACAGCGCTCAGCGCCTGTAATCCCGTTGCCCGGGCGACGGCGCTCCGCGGGCGGGGGCGTGGCGGGGGCGTGGCTGGCGGGGGCGTGGCCTGCCGTGCGCACGCTCCGCGGGGCGCTGCTCAGCTCGCGGTGCCACCCCCAGCGCTCCGCGCGGTGCATTCTTCGCATAGCTCCGCCAGGGCTCCCGCGGTGTCCGGGCAAGGTGACCTCGTTCCTGGCAGAGGGCTGGCTGCNTTCTTCGCATAGCTCCGCCAGGGCTCCCGCGGTGTCCGGGAAGTGACTCTTCCTGGCAGAGGGCTGCTCGGAGCGACGCGCCCGCCCGCCCGGCGGCTGCCTAAACGGAGGGGGTGGGGCGGGGCGCGGGAAGGGGGCTCCCCAGCCTGGGACTATGCTCACCCGCCGCTTCCTGGGGACCCGGTCCCCTGGGCACGTCTTTCCCCACGCTGCCCGGTGCTCCGGGGGCCCGAGTCCCACACCTCCACAGGCTGGTGTCTGCCTGGACTCCCTGTTGACTGCTCCTCCTCTGCCTGGTACCCATGCGGTGCCCCCTCTCAAACATCTGTACTCATTCCTTAGGCCGGGACACTTCGTGCGGGCTTATTTTCCATCGCTGGCTTTCCTGTCCGTGGCCTCTTCCCTCCTTCCCTCCCCCTAGGCAGGCCTTAGATTTCCCATTCTTGGCTCCAAGTCATCTCGGGAGGCCTTGCCCAAAAACAGCACCACCAGAGAGGATGGGGCCTCTTGGGGTGGATTATTAGCACAGGAGCAGGGTATGGGGTACAGGGCTGAGACCAGTCATCTCCCCGCTTTCCTTTGGCGAGGGACACCAGCTGTGCCCTGGAATACCTACTCAAGCCACAGGGGATTGCCCCACCCCATGCCCTGGAAGCACTCAGTGCATCTTGGAATCAGGAGTACTCCTCCTCTGGCAACCAGGACAAAGGAACCCCACAAGTCTTTTGGAAAAGGGGTGTCTTCCCCTGAAAGGATTGAGAAGCACAGGTTGTGTAACAGAAATGGGACAAAGGAGGGAGGAAAGGAAGAAGCTGCTGACCCACAGGTCCACCCAAGGGAGAGATGTGGCCACTAGCTTGCTGTGTGAACTTGAGCAGGTTGTTTCCCTTCTCTGGGCCTCAGTTTCCTTGACATAAAAGTAGGAGCCCAGAAGGTAGGAGCCATCTGTGATAGGAAATGGAGAAGGCTGGGGTGGGCAGTGAGCTGTGGGTCGGGAAGTGAGTTGGGTGTCTTCCTGGCTCTGCACTTACCCCAAGCCAAGGTTCACCCTCCAGGAGGTAGGAGAGGGAGTCGCTTCCCCCAGACAGAGAAAGCCAAGTTCTTTTGCTAGTGTCCTTCAAACACAGGCACCCTGGCCAAGGATAGGGGCAAGGTACACCCTGGTTTCCTCAGTTCCAAAGGGACTGTTTGAGTAGAAGGAGCACTCTCTGCAGCAGGAGACAGGTGATGGTCAGTCAGCTCTAGTGCCAGGAAGAGCTGCCAGAGGTTTTCCCAGAGTCTGTATTCCTGTCGGGGAGGGGAGGGTGGCTGCCCACTGGGTCCCCTCATCTGAAATCTGCTCTGGAAACATCTCTCTACTTGGGTCCGCAGCCTCAGTTACTGAGCTGATGGTCTCTCTGTTGTGGGGCCCACGTATTCTGTCCACTCAGTGGTCTCATGCCTGGCCCCTTCTCGTCACTTTAGGTCATTTTCTCCAAAAGTCCAGGAAATGGGAAAGAAAAATGACTTTGTTTATTTACTCTCTCAGTTGCCTTTTGGACACTGATTCCTGGAGCAGCTTATCACGTTGGCTTAGGGGGTTGGGGGGAATCTGTGCTGGGGGCCTTGGGACCAGGAAGAGGCCCTGGTATTTTGTTTCAGGCATCTGAAACTCAGGTAAGGAGATGGAGCCCCAAATATAAGGATAACACTTGTCACCCAGCTGTCACCCATCTGTCGGGTCTAGGGAGTTAGAGAAGGAAGCAAGGGAGGAAAATATCACAGAGGTGTTCCCCCCCCAGTACTGGGGACTGTAGAGTACTCTATCACGGAGCCACATCCCCAGCCCTTTTTATTTTTAGACAGGGTCTTGCTGAGTTGCCCTGGCTGGCCCTGAACTTGTGATCCTCCTGCCTCAGCATCCTAAGTAGCTTGGATTATAGGTGCATTCTACCTTACTGGCTTCATTTTTTTTTTTCTTTTTTTAGCAGAACACTGGTGCTGAAACCCTAGAATGTGCATGTTTGTGTTGAGGGATGCTAACCTCTTGTATTTTTAGGGAGTACTTACTTGAGAGCAACCATGGGCATATACTTAGTATATTGGGAGGCAGAGGTCACCGGCTTTGAAAATCAAATGCTCCTGGGTTCCATTGCTGTTGTCCTCACATTCCCAGGCGCTGTGTCCTTGGACAAGTTGGTTAACCTTCCTGAACCTGTCTCTGGCCCCACTCAGTTAACAAATATTTACTGAACACCTATCTAGGCACCAGAAGTGACCAGACAAGTCCTGCTCACACAGCACAGTTGTGTCTGAGAATACCCCCTGTCCTCTATGGGTGCTTGGGAGAGTCCACCCACGTAGCCTCCAAGTGCCTAGGGTGTGGGAGGTACTAAAGATGAGTGAGTAGAAGGCTGCTATTTCTGGGAGGTGCCTGGCTCTGTAGGGGCCCCTAGGAATGTGGGAGGTTGGAGGTATTGGGAACAGTGGCCAGGAAGCTCTCGAACACCTGGTTCTAGTCCCACCTGCACACAAGGGTCTCATCTGGACCACCCTCCCTACCTCCTGTGAACCTAGTGGTACAGAGGTTGGAGGTCAAGGGTCACTGCCAGGACCCCACATCTGGGCTTTCTTGGAACACCTCCCTGCCAAGAAGCCTGAGAGCCTCTAATAGCTTGGAGACTCTGACAGCTCTGACCACAGCTCATCTTGCTCCCTGCAGGCTCTTTGAAGAGCTTCCTTCGAACTTGCTTTGCATATTCTGGTCAGATCTGAATCAGACTAGCAGGAATTACCCCTCTCAGTAACAGTCTAAGTGCTGCCTTAGCTTGTCAGTGACACACAGGGGCAGGCACACTGACGTGAAGGCACATTTGATTTCACCACAAGGAGCACCTCAGCAGGGATGGGGCACAGCCAGCCCCCTTTGTGGTTCCCTCCCTCTCCTCTGAGTGTGGGTGTGGGTGAAAGAGAAAGCAAGGCATGGTAGGGGTGCTGGGAGAAAAACGCTCAAAGTATGTTTTTCATTAAAAAATAGTGCTCTTTATTATAAATTACTGAAATGTTTCTTTTCTGAGTATAAATATAAATATGTGCAAAGTTTGACTTGGATTGGGATTTGGTTGAGTTCTTCAAGCATCTCCTAACAGCCTCGAAGGCCTGAGTGGGGAGGGGGCAAGGACTGGAGGTGGAATCTTTATAAAAGACAGAGTGATCGAGGCAGATTGTAAACATTATTAAAAAACAACAACAAAAAAAGGAAAAAATGACCCCAAAGCACAACTGCCCCGCCCAGCCCAAATACCTGACACAGAAAACTTTTATGTTTAGTTTCCCCCCCAAAAAGAACAGTTCCAGGTTAATTCCGTCGCTGCTACATTCCTGTAAGTTGTCACTGATCAGAGCCAGAGCAGCTGGAGTGGCAGGCGCCTGGATGACTTCCTGCCCACCCCACCCCAAGTGAGGAGGGAGGGCTGTGCAGGGCCTGGAGGACGTGGGACCTGGTGGCTCTGCTCTGACCACGAGGTGCCTATGACTGGCCAACACCAACTGGGCTTCTGGGCTTCTAGCGCTCAGCTGGAAGGCATGGGTCTCCCACCCCCCTCCCACTGATCCTGACCAGTGGCTGGCTGGGTGCCCTCCAGCGAATCCCTGGGCCTCTCTGCCTGGATGGCCCAGTGTGTGGCCCAGCATTTAAGGCGAATCTCTTGGCCAGACAGGAGGCATAAAGTTGAATCCCCCATCTTCTCTAGGGGGGGATGGGGTCAAAGATGGCTCATCTCTACCACCATCCCCTAGGTGCTGAAGTCACAGCATGGGCAGGAAAAGGAGACGACTGACCAGCCCATCCATCCTCTCCAAATGCCACTTCCTCCTTATAACAGGGAAGGGCCCTGGGCTCTGGGGCACAAGATGGCTCCCTTCAGGTCACCCCTTGCCTTTCTCCCTAGAGCCAGGGAGTGGAGCATGCAGCCACCCCCCTCACCTGGACTGGCCATTTCCCTGGCCAGCCAGCAGCTCTGGGGCCCCTCAGGCTGCCCTCTCCCTTCCATCCTTTCCAAGGCCCTTCACCTTGCTCAGGTTTAAACCAAATCAGAGCGCAAACAAGTTCCGCTGGAAAGTTTGAAGATTCCGAGGCAGTTCTTATAAGTTCAACTCTCTGGAGGCATCCCCTGTTGGGAAGCAGTGGAGAGTAGTGCAGGAAGGGGAGAGAAGAGAATCCACTGGTCATTGCTATTGTCCCACCTGGCCAGCTGGCTCCTCCAAAAGCTGGACTGGGGAAGGGGAGCCCAGGTGGCACTCCCCACCCTCAAACATATTCCAAGTCCGCAGGCCCCATTCTGCAGGGGGGAGGGCCGCAGGGAGGGGCCTGTCCTCCTGACTCCAGAGCAACAGGACTCTCCTTTGGCTGGATTTTTGTGCTTGTGCCATGTGCCACAGAGAAGAGGGGACCCAAGCCCCTCTCCTGACCCCTGCCCTGTGCTCTTTATAGCGGGGCATCATACTGGTCCAGGAACTCCCGAATAGGCCCAGGCAGCTGGGTTACTTTCTCATAGGAGTCCAGGTGTCCATTGACCGTCTTCCGACAGAGATGCTGAAGGGTGGCCACGTTAGAGGAGAGAGGCCGGCTCAACACCAGAGGGATCTTCTCGCCCCCTGAGTAGATGTAATAGGCTCTCCTGGGGGGGCTCCCTGGGAGGGTCTGGGCAGGCTGAGTTGGCGGCTCCGGGCCCTCCGGGACCTCAGAGGAGGGCGAGGAGGAAGGTTCAGCGGGTGGAGAGGGGCAGGAGGGGGTACCCGGGGGCGGCATGTAGTGGTGCACCAGCTTGAGCACGCAGTCGAAACGGGGCACCGGCTGGGTGCTCCGGGGGTCGCTCTGCAGTGAGAAGCTGCCCCCCTCGCACTGGATGCGCAGGTTCTTGGTTCCAGACTGGGTCTTGACGCTGAGCGTGAAGAAGTGACGCTGGTCCGAGCTGTCGCGGATGAGGAAGGTGCCGGCGGGCTCGGCGCTGAGCAGCAGGTTCGCCTCGCCACCAGTCACGGCGCTCCAGTAGAAACCACTCTCCTGCAGCTTACGCACTGCGTTCACCACCAGCTGGTACTCGCTCTTGGAGCTGAAGGTCTTGAGGCGCAGGCTGGTGTCCAGGGGGCGGCTCATCCCGGCGGCGGGAAACTTGCTGTGGGTGACCATGGCGCACGGAGCCAGCGTGGATCTGCTTGGTGGCGGCTGCAGCTGCTTGGCGGCCTCCGCGCAGCGGCCGCTACCGCATCCCGGGGGGCTGCAGAAAGGAAGGCGCGCGCCTTGTGAGTGCCCGGAACCCTCCAGCGCGCCTGGCCAGCCCTGGCTCCCTGCCTCTACCGAGCGGCTGGGACACCCACTACCGAGGCACTCGCTGCGACCCAGCACCCGCTGGAGCCCGCCCAGACTCTGCTCCAGGAGTGGGGGCGGCCCAGGCAGCCCCCTCCCCAGCAGCACACTGGGAGGACGCCGAGTGGAAAACTCTCGCGCGGAAGTTGAATCTCCAGGAGCGCGACCGGGGTGGGAAAGGAGAGCAGAGCCCCCGGGACGTTCCGGGCGCCGCTCAGTCCGGTGGCCCCGGCCACATGGAGAAGCCCGAGGAATGGGAGTAGGGAGGGGATAGAAACCCGAGGGCCCCAGCCTGAGTATTCCGGGAACCTGGGATCTCCGGCTTTCATTCGCTCTGCCCCCTACTTCGTCCCCTCCCTGCCGGGAATGACCCGAGAAGGGGAGGGGAAACCGGGAAAAGCTCCCGGGACTAAGAGAGGCCCCCACCTTCGCCACACTGCGCCCCTCCTGCCTACCTGGTCCTGAACCGAAGTCTCTGGCCTCGGGGCTGCGCCTTCTACGGTCCCCAAGGCACAGCGGCGGCGCGGCGGCCAGCGGTGGCTCGCGCTGCGCCCAGATGTTGGCTGTCGTGAAGTCCACAAAAGGGCCCTCGCGCGTGCGTCCCTCGGACTTCGCCGTCCCCGGGTTCGACCTAGCAGGGACGAGGCGAGGGGCCCCGGCGAGAGCTGGGCCAGGCGGGCGG
>NW_025999895.1:3445212-3458244 GCF_001458135.2 Marmota marmota marmota | reverse complement strand
CTGGCAGAGGCGGGGGCGCCGCTCCCGGAGCGCGGGCAGTTCTAGGAGGCCGACCCGAAGAGGCTCCTAGCACCCCTTCCCTTTTTCTTGGACCCTGCGGGGACACCCCCTCGCCCCCACCGAACCGAGCCGGATTACAGTCCCAGGCTGCCCGAGCCAGCCCAAAGGGAAGTGTGGCCATCCCGCAGCCAGGCCGCGGGGCTGGCGTCGGACTTGGAAGTTGGTGGTGGGGAACACGCGACAGTCACCTGTGGGCAGGTCCCAAGACTAGAACGGGAGTCCCAGGGGTGGAGGCGAACAGCCTGTGAAACAGCTGCTCGGCCACGGCCCATCGGCCCACTGCCAGGTTCTTTGTTGACACTGATATGGGTGCTGGCCTCCCCGCTCCCCCACAAACAAACAAACAAAACACAAAACAACTGCTTTCCAACAGCATCTGGGTCTCTCCATCTGCGTGTATGGCGAGGGTCGGGCCAGGTGCTGGGGGAGCAGAAAGGGGAACGATGTCCCAACCCGCGCCCGCGTCCGCCAGAGGGCGCCCGGGAGTCTCTTCGGGGGAGAGAAGTTTGTACACATCCCAAACCTTGGGGACAGCGGGACCAGATCGCCCAGGAGCTGGAGTGTGGGACAGAGGAGAGGGGAATTCACACAGAGACTGCAGTCAGACCTGGGAATAAAAGTCCAGCAGGAGAGAATTTCCAGAAAGCTGTTGTCCTGGGCTCAGCCCACTGCCAGTTGGCCAGCTCGCCTAGCCTGTGACCTCCCTTGCCTGGGGGGGTGGGGGGCGGTATCTGAACTCTCCCTGGAGAGTGAGAAGAGCTGCCGATTGAGGTGAAAGGTTAATTTGCTCTTGGTCACACTGGCACTGATGAAGTGCAACCTTATGAAGGATGGAAAGTTTTGCAACCTATCCCCAAACAGGCTGCAGGATTCTGGAGCCACAGAGAGCCAGCTAAGTGGCATATACATCAGCACCCCTCAGGGCACGGAGGCAGTGAGCTTTGGGCCCTACCCTCTTCTCAGATCTCATAGGCTGAGGATAATGAGCTGGTGAAAGGAGGGCAGAGGTGCCCAGGGCACAGGCACAGTAGCTTGGGAGCGTGGAAGGGAGAGCTGGCACCTTGGCCTCACTGTTTTGGCCACTGTGTCTTCCATCTGAACTCTGACCTCTCTCCCCAGATGTTGGAGGACTGAGTGAGATTTGGCCAGAACACAGCCTCTCTGGTCTTCAGTTTTGCCGTCTGTAAATAGGAATAAAGACGACCTCCTATCAGAGATCTGAGATGTAAAGAGGTTAAAACAGATTATGTGTGTCAAAGTGCGTCCGGTTTGCCCTTCCGTCTCTTAGGAGAGCAGTAGCTGGAGAAATCCTGTTTCCTCTGCAAAGGGGAAACAGTGCATTCCACATGCTTCACAGACACCAGGCTCCAAGGGGTAGGTGTGTGCAGGCACTGAGCATGCGCGAGACTCCCCCGCTGCCTTCAGATACCTACAGGCTTCCCAAATGTATTTGTCCTCTCTGTACAATCAGTTCATTCTGTTTCCTTTTGGTACAGGGGATTGAACCCAGGGCTTTGCCAATGCTAGGTTAATTGCTCTCCATGCAAGCTCCATTCCCGGCCTTTTTAATTTTTATTTCAAGGCAGGGTCTCGCAAAATTGCCCAGCCTGGCTTTGAACTTATAGTCCTCTTGCCTTGGCCTCCTAAGTCTCTGGACAATCCACTCATTCTTGTTTTCATTACGTGACTGCTATGACCACGCTCCTGCGCTGAGCACTGTGGAGGACAAGGAGGACTCACAAAGAAGAGCAGTTAATGGATGGGAAAGTGCTTTGTAAATCATAATGCTCCGACACAGGTCAAGTTCATTCATCCCTTCCACAAGCCTCCTTGAGTGCCTTCCTTTGCCAGGCACTGGGTGAAGTGCTGGGAAGACAGTCTGCTGGGTGAATCCTGCAGGGAGTGGAGGCCACAGGCAGGACGCCTCCTCTCCAGGGCTCAGTGCTTTGAGAAAGGGATGGCCGCATTTGCCATTCTGTGAGACTGATGGCACTTGGGGTAGAGTGGGGGCATTGGAAAAGGGAAATAAAGAGGAAGAAACTTCCCTGAGGTTCCGGGAATCCCTAGTGGGAGAGACCCACCTCTCTGAGGCAGGTAAGTCCTAATGCAGCTGTGTGGTACTCAAGGGAGCCTGGGCTCTGCAGCGGGTGCGGGCAGCATGGACTGTGTGGCCAGTCAGGAGCTCAGAGTGGGCCCAAGAGAGCAGAGATGATTTGAAGAGGAGAGGTAGGGCAGGACCAGCAGGCTCCCTGAGGGACTGTGGCTGGAGAAGGTCAGGACAGGAGTTGGGAAGCAGGGCTGGGCTCCCTGCATGCTGTCTCAGGAAACTGAACTGTGATCCAGGCTCCACTACCCAGTAGCTGTGTGACTTTAAGCAATTTAGTCCACCAGCTGGGCCTCGGTTTCCTTATTTGTGAAATGGGCTGATGAGAGCAACTACTTCATCGTATTGTTGTGAGGACTAATTGAACTAACACGTACAAAGTGCTGAGGACCGTACCTTGCACCTAGGAAGCACTTCATTCATGTTAACTATCACTTTTTGTTTGTTTTTAGTTCTGGGGATCAAACCCAGGGCCCCAAGCTTCCTAAGCATGAGCTCTACCACGGGCTGTACCCCAGTCCAACTGTCACTGTTTCAAAAAGCACTGGGAAGCCAGGTGTCCTGGTGCACACCTGTAATCCTAGCAACTTGGGAGACTGAGGCAGGAGTATGGCAGTTTAAGGCCGGCCTCAGCAATTTAGATCCTGTCTCAAAATAAAAATGTACTTAAAAATGGGGAGTCTGGGATGTAGCTCAGTGGTAAAGCAACCCTGGGTTCAATCCCCAGCATGAATGGGGAGCACTGAGGCCTCTTGGACAGAGGAGGAAGGCGGGGGCTCCTGGGGTATGGATGTGGTTAGGAGCTGCTGTGTGCTTTGGGAACTAAACAATTCCCATAAGAAGCAATCAAAAAACTTGTTTGTCATCAGAGGTCAGCCTACTGCCACGCTTTCCTTTGGCTCTCTGATTTCTCCATGGCTTCAGGATGAACTCAAACTCCTCGGTGGAGTGTGTACCCCAGGCTGTCTCTGTGAGGGACTGTGTCCCCCAGGCCTGCGTCATCGAACCTTTGCTCTCATTGGAGTGGAAGAACCCCATGCACTGGCTGATTGCTACATTCCTTTAAGATGGGGCAGACCCTCAGCTGAACCTTCCAGGGTGGCTCTTTCCACATGGCTCAAAATGTTTTGTCTACTTGTCCAGTGAGAATCTTGAGGAAGCCGACTATATTTGATTTATTTCTTTGGAACCTGCTATGTAGAAAGTGCTCAAGGAACCTTTAAGCCAGGGATTGATACTGTCTATTTTCATTGTTTTTAGGTGCCCAACCTGCCTTCTTCTAGGGTAGCTCTTGGTTGCTGCTGTGGGACTCAGGCGTTGCTCCCAGATGGGCTAGAGGGTGTGGGTTCTGGGAAGCACCCAGGGTAGTCGCTGGAGATCCTTAGGCCTGCTAATCTGAAGACAAACATGTTGGAAAAGTGGGAGGAGACACTTGGGCCAGTGCACAGCACATTTCCAGGAAGCCACTTCCAGGCAAGGACCCGAGCAGAGAGCGACCCAGGAACATGCTTCTGTCCCTTTATCTGCCGGGTGGCTCAAGGGGAGAGAGCACTAAGCGGGGTCCAGCCCCGGGCTCCACCCTGCTGTTTTCCCGTCTAAGGGATTTAGGAGACTCTGGTCTTTTCCTAATCTCTCCATTTGCAGAACTTCTGTGAGGTCAGAATCCCATTTCCAGGCAAAGGTGCTTGCTCATAAAGATAATCATTCACGGTGGAGGGGAAGTACATAGTGGTTTCAGCAGCCTGTGGGGCTCTACTCACTCCTGGTATGTGACAAATGCTAAGCACTTCCCCAAACCTCACAGATGGGAAGGAACCCTGGCGCCCCTGGGGGCTTGCAGGAAGCAACGGCACAGCCTGTGACTGACACGGGTGCCACATGTGCTTCCCAGGGGTGACTGTCTTGTCTGTGGCCTCATCTGTGGCTGGGGTAGGGAGGGGGGTAGGCCTCAGACCACCACATTGCTAAGTGCCAAGCCCAAGGGCTCCTTGTCTCCAAGGCTGTTGGGCTTTGTATGGCACCAGGGGGTGGCCCGGGTGTGACTGCCCTGTGGCCTGACATTGGTACAGTGCTTCAACTGTATGACAGTTGGCTACGCCCGGGGATGCCCTGGAAGGGGGAGCAAAATCTGGCCTCCTCCCATCTGGAGTTCTAGTCTGGAGTTGGTGGGGACACTCCTGTCTCTCCTCGGTTCTGACTGGCGGGGGTCCTGCCTTCCTCTGCTCCCTGCTGCTCCACTGAGGCTCCTTGGGCTCAGGCAGCCTGGGGCTGGCTTTCACCTTCGCCCTCTCCTCACCTGCTGCAGGGCTATGGCCAGGATGACTGTGGTGGCCAAGATGACCTTTCCCTTGCAGGGGGAGATGGTCGTGGGTCACAGACCAGGTTGACCCTGATCTCTCCCTTTCCTGCTTCAAACAATCCCAAGGGGCGGGCTGCGGGAGGCTGGGACAATGGCCCGCCGCCGGGAAATGGTCTTCCAGTTCACAGGCTTTTGTTCCCGCCGGGAGGGGCCTGGAGCTAATGAAAAGGTTTGCGGCTCGGGTGTCTCCCAGCGCAGTGGAGGAGTCCTTTCCAGCCTGACATTCCAGGCCCAGCCGGCCTCTGGCATTTCCCAGAAAACTGCTGAGGAGAGGAGGGGAAAGAAAACACTTGGCCACCCCCCACCGGCCCACCCTGTTTCTCTTCCTGGTGCCCTGTGGGGATTGGGCTGGCCTGAGTGCCAGGACCCTGCTCTGGTTGGTGCCCTTGCCCTGCTGACAGAGGGGACAGAGGGGGGTGCTCGGGTGAGTGAGTGGGGGTGACTTGGGGAGCTGCAGAGAGATGAAGTGGGCAGGGAGGGAGGGATTTCTTCCGCCTGTGGCAGAGGAATCCACATCTGGTCCCAGCTCTGAGTTGGGGGCCTGGGTGCGGAGAGTTAGCTTCCAGTCAGTTCTCTCCCCTGACCCCAGATCAACAAACCCTGCTCTGTCTGGGGCTGGGGTGGGAAGACTTTCTATTTGTTCAGAAGTGGGGTCCAACAATGTGCCTGCTCTGGAGACAGACACAACGGTGGCGGTGGAAGGAGGAGAGAATTTAGGGGTAGACCTTGACCTCTTTTCATGCCCTTCTTCCCCTCTTGTCCATGCTGCACAAACGGGGCCTCCCTGGGTGTTGTCCAGTGCCTTAATCTAAGGTGCATCGCAGGGTTTTCATAAGCCCCCAACTCCCCTCCAGTAATCACAAAGATCCCGGGAGGAGGCTGGAGTCATTTCTTGCCTCTGCAGCACTTACTTTACAATCATTCCTTCCTTCCTTCCTTGCATGATGTTTATTGAGCACCTACTATGTGTCTAGGTGCCAGAAATCAACCAGTCTGGTTCCTCATGAAGCTTCAATTCTTTCTGGAAGAACCAGATTCTTTCACAATTGATGACTGGAGTCATTCATTTTGGCCACGTTAAGTATAATGAAGAAGAGCCAGAGGGCTGGGGATACAGCTCAGTTGTTAGAGTGCTTGCCTCGAGTGCACAAGGCCCTGGGTTTGATCCCAGCACCACACACAAAAAATAAGACATGCCAGAGCTGTGGGAGCCCGCTGTGGATTACCTCATCTGCTGGGAGGGCGTCTGGGGGGGATTCCCTGAGGAAATGACAGAGGTGGACTGATGGGAAGCTGAGGCCCAGAGAGACCCTGGCCTGGGCCAAGTCTCCCAGATGTGCCTGGCACTTGGGCTGCTGCCCAAGTCTGCTTACCTGGCTCTTGGGCTTCCCCAGGACACTGGCTCCTCTGTCCTCTCTCCTGGTTACTTGAATGCACACTAAGAGAGGAGGACTCAGAGCTGGTAGAACCAGGGAAAGCCTGCTGGGGACAGGCATGCTACCAGCTCCAGGGTGCCCAGGGCTCTGCTGCCCAGTGTGTTCCAAACACTCTGCTTCTGTCTCCCTCCCACCAATGAGGGCCTTGACTTCCTGCTTCCAAGCTCAGGCTGAGGCAGCCTGGACCCGAGATGAGAAGTTCCTTCTTCATTCTACCTGTGGGAGGTGGGTCAAGCACTTCTGGAGCTTTGTCCACTGAAAATGCAGTTTGTGAATTGGCAAGACAACCTCATGTGTCCACCTGCAAAAGACACGTCCCAGTGGCCAGGAGCTTCCTCTCCCGTTCCCTGTTCCCTGTCTTCCTACCTGAGGCACCTGGGACCCTTTTTTTTTTTTTTTAATAAAAGCAGAATACGCCAATAAAGTAGTGAACCACAGGCTGAATCCAGCCCATAAATGTATTGGCTGGTAGGGCCATACAGAATTACTTTTTTATTCATTTACTTATTTATTTGGTACCAAGGATTGAATTCAGGGGCACTTGACCACTAAGCCACATCCTCAGTCCTATTTTTTTTTTTTTTTTTGCATTTTATTTAGAGACAGGGTCTCACTGAATTGTTTAGCATCTCACTTTTTGCTGAGGCTGGCTTTAAACTTGCAATCCTCCTGTTTTCAGCCTTCTGAGCCTGTGGGATTTCAGCTATGTGCCTCTGCGCCTGGCTCTTTTTATGTTTTAGTTTTGAGGCAGGGTCTCACTAAATTTCCCAGGCTGGCCTTGAACTTGTGATCCTCCTCCCTTAGGCTCCTGGGTTGATGGGATTACCGGTGTGTGCCTCTGCACCTGACCCATGCAAAGTTTTAAAAGAGGGCTCAGAGGAAGAGCATTTGCCTGGCATAGAGAAGGCCCCCAGTTCCATCTCCAGGGCTGAAAAAACAACAGAATTTAAAATAATTTTTGAGACAACATTTAAGATCTGGAAGTGTTACACCACACCTGAAACTGGGTTTCCTTTGGAAACACTGGACCCTGTCTCGGCAGTGGGCCTGCCTTCTGCTTCTTCCTGTTGGCCCTTTACATGGGGCCTGGGCTCTCAAGCTCAGCACAGCCCCCACCAGCCTGCCCTTCCCTTCCTCACCTGCCAAGGAGCTGCAGAAATTGGGGCTCAGCCTGGCCTCAGCCTTCCCTAGGTGAAAGGACACGACTTTGGGGGGTTTCTTTGGAGTCACTCTCCTAAATTCCCAGAGACTGCAAATCAGTCAGGCTTGGGCCCAAGCAAGAGATCAGATCTTATTCCACCTGCCCAAGCCTGGTTGGATTTGGCCTGGTCTCAAGCCAGATTGTCCTGGGTTGGGGGTGGGGGGACACCCTTGCTTCAGCTTCACTGCAGGGGCTGGGCAGTGAGAAGCCAGGAAAGATGGTGGCCAAATGGGCTTTGGCAGGGGAGCCTCCCAGTCACCTGCCCTAGCTCCCCGAGCTGGGCCTGGGGAGCCTGGGATTCCCTGGGACATAACTGGCTGCCGAGTTTCCCCACGCTCTGGGCTGCTGGATCACGAGGGCTGCAGCTCCTAGCTGGGGTGGCGCTGGCTGCTTGCCACGCCACAAGAGGCTGAGATTCCCCTGAAACCAAGAGCTGCATTTATCCTGACGTTGACAGAGAAACAAACCAGGATGCTCTGCCCGGGAGGCATTTCCAGAAATTTGGGCTCTGGCTTCTTGTTGATCAAATGCCAGAAAGTTCTGGGCTTCTTTGTGGTGAGGGAGCCATTGAGCAATAGGTGTTTTGTTTTGCTGATGACAAGATTTTGACATTGAGAAGTTAAAATGCTAAGTGAGAGAACCTAGCCTGGCTCCCCACCCCTACCCAGGGAGGCTGCTGATCTGGACTTCTGTGCTGGGCCCATTTCTTCTTTGGAACCTCTGGCTACTCTGGACCTCTGTCTAGCTCCAAAGGACTCAGGTTTCTGGTGTCAAAAGACCCAATCTCTTGTAGTTTTAGGGCCATACAGACCTGGCAGGGCCCATGTCAGGTATGCGATAACAGCTGCAGGGTGAGCAGACTGCTTTTGTGAATCCAGTGATATAATGAATGCAGCCAGGTTCGTGGCTGCTTTTACAGAGTTGGTAGTCCTTCTGCCTAAAGAGTGTAAAATATTTTCTATTGGGCCCTTTAAGAAATGCATGGTGACTGGTCCCAGTGGCTGGGGAGGCTGAGACAGGAGGATCGCACATTCAAGGCCAGCCTCAGGAACTTAGGGAGGGCCTAAGCATCTTAGTGAGATACTGTCTCAAAATAAAACCCAAAGGACTGTGGATGTGGCTGAGAGAGACAGAGACAGAGAGAGAGACAGAGAGAGAGAGAGAGAGAGAGAGAGAGAGAGAGAAATGGAAGACCTTTGTAGGGGCAAGTGGCATTGTTCTAGAACTCAGAAGAATGAGAAGAGCTGGGGAAGGGTGCTCCTGAGCAGAGGGGAAGGACAGACGTAAATAAAGATCCTGTGGAGTTTGAGGTAGCAAGAGAAGGCCAGGAGGGCCCCCGCGCAGTGCTCACACCTGCAACCCCAGCTGCCTGGGAGGCTAAGACAGGTGAGTTGTGAGTTCAAACCAGCTTCAGCAAGAGTGAGGCACTAAGCAACTGTCCTTAAATAGAATACAAAATAGGGCTGGGGATGTGGTTCAGTGGTCGAGTGCTCCCGAGTTCCATCCCCATACCAAAAATATAAACAAATAAATAAAAAAAGAAGGCCAGGCCGGCACTGACCAAGGGAGGGATGGAGGAGAGGCAGGCAGTGGCCCCAGGCAGGCTTCAGCCCATGTGTGGTGCCCAACAGCAGGTGAGCCCTGGGTTGCATTGACCTTGAGGGCTCTGTTCCTGGAGGCAGGCGGGTGGGGGGCTGCTCAGCTTCTTCTTCCCCCTTATTATTTTTGCAGTGCTGGAGATGGGACAGTGCCTTATGTATGCTAGGCACGTGCTCACCACAGAGCTACAGCCCCTCTGTGTGTGTGCGCGCGCGTGTGCATGTTTGTACGCACACACACGTGCACACCAGGTTATTAAAAAGAGGCACCTATCTGGGCAGAGTGGCAAGTTCAAGGCCAGCCTAGGCAACTTAGTGAGACCCTGTATCAGAATGAAACAGGGCTGGAGGTATAGCTCAGTGGTAGAGTGTTCGCCTCACAGACACAATGTCCTGGACTCAATCCCAATACTGGGGGGGCGGGGAGAGAAAGACACTTGGTCAACCTCAAATAGCAAGCCCCTCCTGTTCACCTCACCTGCCCCCTCATCATCTTGGTACTACAAAAATATATAGACATGTCTCTTAGTTTAAAAGTGCTTATAACAAGCAACATTGTTCTATAAATCAGGGATTCCTAAACTTGACTACACATTGGAATAGTGGGCATTTTTTTTTTTTTTTGGTACTGGAGATTGAACCCAGGGGCACTTAAGCACTGAGCCACATCCCTACCCTTTTTTTTATATATTATTTAGAGAGAGAGTCTCGCTGAATTGCTAAGTGCCTCCCTAGCCTCGGCTTCCTGAGCTGCTGGGATTACAAGTGTGCACCACTGGGCCCAGCAGCCCCAGCCCTTTATGTTTTATTTTGTGACAGGGTCTTGCTAAATTACTCAGGGCCTTGCTAATTTGCTGATGCTGGCCTTGAACTTGTGATCCTCCTGCCTCAGCCTCCTGAGAGTTGCTGGGATTACAGAAGAGGGCATTTGTGCCCAGCTGAAAAAGAAGCTTAGAGAAGGATTCATCAAATTGGTCTAAAAACACAGAAAGGTCAAGCAATGCTAGAGAGGTCTCAGTAGAACAAGAAATAAAGAGAAAAAGAAAACACAGGCCATTTTCTACATTTTCATGGCGCATCAAAGCTGTTGTGCCACAACTTGATCCTTGTGGGAGGAATTACTATCAAACTCACTCAGATGGGTGTTGGCGAAAACGTACCCCTCCTGTGGCATGCTGCCCACACTTGTGAGTTCCCTGGCACTTGATCTTCCTTCCTCTCGAATTTGCCAGCAGCCCTGTGTTGGGGAGATACCCTGTCTCACAACAAATGTTTGGGGGTGCCTTCCTCTGGTCTTGGCATGATTTTCTGTCCAGGGAGTGAATCACAGACAGCGAGGCAGGGTCCCTGGGTTCAGGACCTCCTGCGCTTCCTGCCTGGGAGAGCAGCCGGCTCTTGGGGCAGCGGTCTATCACTCCTGACGTCAAATCTGCTTCAATGAATGGGTTTCCTTTTCCGTTTGGGAACTCAAAGTATCTGTCATCCGTCCCATCAACCTCTCCTTCTCACCCGGGTACCTCCTGTTTGGGAAGAAGCTAGCTGGAATAATGAGAAGGTGGTGAGTGGGGGCAGGAGAATGGGCAGGACTCTGTGGATGGGCCCCCTGGTTGCGTGGGGTGGGGTGGGGGGTGGTGTCAGAAGAAGATGTCTCCTCATCAGGGTCCTCAAGGTGTGCATCCAGAGCCCTCATCAGGGGTAGTAGTATCTGCCCCAGATCGTGAGCCCTCCAAGTAGCTTTGGGACACAAGAATGCTCCCAGGAAGGCTCTCTGGCCCCTCGTTATCTGGGAGAGTCTTATCTCCTCAACTAACAAGTTGATTAGCCCAGGTGAGAACCTCCTGGTAGAAAGAATGTGTGTGCTGTCACCCTGTAAATGGAAGCATTTAAAGATTGCTTAATCTCTAGAAGCCATTGTTTAAGATTTTTGCAAGTTCTTGGACTAAGTCAGGGTGGCTTCCCTCTGGTTGTGGCTCAGCCAGTTTCCGAACAGCCTTGAAAGCCAGGGGCTCTCGGCATGTGGCTTCAGGAGGGACTGTGCCACTCCCTGTTGTTTATCCTTCATGTAAACATGGATGAGTACAACTTGCCATGCCGTCAATCTCACTGTCTGTTTCTGCAACTTATTTTAGACTGGAAATTCCCAGAGAGATGGTACTCTGCTTTCAATACCTCACACAGCAAAGAACCACACACAAGAAGCAGCTTTGAGTTCTTTTCAGGATGGGTAGGCAGTTAGGGTGCTCCTGAGGTCCACATGGTGCTCTCTCCTGAGTGGGATGGTGCGGCCATACGGAAGATGCTTAGGAGTGTGTGCCCGGCACTGTGCAAAGAGGAAACATGCAGTGGATGGTCTCATCCTAGTTACTGGAAGTTAGGAAATTTCATGATTCACCATTTCTTTCTATTTTCTTTTCTTTGGTGATACTTTGGATGGAATCCAGGGCTTCATGCATGCTAGGCAAGCACTATATTCCTGGCCTTTTAAATTTTTTATTTTATTATTTTTAAAATTAACCAATTATCATTATATATATATATATATTTTTTTTTTTTAATATTTATTTATGTTTTTAGTTTTCGGCGGACACAACATCTTTGTTTGTATGTGGTGCTGAGGATCGAACCCAGAGCCCCGCATGTGCGAGGCGAGCACTCCACCCACCGCTGAGCCATAACCCCAGCCCCTCATTATTATTATATATTTTTTGGGGTACTGGGAATGGAACCCAGGGGCACTTCACCACTGAACTATATTCCCAGCCCTTTTTAAATTTTGAGACAGGGTCTCACTAATTTGCTTAGGGCCTTGTTAAATAGCTGAGGCTGGCCTGGAATTTGCGATCCTCCTGCCTTAGCCTCTAGAGTTGCTGGGATTACAAACATGTGCCACTGTGCCCTACTTAATAATTCCTTAATAATTTTCCATTTCTTTCTTTTTTTTTTTGTGGTGCCAGGGATTGAACCCAGGGCCGTGTGCATATGAAGCAAGCACTCTACCAACTGAGCTATGTCCCCAGCCCCTAATTCACCATTTCTAACTTGGAAAAGTTGAATCAAATTCCACCTAGTGTTTGTAAAACTATATAAACTGGAAAGAAAATGAAAATCAATCTAAGATACTCATTTGATTGCAAAAAAATTTAGGAAGTCCTAAACAGCATCAAATAGTTGACATTAATATTTTGGTGTATTTCATATTGTAGTATCTTTGTCTCTCTCAATTTTTAAAAAAATATTTATTTTTTTTTAGTTTTAGGTGGACACAATATCTTTATTTTACATTTATGTGGTGCTGAGGATCGAACCCAGTACCTTGTACATGCTAGGCGAGCACTCTACCACTGAGTCACGATCCCAGCCCAATCTCTCTCAATTTTTAATGAAATTAGATAGTTTCTATGCTACTCATGGGTAACTGGTTTTTACACATCATGTCACCAGATATTCCTCTGGAACATCACTTTTCATGGAGGTATGGCCTTCCAATGTACTGATGTGCCACTGTGAATTTACCCCCGCCCCCCATAGATGGCTTCCGTGACCTATCATAAAAAACACTTGAGGTGAACATTCTTGTGGGAATGCGTAATTAACTTCCTTGGGATGATCTGGATGTTGTTTTCAGTGTGACCATATCATTTAATTCTCACAGCACCCTTGGGATAAGTAGGATACGATTACATTTTACAGCTTTTCCAGTTTCCAAGTCCAGCCTTCGTGGATGCTAGCCAGGATTACAGAGCAGAGCTCCCCTCTCCTGCCTTTCAGAGATCTGCAAGCTTTTCCTTTCCTTTCCTTTCTTTTGGCAGTGCTGGGGATTGAATTGAGGACTAGGTAAATTCTTTACCACTGACCCATACCCCTGAGCCTCCTCCTACTTAAAATTAGCTGTAGAAAGTATTCATGGCTTGCGAGGCATGGTGATGAGGCATGATCCCAGTCACTTGGGAGGCTGAAGAAGGAGGATCACGAATTCAAAGCCAGCCTCAGCAAAAATGAGGCTCTAAGAAAACTCAGT
Organism: Marmota marmota marmota; assembly: GCF_001458135.2. Lineage (NCBI taxonomy): Eukaryota > Metazoa > Chordata > Mammalia > Rodentia > Sciuridae > Marmota > Marmota marmota. The sequence continues at coordinate 3,445,468 of NW_025999895.1, read as the reverse complement.
GAGGCCCTGTCTCCAAATAAAATACAAAAAAGGGCTGGGGGATGTGGCTCAGTGGTCGAGCGCCCGAGTTCAATCCCCAATACCAAAAATAAATAAATAAATAAAGAAAAAGAAAAAGAAAAAAGCCAGCCTTAGCAACTTAGTGAGATCCCTGTCACAAAATATTAAAAAGTGCCGGGGACATGCTTCAGTGGTGGTTAAGCACCCCCTGTGTACCCTGTACCAAAAAAAAAAAAAAAAAAAAAAAAAAAAAAAA
>NW_025999895.1:3412497-3444875 GCF_001458135.2 Marmota marmota marmota | reverse complement strand
GGGCGCACGGCCCTCGCAGCCCGGCTCGAGAGGCTGTTGGGCAATCCTGAGTCAGTGGCGCTCGGGCGAGGGAAGAGGAACCGCCGAGAGCCCTGTCACGCTGTTCAAGGGCCTGCGCTCTGGAAAAGTACTGGAGTGAGTTGTGTCAATGGTGAAAGGGGCTCGTGGTCTTGGAGAGCAGACACTGGCCAAGAAGGCGCCGGCCTGAGAGGCCTGCTGCTGTCGCTGCTGTTGAAGGAAGGGAAAGGTGATTCTCCTGTGTGCAAATGGATTTCTTATTAGGGACATTTGGCCCTTATGCTCGATCCCCAAGAAAAGGTCTTCCAACTGCATCCTGTAGTTGAGGTTGCATTGTCTTAGGCGTCCCTAGGCTGAGATGGGGCCTTCTTGCTTGTGGGACAGAGACCCGCGTTTCAGTTATGTTCTGATTCTGGGTATGGAGGGGAGCTTGTTCTTATTGAGTAACTGCAAGATTTTCAGCAAAAACTGAAGTTTGGTTTAGGGGAACTTTTAGGTGATAGAATCAAGGCAGGAAGGAACTCTTGGAAGCCTACTGATCAGAAGGGCCCAGGTTTCACAATAAGACACCCCCTACCTCCCCACACTCCAGGGGGAGCTGGAGTGTAGAAGAGGTAGTAGCCTCTGTATTTTCCGTAATTGATGCTTAGCCAGAGACCTGTCATTCCATTGGGTCGTGAAGTCAGATGATTTGTCTACCCCCCTGGCATCAAATTACTGAGAAGTTTGGTTTAAAGTTTCAAAACATGTTCTACCATCAAAGACAGGCTGTTTAGGTAGGCCCCTTTGTTATGCCCTTTCATATGTTCAAACTGTGAAAACCATGTTATTAATCTATGTTGTCTTTGGAATTGATTACTTGGGGCAGTTTCTACAAATTGTTTAAAAATATATATATAGTTGTAGATGGATACAATGCCTTTTATGTTTATGTGTTGCTGAGGATTGAAGTCAGTGCCTTCCACATGCAAGGCGAGTACTCTATCACTGAGCTACAGGCCCAGCCCCTACAAGTTGTTTTTAAAAAGGCATTTCTCTTGAAAGAGAGAGAGAGAGAGAGAGAGAGAGAGAGAGAGTGTGTGTGTGTGTGTGTGTGTGTGTGTGTGTGTGTGTTGAGAGGCAGTGCAGGTATGGGTAGAGTCTAAATTAGTTGACTTCCCAAAGTTTTTTGTAACTGGTGTCAATGGGATGTAGTTTGTGTGGCTCCATATTTCTTCATGATTAAGTTGGGAGGGAGCCAGTTGTTTCTCTGAGTCAACAGTTTAATCAAAAGCTCAGTTTCTTGGGCATTAAGACAGAAGTTCTTGTTTTATACTCCTTGGAAATAATACCTATGGTAGAATTGAGGATAAATACTTTGATCAGTGTTGAGTGGTACTGTAGGTTTTTGACCTGTCCTTTGCCTTGTATGGTTTGCAGATTTCTTTTCTTTTTCTTTTGGTACTGGGGATAAGACTGAGCCATATCCCCACCCCTTTTTAAAACTTTTTTTTTCCCCCAACCCCCCTTAAAACTTTTTTTATGTTGAGACAGGGTCTTACTAAGTTGCTGAGGCTGACATTGAACTTGTGGTCTTCCTGCCTAGCCTCTCTGGTTGGCTGGGATTACTGGTGTGTGCCACCGTGCTAGGACTTGCAGACTTTTTTTTCTGGCTCTTTGTGGCCTGGGTGTTTGGAGTTATTCATGTCTGTCATGGCCACTCACCCACTGTTGGCTGCTGACTTTCATTTCTTCTCCATTGTTCTGCTGCACCTCCCAATTCCTCATTCCCCAAATGATGTGGTTTCTTGTAACTCTCTGATCATTGATTCATTGATAATAGTTCTGTGTAGTCATGAGCTCAAGTTATTTTAGATTTCAGCTTGCCAGTCTGACTCAACATTGAGGGTGGGGGTGCTGGTGCATCCTTGTGGCTAGCAAGAGGAACAGTGCTCGTTGCTTTTACTGCCGTGGTTTCCTTTCAGGCTTAGAAATGGCTGTAGAGACAGAGAACTCTACTTAAGGTCATTTCTAATTAGTGATCTCGAAATACTGTTATTTCCTCTTAAGCAAGCATCTGACTCATTACCATTAGGGAACTCTGGATAATTCATTTATTTGTCACGTGTACAGAGCACTGCTGTGCTAGGTACCAGGGGAAGCAATGATAAAGATATAGCCCTGCCTTCAAGATGGCCAAACCCATGAACAGTGACAGGAAAGTAAGGTAGAAGGGCATGGTGGTACGTGGAGGCTCCTGGAGGCCACAGAAAGCTTCCTGGTGCTGTAATTGAGCTGTTTTGAAGGAGGAGCAGGAGTAGGCAAGGTGAAGAAGAGGGGGAGTGAGTGTTCAAGGAAGGAGTGCAGTGGCAGGCAGTTCCCAGATTCCATACTCAGTGTCATTTCTAGGAGCTGATGTGAGTACTCTGTAAGCAAGAGGAGAGGACTAGAAGCCAGCCAGCCCTCTGGGCCAAAAGACCCAGGAGGCAAGTTCTATCTCTCAAGTATGATTTCTTTTGCTCATGGTCCAGACCTGAGTGTCAGGGTTCATGAAGTCAGGAGCAGTGGGAGTAAAAGAGGGTTGGATTTAGTCAGCACTGCTTAGGGGTGTAGGGGATGCTTTAGTGACTGTGGATGGTGGCACTTCATTGAAACAGGGAGTGAGAAAGAGGACCAGGCCAGGTGAGGTGGCGCATGCCTGTAATCCCAGCAGTTTGGGAGGCTGAGGCAGGAGGATCACAAGTTCAAAGCCAGCATAAGCAACTCAGTGAGACCCTGTCTCTAAATAAAATACAAAAAATACAAAAGGCCTGGGGATGTGGCTCAGTAGTTAAGTACCCCTGGGTTCAATCCCTGGTACCATTAAAAAAAAAAAAATAGGACTAGGTTTGGGGATGGTGAAAAGGTCATTAGGGGCCCATTAATTAGTATCCAGGTGCGTGAGATGGAGATGTTCAGTGGGCTGTGGGAGAACTGAGAACCGGAGCTCAGGAGAGGGAGATAGCTTCAGATAGTTGGAGTCAATTGGCTATACTGAATGAACTCCTTGTTTGGAGTAGGTGAGACCTACTGGGAAATGGGTCAGGAGGCCCTAGTTTCTAATTTTTTTCTTTTTTTGGTACTAGGGATTGAACCCAGAGGCACTTAACCATTGAACCATATCCCCAGCCCCTTTTGTATTTTATTTAGAGAAAGGATCTCACTAAGTTGCTTAGGGCCTTGCTAAGTTGCTGAGGCTGGCTTTGAACTTGTGATCTTCCTGCCTTAGCCTCTTGAGCCACTGGGATTACAGGCATGTGCCACTGTGCTTAGTCCCAATTCCTAATCTTGACCTTGCTGGCATATATGGAAATATTTTCTCTGTGACCTTTTTCCTCCCCCTCCCCCTTTTAACTGATTTTAGTGTGAACTACATGTGCAATAAAGTCTTTTTTTTTTTCCCTGTGGTGTTGGGAATTGAACGCAGGGCCTTGTGCACATGAGGTAAGCACTCTACCAACTGAGCTACATCCCCATCTCTGCAATAAAGTCTTTATTTTTGAATGTAAATCCCATTTTCTCTATTCTACATGCATGAGTGAGTGTGTGTGTATGTGTATGTTGGAGCTGGTGGGGCTTCCTCACTTTCCTGAGTTGTAATGGGAAGCAGGTAACCAGTGTACGGTTCTTTTTTTTAATGTGGTGTTGAGGATCGAACCCAGTATCTCACACGTGCTAGGCTGCCCCAGCCCCCAGTGGATACTTCTTTAATTAGGTTTTATTACCGTGAAATTGGCAAGTCCTAGTCAGTTGTTTAACTTGTCAGTAGTTTGTTTTCTAAGGAATCACCAGATTTTCCAAAATTACTTTTGAATTTTCTGATGTTGGGATGCAGTCCTCTGTTATGCATTAAGAGTTTGGATTAGGGCTGGGACTGTAGCTCAGTGGTAGAGTACTTGCCTCGCACAGGTGAGGCACTGGGTCTGATCCTCAGCACCACATAAAAACAAACAAACAAATAAATAAATATATTGTGTCCATCTACAACTGAAAAAATATTTAAAAAAAGAGTTCAGATAAACCCACTCTTGGTTTACTTATAGCAGAAGAATGGATAGAACAGGGATAATTTGGAATCAAAACATCATTTTCTCAGTAATTCAAATTAGTATTTTTTGTTTTTGTTTGTTTGTTTGTTCCTGGGGATTGAACCCAAGGGTGCTTTACCATTGAACTACACCGGCAACCCTTTTTAATTTATTTTTTGAGACAGGGTCTTAATTGCTCAGGGCCTCACTAAATTGCTAAGGCTCACCTGGAACTTGTGATTCTCTTGCCTCAGCCTCCTAAGTGGCTGGGATTACAGATGTGTGCTACCACACCCTGCCCAAATAATTCAGATTTGATCTTGTTATGCATTGGAGTAAGCTTAGTAGTTGGCTGACTTTCTCAGCTGTAGCTTCATTAAGTTATTATTGACATGAGTGTCCCTGAGCATTGTAGCTGGACTGAATTAGGCCCAGTCAGTTGTGTAGGCTAGGCAGATGGAAAACAGCCGGGGATTAAAATGTTCTGATAGGTAATCCTCTTGTAAATAGCGTGATCTGATTAATGTAAAGAGTCAGAGTCAGTTCACTACTGCCTGTAGTCAGCCTGGCTGCAGCCCTTTGGAGTCGCAGAACATGTGACTGGTTCTACTTGGGCACTTTGATGTGCCGGGTGCACTTGGCTACCCTGGGGCGTATTGTGAGTTATAAATATATTTTAGATCTCTGGGCCCCTAGTGGAATGGACTTCCTTTGGCTGAGCCAGGAGGAGAGTCATCTGGTCAGCCTGTAGCCCAGTGCTGGCAGCCCTGGCCTCTCACGCCGCCTTGCTGGGGGAGTTCAGCAGGCCATCGGTCTTTGGTAACCTACGGGAATCCACATCATTTCCCTTACTTGGGTTCAGGTCTTGCGTTAGTCAGGAAGGGCTGCCTGATGCTAGGGTTGCAGGAAGTACGGGACCTTGGTGTAGTTTTTCAAGTCCTTCTCAGGAAGTGTTATGACTGTTGCTTGTTTCTCATCAGTTCACTTTTTATGTTTAAACGTGTATGGACGAGGTGGGGGTGGGGTTTTCTTAAAAAGTAGTTTCTGAAAATACAGCAGTCCAGAGAGTTCAGTTTCTGTTAAAGACTTCTTTTTTATGTCATTTTGCACAGATTTGGATGGGATCCAAGCCACAGAGTTTGTCCCACGAATCTTATGGTTTCAGCAGAGCTTGTGGACCCTTAGAGCATGACTCTGAGCTCACTCAGTGGGATGCTTACCTAAAGCCCCATGTGGGGGCAGGGAATATGACCCCTGACTGTCATGGGCTTGTGAGTGGGTCTGAAGACAGTCTTCCAGCTTCACTGTACTCTTTGTTCAAAAACCTACATGTCCTCTTTGGAAAAGACCCTGAGAAATGAGCCTACAACTTGTGTTCCTTTGGTAGTGGGTGCCATTAGGTACTGCAGTTCCATGGGAAGCAGACGTGTGTCCCAAGGTGTACTTCTAGGGCTCAGTGAACCTCCAGGCACATCATTGCACATCTAGAGGAGAGACGAGTTGTGCCAGTGTTTTTCCATGAGACAGCTTTAGAATGTTTGGTGAGATGAGAAACCCATTTCCTCAGAGAAGGGACAGACATTTTTTCCTGTTTTCCCAGAGGCTTTTGTAAACAGGTATGCTCCATAGCCTCTCAGCTGCACAGATTATCCTGAACTCAAGTCTCACTGCTATCTCCAGGCTTCTCTTAGGGGGTGTTAAGGGAGTGTGTTGTCTTCCTGATGGGCCAGGCAGACTTTACTATCCTCGCTTGGTGGCTGCCCCTATCCAGGAGCTGATGGATAAGGGCTGTGCACTTGCTTCAGGTGGCTGAGATGTGGGTTTTCCTGGAGACAGAGGGAACTTGGTGTACCGCTCCTTTCAGACTCATCATGCCCACTCGCCAAGGCCCCGTCTGGGTGAAGAAATGGATTCCCAGATAGGGGGATTTATCTGCATTGTTCACGGGAAGCCTTGAATCACATGACTGAACCTTTATACAGGCAGGTGTCCTGTGGGCATGGCTGAGATGGGTGATTCACAGGTGCTGTTTTACCTTTAGGATTCTAGGCAAAGATTGCTTTGTGTTGTCTGTCTGACTTGGTTGTTGTTGAGGTTTACAGGTTGAAGCTACCAGAAGCTGGTGCAGCTTCTGGCCATGGCACCTGGAAGGACCACCTGCTCTTGCCCTGTCCTCTGCGTGCCCCCATCATTCCAGAGAAAAGGAGTGGTCCTTCAGAGAGGCAAGACTGTTAGTCTTCTATCTGGTGCCTCCCTACCACTTCCTCCTTCTGATAACTAGAATGGGTACTAGATGGTATCTAGAAAGAGAAGACATGGCAGGGCAGTTCTATATGTGGAAGTCTTGTGTGTGCACTGGTTTAGTTCTCTAAATGGTGACTAAGACGCAAAGCTTGCCTATTTTGGTGACCACAGCTTCTGCCTCCTCAAATCTCTCAGGGCTTAGTTTTTGGTGGATGTGGTTTCTCAGTAATCCTCCTGGTGTGAGGGGGAAATGCATGTGCAGATGGTCGGCTGAGACTGGAATTACTGTGCATTGGGGCTGCTGCTAGCCTGGGAATATTCCCAGGAGTTGCCTGTGGGAAGCCAGGAACTCCTGGGTTCTGATTGAGGTGAGAGGAAAGAACAGGTCCCTGATAGGCCCTGGAGAAGCTCGTCCTGCAGGCTCAAGAGGAGTCATCTGCCTAGCTGATGCACTTCACTTGGATTTTGAGTGTCACCTGTCCAGGTGGATGTCCTTGGTGTGTGGTGTGGGACTCTTTACAAGACACTTGCTCCCTTTCAGAGCACCTTCCTCTTTGGGGGAATAAAATGGGTGCTTGAAGGCTGAGCCTCCTCCACAGTGAATAGGTGAAACCTAATTGGCTTCCAGCTTCTTCTCCTCTCTAACAAAAATAAACCTGTCACTACACAGATTAAACAGGAAGCCAACACAAAAATGCCTTCAACAACTTTTGGACCCAGGCCCTGGTGGAACATTCCCAGGGAGCACTGCCTGGCAGGGAAGAGACCTGCCTGGGCTAGCCAGCCCTTGGGCACCTAGGCTCATGCTGCCGGTGCCTGCAGGGGCGGTGCTCTTGCTGGCTGTTGGAGATGGTGGTGGACCCTGACACCTGCCTGAGCTCTGTGTGCGTGTATGTGCTCTGGACTGGCTGTTGAGGTGCTCCCGGGTTTTCTGCTGGGAAAACATCCTTGCTTGGAACCTCCTTCCCTCGTGGTCCCTGTTTGAATTCTGCTGGTTTTTCAAGGCCTGGGCGGGGCAGGCCGCTGTGAAGCCTCACCAGTAGCTGCTGGCAGCCCTGGCTTCCCTCTTGATCCCTTGAATCATACATACCACTCACCATGTATTTTGACATTTAATTAATTTTACTGTCTTTTTTTTTTTTGGTACCAGGGATTTAACTATTACTAATAAACCACATCCCCAGCCCTTTTTATTTTTGAGATAGGGTCTTACTAAATTGCTTAGGGCCTTGCTAAGTTGCTGAAACTAGCTTGGTCTTGTGATCCTTCTGCCTCAGCCTCTCGAGTTGCTGGGATTACAGGCCAGTGCCACTATGTCTGGCTAATTTTAGCATTTCTGCTTGTGTTGTTCTTAGGTGATTCCAGGTGTGTAAGCTAATGGGCCACTGTGACTGTGGAGGTGGAGACTGTTGAGCTCTTCGCGTGCAATGCATCTCTGCAGTATGTGGCAGGTGTTCTCTGGAGGGCTGGGATTAGGCTTGCACTGTTGCTCACCTCTTCTCTGTGCCTGGGCCAAGGAGTGTGTCCTCTCTTTCCTCTCTAGGAGTTGGTGTGCATCTCTCAGCCCATGTGGAGGCTGTGTGATGCCAGACCACTTGGTGTGGAGTGGCACAGGTGGAGACCTGGCCCTTTCCTGGGTGGTCTGAAAGGTGGGAAGAAGAGCTGTGAGGCAGGGGTGTGCTGATCTTATGCTACTGTGCATTGCTACTGCAAATATATCACATTTCATTCATTAGATTTTAGGCCCCATTGGGGTCTTCAAATTGTTGTTACACAGCTTTCCCATTGTTTCATAGTCTTCTGTTGGGTCATGGGAGCCTTCCTTCTGCTCTCAGGCCTGGCAGGTCTGTGGCCCATATTTTGGGAAGTTGAGGCAGCTTATTTTTGAGCTGATGACAGTAATGTCGCCCTCCCCCAGACCATGGGGGAGAACTGCTGCTTTCCCACCTCTGCAGTGGGTCACCGAGGCCTGTTCCAGTCTTCCCAGGATCTAGAGAGCCGGCACCTTCCTGCATTGACAAAAGTTTTCTTAGCAGCGAGTTGGCCCTGATAGACTGGTGGGCTTTCTGGGAAGCACAGCTGTGGGCCATCTGGCATCTGTGCAGGGCCGTTAGGAACCCTGGAAGATTCAGTGCCTTATCATGAAGCAAGCAAGTGAAATCATCTTCCTGGAATTTGTGGCCATTCAAGCCTTGGGGTGTTTGAGCATCTTTTCCCCAGAGTCCCTTTGGAGGTCACAGCCTGAAGAGGATTTTCCTGCTGCTGTTTGTAGGACTGGGATTCAAAACAGGGTGGGATTTGTGTAGGACTCTGGGTGTTCAGGCCAGCAGAGATGTAGCTCCATGAGCAACCCCAGTTCCTCCATCTCAGCCCAGGGGAGTGTGGAGTCTGTGCCGGAGGGGCAGCTGGCTCAAGATGGGCATTACCTCCAGGGAGGATGTGTCTGCTGGTGAAGTGGCCTCTGTCATCATGGCCAGCATCTCTTGAGAGAGGCCCCCTTTCCTAACCTTTTTCTGCCCCAGCCTTTCTCTCCAAATCTGAGTTTTAAAGAGAAACACATATTTTTCCGAGTCCTTCCTTGAACAGAAACTCTTGAGTCGTGGGCTGGGGCTGTGGTTGTAGTAACCCTCAGACTTTCATTAGGCTAACCCTTTTAGGTATCTGTAGGCAAATTTTCTTTTCCTTTTTTTGGTGTTGGGGATTGAGCCCAGGAGTGCTGTACCACTGAGCTATACCCTCAGTCTTTTTTCTTTTTTATTTTCAGATAGGGTCTTGCTAAATTGCCCAGGCTGGCCTTGAACTTGTGAGTTTGCAGAGCTTCATCTGCGCTCACCATTTTGTTTTTTTTTTTTTTTTTGGTACCCGGGATTGAACTCAGGGGCACTGGACCAATGAGCCACATCCACAGCCCTATTTTGTATTTTATTAGGGTTTCTCTGAGTTGTTCAGTGCCTCGCCATTGCTGAGGCTGGCCTTGAACTCACTGTTCTCCTTTCTCAGCCTCCTGAGCTGCACCACTGTGCCGCTGCGCCACTGCACCACTGCGCCACTGTGCCCGCCTCATAGCGTGATTATTTAAGCATTCATTCTGCATTGTCTCCTCTTAGCATCTCTCCACTCTGCCTCTCAATCTCCTTCCACACTACTGATCTTCCCTATAACTTCATGTTGTCCTTTCCTCCCCCTTTCCTTTATTTTACTCTAGCTTCCACATATGAGAGAAAACATTCGACCTTTGAATCTCTGAGTTTGGTTTATTTCATTTAGCATATTTTCCATTTGCATCCAATTAATGGCAAATGCTATAATTTTATTCTTTTTATGGTTGAGTAGAACTCCATTATATATATGTACCACAATTTCTTAATTCATTCAGCTATTGACAGGCACCTGGGTTGATTTCATAATTTAGTTATTATCAGTTGTGCTGCTGTAAACATTTAAGAGGCTGTATTGCTATCATATGCTGATTTTAGATCTTTTGGGAACACACCAAGGAGTGAGATAGCTGGTCATATGGTGTTTCCATCCCTAGTGTTTTGAGGAATCTCCAAATGCCTTCCAGAGTGGTTGTACTGATCTGCTGTCCCAATCTCAGGGTACAAGTGTACCTTTCTCCCACATCCTCACCAGTATTTGTTATTGTTTGTATTCTTACTCATTGTCATTCTGACTGGAGTAAGATGAAATCTCCAGGGGTTTTTGAGAAGAGTAACCCATTTGTGTGTGTTTTCCACCAGGTCACCATGGCTGCTGTTGGCTCCCTTGCTATCTCCAGCTGTCCCCCAGGCCACCTCCCCACCTTGCTGCCTGTGTCCAGAAGGTGTGCACCGGTTTCAGTGGATCAGAAGCCTGGTTCCAGAGTTCGGCGTCTGTAGCTCTCATGTCAGGGTGCTGTCCTCCCCAGCAGAGTTCTTCCAGCTCATGAAGGTGGGTCGTTTCTGAAGAACCCAGGGACAGAAGTTGGAGTTGGGGCCCTCAGGGAATCAGGTTGGGTGAGTCCTCGGTACCCTCCATTCTAGAAGCTTCTTAGGCTATTTAGCCTAGCCTGTTGGGTTTCAGTCTAAGGTGGTTGAGTGGAGCTGCAAGCAGAAGTCTCCCTGTTGGGTTTCAGTCTAAGGTGGTTGAGTGGAGCTGCAAGCAGAAGTCTCCCTGCACGGCCAGCGTCTCTAAGCAGGGAGCAGTGAGGACAGGGCACATGCTGACTCTTGAGGCCTCGCTGATCCCCTTGTTGTTTTGTGGTGCAGATGTGGGCCACTCCTAGGGAGTTTAGTGAGGCTGTGCAGACCCACGGCATGCCCCTGCTAGGTAGCTGGGAGGCCTGTGCTCAGTGGACCCTTGCCTTTGGAAATGTCTTCACGCACAGTATTGTTGTCTTGGTAGATGTCACAATAAGGAGACCTAGGGTGGGGTCTGATGTGTGGCCGGTGGCCAGTGCCCATTCAGCAAAGAGGCATTTCAAGATAACTGGGAAGGGCTGGGATTGTGGCTCAGTGGTAGAGCAGTTGCCTAGCATGTGTGAGGCATTGGATTCAATTCTCAGCACCACATATAAATAAAATAAAGGTATTATGTCCATCTACAACTTAAAAAAAAAAAAAAGACCGCTGGGGAAACTTGGACACCTGGTTTTAGGTCTCACAGGCCTCAGGGTTCTCTGGGACTTTGAGGTCTGTGCTTTCCTTTCCTGTTAGTGATGTTATCTTTGCCTTTTGAGTAACTTTCAACATGTTACTCAGGTTTACATGCTGCATCTAGTTATTCATGGTTGAACCACTAATTGGAATGAAGTAATTCAATACTAATGAATGTTTAACAACATGAACTTTGTGAGTTCATATCAGCAATGATGCTAGAATACTGATCTGGTGGGCCAGGCAGACAGGAGATTGCTGAGGGTCCTAGGAGACAGAGGTGGAGATGCAGCTTGGTGAGGCAGTGTGTGCTCATTCCTCTCCATTTGCCCTCTTGTTGCATTGGTCCACACTTAAAGCTTCATTTCCTGGTGGCTCATTCCAGAAAGCTTTCTTTGTGACGCCCTGAGCAGGTCCTCTGGTTCTCCCTCTGCTTTGCTGCACTGCCTGTCCTCATCCTGTGCACTGTTGCGTGTGTGGAGTGATGTGCAGTGTGGTCTTGGTTCTCTCCTTGCCTTGAAGAAACAGGTTTTTCTATGGTGGTTCTTCTTGGTGTCTTGACTGACTCTCAGTGAATGGCTTACTGTGATTCCCCTGGCCAGGAGGCTGGGCCATGCTGTGCCTCTGCCTGTGGCTGCAGAGCCCAGGAAGGGGAAGAGGGGCATGACCCAGGAGGTTGAAAAGAAGCCGAGGCCTCTGGACCGGATCATGGGCAGGTTCTTCTGGCTTGCATCACGTGGAGTAGCGTGCGTTTCTTCCTGAGGCAGACAACAGGGAGGGAGGACAGCAGTGGTTTCTGCCTGGTCCTCATGCCTTCCTTGTAGCCAGGTTGTCTTGTGGGACCTGGTGACCTATAGCAGAAAGGTATGCTTTGGTTGCCTGAGCCAAATGGACTCAGACATTATTTGCTTCCCTTTCTTTCTTTCTTTCTTTTTTTTCTTTTTCTTTTTTTGGTAACAGGGATTGAACCCAGGGGCACTTAACCACTGAGCCACATCCCCAGCCCTTTTAATTTTTTGAGACATGGTCTCCCTAAGTTGCTAAGAGCCTCACTAGGTTTTTGAGGCCATCTTTGAACTTGCGATCTTCCTGCCTCAGCCTCCAGAGCCTCTGGGATTATAGGAGTGCACCACCACATCTGGCTGTTTCTTTTTATTATGATCCTTATAAGCATCTATATTAATAGGTAGCAAAATAAAGGAAATCGCAACCTTGGGGTGTTTGTTTTTTTTTTTTTTAAATTGTGCCTATGTCTTTCCTAGTGCTGTGTTCATGCATCTATATAGTACAGAAACCCAACTTCCTGTGTGGGTGATGCGGGCTGGGGGTGACAGGAGAGGGCATGAGCTATGCTGTATGCATTCCTCCCTTTTACCTTGCTCTTGTGTTTCCCCTGGGGTTAACGTTTGGCAGCATTGCTGTTTTTTCTGTCCTTGCCACTACCTTTGGGGCAGGGCTGCCTGGAGTTTTGGAGGCAGGGTCTGTTCTTCTGGGCTGGAGCAGAATCCAGGGAGAGTGAACTGGTTTGGGGGAATCTTGGTGGCATTTTGTCTTTGAGTGTGGGTTTATTCTGTTTTTGTGTCTGTGTACCTGTCTATATTTTGAAAGTGATACCTGTTCATTGGAACAGCTCAGCTGTGCAGGTGGTGAGTAGAAAGCATATAGGTTCCACCTATATCCCTCTTCCTTCCACTCACAGGGTTGGGCATAGGCAGGTGGGAAAATAGTTTGCATTTTGCTCAGTAATTTGCTTTTGCATCTCAGCAATCTATTGTGGACATTATGGACATTCACATTGTTGGGCACAGATCTCCTTCATTCCCCCCCCCCCCATTTTTTTATTGGTGCATTATAGTTGAACACACTGATGGCATGTTTGTACATGCACACCATATATGATATCTTTCATTCTTTTCTCGTTCATTTTTTTACTGGGGGGGGGGGGCGGCTCTTGAGGATTGACTCCAGGGACGCTATGTTACTGAAATTTACCCCTAGCCCTTTTTATTTTTTATTCTGAGACAGGTCTCACTAAGTTGCTGAGGCTGGCCTTGAACTTGTGATCCCCTGACCTCAGCTTCTGAGCTGCTGGGGTTATAGGCATGGCCATATACTCAATCCTCCTTCATTCTTTTTAATTTTTTAGTTGTAGATGAATACCATACCTTTATTTATTTATTTTATTTATTTTTATGTGGTGCTGAGGATTGAACCCAATGTCTTAGACATGCTAGGCAAGTGCTGTACCACTGATCCACAATCCCAGTCCTGCTTCATTCTTTTTAATGGTTGCCTTGCATTTTATAGTAGGGTTAGACTTAGGGTTGTGCCTAACCTTACAGGTTTGAGAATTGTGTGTTGAGGATTGTGGGTCCTTATTTGGTAGGTCACAATATATGGTGGGTTTTTTGTTTGTTTTGTTTTTTTGAGACAGGGTCTTGCACCTTGAACTCATGCACCTTGAACTCTTCCTGCCTCAGCCTCTGAAGTGTGTGCCATCACACCTGGAACTGTATATGTTTTAGTGGAGACATGGGGTAACTCAGCTTGGAGTGTGATTTGCCTCTAAGGTCAAAGGGACATATTTTTCTTGGTGAACTATGAAAATGCTGATTGTGAATTTTGAATGTTTTCTTTTCTCTCAGGGGCAGATAAAAGTAGCCAAGAGGCGGGTCGTGATGGCATCTCTCTACTTGGGGACAGGTCCTTTGGAGCAAGAGCTGGTAAGGTTTATGGGGAGGTGGTCCTTGAGTATCACAGTCCTGAGAGGTGGGTTGGTGCTGTCTTAGTTTCTGTCGCAGCAGCTCTTGTTCTTGTTGCTACAGATGTTGTTTGAGTCAGGAGGGTGTGCGGGGGCTTGAGGAGGCCTAATCAGGGCTGGCCAGTGTCCTCCTCCTGCTCAGGGCTCTTGCTTCTCTGTCTACCAGTTGAGAGCTGCAGGCCAAATCTGGTCCACCACCTGCTTTGGTGTGGCCTTTGAGCTAAGAATGGCTTCTACATTTTCAAATGATTGGAATAAACCAAAGAAGAATATTTATTTTTGGCTTATTTAAAGTCTACTAAATTAACATTCTGGGTTCATCAGTTAAGTTTTATTGGAGCACAGCCATGCTCATTGTGCACCCTTCATGGTTACTTCAGTGCAGCAGCAACACAACAGAATGGTTTTGACAGAGGCCATCTGTCACAACTGTGTGGCCCTTTTCAGAAAATATTTTCTGACCTTGTACTGCACAAATGAACCCAAGTGCAGGTCGAGCTGCTGGGTGTACCCAGGCTGGTGTCAGATACCAGGTAGGAGCCAACCTCATTCCACCTGGACTCCTGGCATGCTGCACTTGTCACTCAGGCAGGCGGGAGTGGGCAGGAGCTGGAAGCCATCCACGTGGTGCTGCTTATGGCCGGTCCAGTATAGGCCGGCAGCCTCTGAGATGGAATTGATGGGACTATGAATGAGGTTATACATGTGTCCTGGGTTGGGGTCTCTTTCTGCTCAGAGGGAGGGGAATGACTCATTGCCTTGGATTGTCCTTGTTCAGAAACTCATAGATGGGAGCTGAGCAGTGTGTAAGGTCGGATGGGAGTGTGGCAGAGGGAAGGTGGGTCAGGCCTGGCTCTTCTTCCCTGCTTCTGAGGAAGGAGTCTTCTCCTCTTGCCAGGTCACCCTCTTAGCTACAATCTCGGGAGGGCTGTTTGTTCTCATGGGGTAGGAATGAAATGTCCTGGCCATAGAGGAGGGCCAGTGGGCAGCTTGTCTTGGATTCATTCATTCAGCAAATATTTACTGAGCATGCTCCATAAGTAGACCTGTATTTGTTGTGTGTCTGTGAGGACTGTCTGTTGAAACCTGTGTGGGAGACGGTGTCTCAGAGTGTCCCTGAGTGGCCAGGCCAGGTTGCTGAGCAGCATGCCTCTGGCCTTTGTCTCCTGGGGCTCACGTTGGAGCAGCGCCGGGACTGTTTTTGATTGTCCCAAGGCCTTGCCCTGAAGTGCTTTCCCAGCAGTGGCTTGCGAGTTCTGGTGGTGTGTGTGCATGTTCAGGAAGGGCATGAGGGTGTGTGCTCACCAGGTGATAATCTGTTTTAAATGCACAAATATCCTTTTGGTCTTGTTTCTGTTCCTTTGGGTTCTTTTCCCTGATAGGTGGATTGCCTGGAAAGTACTCTAGAAGAGTCTCTGCAAGCAAAATTTCCATCTGACCTCAAGGTCTCCATTCTCCTGGATTTCACCCGGGGCTCAAGAGGTAGGTTGCACACTTAGCCTTTTCTCTTCCTCTCCCTCAGACTTGGTTTGAGGAGTTACACTGTCACCTCTCCTGGTTCCAGGCAGAGACAAGGCCCAGAACTGCCTCCTTTTCCTAGTCGGGATTCCTTCTGTATCAGGTGACTGAACCCAGCTCTAAACAACTTAGGCAAAAAGTATTTTTTTTGCTGGGGATGACGCCTGTAATCCCAGGTCTCAAGAGACTGAGGCAGGAGGATTGCAAGTTTGAGACCATCCTAGGCAATTTAATGAGACCCTGTCTCAAAATAGAGCGAAAAAGACTGGGCATGTAGCTCAGTGGTAGAACAGCCCTGCGTTCAATCCCTAGTACTGCTTCCTTCCCCACCAATTTTTTTTTTTCTCTTGTGCCTGACCTCTTTGTGTGCCTCATAATTTGGGGCTTGGATTTATCCCCAAGATGCATCTCCTGGCCCTGCTTTCTTTGGGCTTGCTTCCTTCTCAGAGTCTGTGTGGTGGCCTCTGGTGGCTAAGGCCCTGTGCCCATGGCACCTTGGCCATCATTCTTAGGCTCTGTGTAGTGGTCTCTGTGGCTGAGGCCCTGTGCCCAGAACCCCTTTGCTATTAGAAGAAAGTCTCCTTCCTTGACATTCAGGCCAAAACCCCTGAGTGGCTGCCATAGACTGTGGCCCCAGCCCCGAATTAATTGTCATCCTAGGCCTGGAGTGGGCTGAGTGGCTCAACCCAGGCTTGTATGTTCTCTTGGGGACCTTGGGTGAGAGTTCAAAGCAAGTCGTCTTTACCCAGAGCAGAAAGGCTGAGAGTGAGCTGGGTGGTACCTTCCAGAGGAAGTTGAGTACACTTACCAGCAGGAGGGGAAGTGGGTGTCAGGTAGCAAAAACAGTGGATGGCTGCTGTGCAGAGCATGCAGTCCTGCTCAAGGCTGGCCAGAGTCCTCAGGCTGGAAGCAGTGCCTATTGGTGTGGCTGGTTCAAATAAGCAGCCCAGGGGAAGTGAGGCCCAATTGAGAGGTGGTTCCTCCCTGGCAGGTGGGATGTATCTCCTGGTTTTAGTCACCCACCATTCTCTCTGCTCCCCTCCTGTCTAGGCAAAAAGAACTCTCGCACAATGTTGCTTCCACTCCTGCAGAGGTTTCCAGAGCAAGTGCGCGTCTCCCTCTTCCACACGCCCGACCTCCGTGGTCTTCTCCGGCTCCTTGTCCCTGAGCGCTTCAATGAGACCATTGGCCTCCAGCACATCAAAGTATACCTCTTTGATAACAGTGTCATCTTGAGCGGGTGAGTCTGACCTGTCAGCTTCTTCTTAGTGCTGTGGGCTGGGAGTCAGTGGGACAAGGAGGAAGGATAGCTGTCCATTCAAGTCTCAGAGGCCCTGCTGTGTCACCTGCAGACACTTCTGTGGCCCTGCTGGAGCCCCTGAAGGTTGCTTGGAAAGCAGCCAGAATTTACTGGGTACTTGTGTGCTCTGGTCCCTGTGCTAACCCCCTGCTGTGTGCCACGTCACTCATTTCTCACCATGACCCTGTGAAGTTCTCCTTGGTTTATACCTGGAAAAACAGGTCAGAGAGGACAAGTAACTTGTCAGGCAAGGAAGACTAAGAAGAAGCAGCCAGGTAGAAGTCCACATGCTTTTGATCCTCACAGGGACTTGGTAGATGGTCCCATCTAACTAGCTCTTCTCAGCCAGATGGTCAGCTCCTTGGAGTGGGGGTGGGGTTGGCAGTTTGTTTTGTGTCCCCTGGTGCTAGTCCTTCCCTGGTCTCCTGCTGTTTATTAAATGACTGCTCTTGTTACTTCCTGACTCGAGTTTGTCACTCCTCTCCTGAGGCCTGGGTCACCCAGTCATGCTGATGTACACTCTTACCTGAGTCCTCACCTGCTTCTTCCTTCCTGTAGTGCAAACCTGAGTGACTCCTACTTCACCAACCGCCAGGACCGCTACGTGTTCTTGCAGGACTGTGCGGAGATTGCCGACTTCTTCACGGAACTGGTGGATGCAGTGGGAGACGTGTCCCTACAGCTGCAGGGTGACAACACGGTGCAGGTGGTGGATGGAATGGTGCATCCTTATAAAGGTAGGGCCTGGCTCTGTGCTCCTTGGCTGTGGGGTGCAGAGCAGGGAACACACCTAGGTGGCTTTGCTTCAGGCACAGGAGAGAGGATGGCAGGGCTCCGTTCTGCCTCTGTCTCTGAAGCCAGATAGGTGTGACTCACCAGCTGAAGGTCATGCTCTGAAGGTGAGACCTGGCTGGAGAAGATGGGAGTGTGGGCTTGGGCTTGTGGGCCCATGCGGGTCAGCCAGGAGCCTGCCCTGCCCCCAAAGGAAGAAGCAGCTTAGCAATTGCCCTTCTCAGCTCATTCCCCTAATTTCCTATCACAGAGGCCTTGTGGCTCTCACTCCATTGAGGTCTGTGGGCTCTCCCTTTGCCTGGAAAGTGCAAGGGGAGAGCTCTCAGCTCTGCTTGCTGGAGGCAGGCAAGTCCTGGCACAGCTTTCCTGGGCATTTGCATTCCTATGATTCCTGTGGCTCTGGCTTCTTGTGGATTTTTAAAGGGCAGCTGCTGAGTTTGCAAGCATGTTCACAAGTTGGGGACAACTTGGGGAAGGAGTTAAACACCGACTTTGTAAGAAGAGCTCTCCATGTCCTGTAGTACTAAGATGGAAGCATCTGAGTGGACCTCCTGCTGGGAGTCCTGCCTTATGCCAGGGGAGGCATGGCCCTCCAGCTAGGCTGCGATTTGTGCCACTGCCCTGTGTGTTACCAGCGGAAGCTTAGTTATTGCCACTAGCCTTTGAATTTCATCAATAAAAACTTGATGTCAATCTGTTTCTTATTATATGAATACCCACACATTAGCCTCAATTTTGTCTTTTGGTCCACAAAGCGTAAAATATGTACATTTGGCCCCTGAAGAAAATGTTTGCAGATGGCTGGTCCATTGTTGTAGGCCAGTCTTGACTGAGAAGGCGACTGTCCTCAGGGGCAGAGCATGCACAGATGTGCTTAGCAGCCTGCTTACGCCTTCCTGACCATGCAGGCCTTGTGGCAGTGGGCACTGTGCCTGCTCCCCCGATCCAGGCAGTCACTGGCAGCAACGGATGGATCCCTACATAGGACGTTCCTTTTCTGTTTGTTAATACAGCTTAGAAAGGCACTCAAGTGTCTGTCCCTGTCCTCTCGGTCTGTGTGAGCAAGTATGATTGACCACTACGGCCATCCTTCTCTGTTGGCTTTCCTTCCCAGCAGCCTTGCCAGAGCCTTGCTGTCTCAGACTCTTCAGAGGATTAATATTGGACAGTGTTCTCCATTTTTGTATTTTCATTCTATTGACTTCTGGTCTTATTTTCCTGTGGTGTAGTTTTACTCTTATTCTGTTTTCCCCATACTTCTTTGGCAGCTCATTATCATTCAGTCTTTGCTTGTCTAATAATAGCTCTTGTAGTTGTATTGTTCCACCTAGTTGTCTGCCCAGTCACTTGCCACCATCGTCCTCTCAGAGAGGATAGTTGCTCCCTATACAGCCCAGAGCCTGCCCTCAGAGGATTCCGTGTGTGTCACCACTGGTGGTTAATTATGCTTATGCTTCTCTGCACGCTTGTCATGGTATGTGCCCACTCTGTTTTAGCTATACTGATTTGGCTTTATATACACAAACTTTCTCATGAAGTTCACATAGTTCACATAGAACACCAGTCACAGGTATAGCTCATGTGCCTGTTCATAGTGGATTGTTCTCCAGAAACTCCCCTTGGCCCTTCCCCAGGTGTTATTCCCCATGGTAACCACTGTCCTGATTTGTCACCCCAAGTTCATCTTCTCTGATTTTGAGCTTTTTGCAGTTGGAGATCATATAGATGTTCCCTTTTATTTCTCTCTGTGGGCAAGGTCCGTATTCTGGGCAGCTGTATCCTTGGAGGAGTCTTGCTCAGGGTTTCATGCCTGGAGCTCACTTAGTACATGTTCTGGCTGGACATGTGTTGCACACCTGTAATCCTAGTGGTCTGGGAGGCTGAGACAGGAGGATTGCAAGTATAAGGCCAGCTGAGGCAACTTAGCGAGACCCTCTCCCAAATAAATAAAAAGTTGGAGACATAGCTCAGGGGAAGAGCACTCCTGGGTTTAATCCCCAGTACCAGAGGAAAAAGAGGCGTGTGTTCTGCTTGCACATCTTCACATGCCTGTCACATGCTGTGGCTGAGCCAGCAGAGTCCTGACTCCTCATTTCTCCTCCTCTTCCTCTTGTCTCCCTCTAGGTGACCGGGCTGCATACTGCAAGGCCGCCAATAAGCGGGTCATGGATGTGATCCACTCCGCCCGGACTCGCCAGCAGATGCTGCATGCCCAGACCTTCCACGGGGACTCCTTACTGACACAGGAGGAGGCAGCAGCTGCTGGTGATCGCAGACCAGCACCCGACACCTGGATTTATCCATTGATACAGATGAAGCCCTTTGAGATCCAGATTGATGAGATTGTCACAGAGACCCTGCTGACTGAGGCTGAGCGAGGTGCTAGGGTCTACCTTACAACGGGCTACTTCAATCTGACCCAGGCCTACATGGACCTGGTCTTGGGTACACGGGCAGAGTACCAGATCCTGCTGGCCTCTCCAGAGGTGAATGGCTTCTTTGGAGCCAAGGGGGTGGCAGGTGCCATCCCTGCAGCCTATGTGCACATTGAGCGGCAGTTCTATAGCGAGGTGTGCAGCCTGGGGCAGCAGGAGCGGGTTCAGCTACAGGAATACTGGAGGAGGGGCTGGACATTCCATGCCAAAGGTATGTGGTGGCTGGCCTCAGGATTGCTCCAACACGGGGGAGGCTTTTGGTGGTGGGGCGCGGCACACTCTTGGCGTTCTGGCAGGGACTGGGCTAGCTGTACTGTGCTGGCCCCTGCGGAACACCCGCCATGCCCGTGGTACTCCATCCTTTCTCCCATGGTGCTCATGGTGCTCCCCCAGGCCCAGTGGGGTGGTCTTGAGTCCTGGGGAGGTGAGGGTTAAAATACTCAAGTCAATTTTTTGGCAAGGGGAGTACTAGGGATTGAACCCTGCGCACTTTACCACTGAACTCCATCCCCAGCCTTTTTAATTTTTTTATTTTGAGACAGGGTTTCACTTAAGTTGTTTAGGGTGCCTTGAACTTTCAATCCTCCTGTCTCAGCCTCCCGAGTTGCTGGGATTACAGACGGGTGCTACTTCAAGCAAATGTTAGTTGTGGGAAATCTCTTTCTTTTACACACCAAAGACTAACAAATGGAAACCATTTTGGTGACTCTTGTAAAAAATGCAGTACATGTAATCTCAGGGACTGGATATGACTTAGTCACATCTCATCATGGTGCTTCTGCTTGTTGGCAGAGCAACGATCATCAGGGATCTTGGGTTTGCCATCAACATCCTTTTTCTTTCTTTTTCTCACCATTTCTTCTTTGTTTTCTCCAGTGTGCCAGTCTCCACCTTTTTCTCCCTGTAACTCAGAAAATGGAACTAGTATTCTTCAGTGTTTAGTTCTTATTGATGAATGTCCTATATACTTAACGTCTAGGTGGGAAGTGAGTTCTAGTCCAGATCAGTTTTTTATTGTGATCCCTCTCAGATATCTAGTAGCACAGCCCAGGTGGGGGCATATTCTTATGTGTACCTTTTTGAACTGTGATGAAGTACATTTAAAACCTCAAGCTTATTGAGCACGGTGGCACACGTCTGCAATTCCATTGGCTCTGGAGGCTGAAGCATGAGGATCTAGATTCCAAGCCAGCCTCAGCAACTTAGCAAGGCCATAAGCAACTGATTGAGACCCTGTCTCTAGACAAAATATGAAGAAAGGGCTGGGGATGTGGCTCAGCAGTTAAGTGCCCCTGGGTTCAATCCCCAGTGTTAAGAAAAACCTCAAGCTTATGGTACAGCCCTATAATCTCAGCTACTTGGAAGATCAAGGCAGGAGAATCACATGTTTGAGGTCAACCTCAGCAACTTAGACCCTGTCTGAAAAAAAGGGGTGCAGAGGCAGGGCTGGGCTTGTAGCTCAGTTGTCCAGCATGTGTGAGGCCCTGGGTTTGATCCCTAGCACTGAATAAAACAAAATTCTCGTGTTTACCAGTGGGCTTGCCCTTTGACTGCTGGGCGTTGTGAGTATGCCTACCTCTAGAGTGCTGACCTGAGAGTTTAAGAGGAATGGACAGTCCTAGGGACTTGGGCTGGGAATTCCATATGTGGCTCTTCTGGCTTCTTTTTGGGCAGTCCTGAGGCCTCTTTTGCTCACCCTGGCTGTTTTGCCCATCCTTAATCTTTTAGAAGAGCTGAGCTAGGGAGGATGGTGCTGTTGCTTTGGCCTCTTTCTTGGGTGCCATGCGTATGCCTGTGTCATCGAAGACATCTTTAAATTCCTAGGTCAAACCCTTTTTTCAATCTCCTAAAACTAGCATTTTCAGTGTGGATACATTTTAAGAAGCACTAACATTTAGGCCATCCAAGACCTGAGTCTAGCTTTCTGGGTGAACCTACCCTGGTAATTTATTTATTTATTTATTTTTTGCAGAGCTGGGGGTTGACCCCAGGGTCTTATACATTCTAGGCAGGTGCTTAGCTCCTAGCTGCAGCCCCAGCCCTTAACTTGGTGTGTTTACTCCCTATACCTAGGAGATTTTGCTGCCCAGCCTTAGAAAACATGGTGAGGCTCCTGGCTTGTCCACACTGGTCCCATTGTGTTTTGAGGCCCCACACCTGCCTAGGCAGGTGGCATTGCTTGCTGTGGGAAGTGACTGCCCCATTGTACTGTTGGACTCATCCTAGCATGTCATGGACGGAAGTAGCCTGGCGGTCAGGTGTCTCAGGATGGGTAGGGCCGGCAGGGAGGTGTGTGGAAAGTATTTTCAGGTTGGCCTTGTTCCTTCTGGGAATCACAACAGTGCCCTGGGGTGGGGCATCAGAGGAAGAGCTGAGCAGCTGGGAGAAGCTTTGAGCTTTGAAGAGGTACCAGGGTGTAGCCCCAGGCCCAGGCTGTGCAGCGCTCTTCAGCTGCCCTAGCTCCGCCTGCAGGAATTGTGGTATTGTGGTACTTCAGAGGTACTAGGGAGTCGCCACAGGCGTACCAGTGCAGCTCCGAGGAAGAGACCTGGAGCAGAGGTCTCTTCCTCGGAGCTGCACTGGTACGCCTGTGGCGACTCCCTAGTACCTTTGAAGCAGAAGTACCCAACTGGCTTTTCCAGTGTGCCTCACCTTTTCCCGGATTATGTGCCCCTACTGCTCCCTCCCTTCTACGCTGGTATGGGTGGGGCTCTGCCCTCTGGGAGCACAGAGTTGGTGGGGAGGCATGGAGATCCCAGGGCACATGTGGGTGTGTGTGTATGGCAGAGGTGGGTGGGTGGGGGCCAGATGGTGCATGGAGGAAGTTCTTGTGAGCAGAGCATCCTTAAGCCAGGAGCTAGAGTCATTCCATGCTGAAGTGCAAGGCCAGCGTCCCTCCTTGCTTGGTGGCTATGATCCATAGTGGGGTCTTAGCAGCCCTTTCTGGCTCACCTGTTAATGGTCGTTTCCCTAAAGCAGCCTGTGTCAGGAGAGGGTTGTGGTTTGTGGATTTGGATTACTGGTGCGCTGGACCATTTCCTGTAAGGCTCATGCTAGGTACAAGTTGCGGGCCTGTTTGAGCCCCAGAAAGTTTTGATCACTGTGTAGCCAATACCACAATTCCTTTACCCAATTCTCCTGTGGGATGGGCCTGATCTGATCTTGTCTTTTCCTGCTCCCAGAAGCCTTGGAGAGTGAGCCCGGGGCCCTAGATTCCAGATCCCTACACACTGGCAGCATCCCTGGGAATCAGACCACAGGAAACTTGGAGGACTGTGTGTTGGACTGCTGATGGCCCTGTAAGGGTGGCTCTGCAGGGAAGGTGGGTTTGGTTCCTGCACTGGGGAAGCCTGAAGGCGAGGCTGGGAGAGACAGTCTTCTGTGGGAAATGACCACACTGGTTAAGTGGTGCCAGTGGGTTTCAGTGCAGCTTGATGGCAGGAAATCCAAAGGTCTTTAGTATTTGTGTTATCAGATGTTGCTGGGAACATCCAGCAGTTGCTCAGATGCCTTGTTGGAGAGATCCTTGTGTGGTGACTAGTGGTGGAAGCGGTGTTTATTCTGTTCCCCAGCCCGACTAGAGGTTTACCTCACTTGCAGACTTTGCTCATTTCTTATTTATCTATTTTTTTTTAGTAGTGAGGATTGAACCCAAGACCTGATACATGCTAGGCAAGCATTCTACCACTGAGCTACATCCCCCGCCCTTTTTATATTTTATTTTGAGACAGGTTCTTCCTAAGTTACTGAGTGAGATGGCCTTGAAGCTGTCATCCTGCCTCAGCCACCTGAGCCCCTGGGATCACAGGCGTGCACCGCTGCGCCCAAGAGCTCACTTCATTGTTTCTTAATAGACTTCAGTTTTGTGGCGTATTTTAGTAAACTAGCCAGAGGTGCCTTCTGTTTAACATCATGCCCTAGAGACTCCTTTTGCCATATGGATTATCTGTTTAGTCTTGTGTTTCACTTTTGCAAAGGACACCTCTTCAGAAGATCTGGTGTCAGTGTGCTTTAGTATAGACGTTACCGCATGTTTGCCCAGGACCCTGGTTCTTGGTTCAGTTTTACCCTGGGTAGAAGCTGAAGGAATGGTTCAGTTTCCTTTCTGTCAAGTAGGGTGATGGCACTGAATTAACAGGAGAGCAGGGTGGCAGGATGCACATTGACTTTCTTTAGCATGACCAGTGGCATAAGCCAGGAGGGATGCCTCTGGGGTCATGAGACTGGTGCTGTGTTGACATCGAGGGCCTGGGCTAGGAGTGGCTCTGTTAGCTCAGAGCAGATGATTGACAGTTGGACAAAAGTCTCGTTCTCTAGATGTGGGGTCTCTGGCTTTGTTACCTGTACACATGGGGGTATGTTCTGATAAGTCCATTTTAAGTTGAAGATAATGTGAGTTGAAAGTAACATAAGGAAAATACTGTGAGTTGAAAACACTTGAAGCACTTAACCTGCTGACCTCCCAGCTGAGCCCCAGGAACACAGTGGAGTGCCAGTGGTCCCTCATCACTCGAGCCTGTGGGAGCTGCAGCGTGGTGCTGCCACCCAGCATCACCAGAATGTATACCTGTACCTCGTATTGCTCCCCTGGAAGAATAAAAAATTGGAGTTTTTCAGTGGTAGAGCACTTGCCTGGTATGTATGAGGCCCTGGGTTCCATTCCTAACACCACACACAAAACAATGAAAAATAAGACAAGTCAAGTTCCATGGAGTGTGTCTTCTTGCCCACCTTCTTCAAGTTGCTGCCTTGTTGGGAGCCATTGGGAGTTGGTCTGTGGAGTTCTGCTGCTGCTCTCCCTGCCTCTGGGTGGTGAAGGACAGCTTGAAGCCAGAGGCCTTCACCTGCAACTCTTGGGTCCCCTGAATGGGAGTCCTCAGGAGCTCCCCTTGGTATGCGGCTGGGCAGCCCTCCATGTTAGCAGCAGGCTGCCGGCTGCTCCTATGACTCATGGTTTGCCAGTTTCCTGTTGCCTGGCCCTCATTCCTTGCCCTGTAGGTGTGGCAGCACGAGGTTCTGGGAGCCAGGGAAGAATCTGGACTCTGCCCAGAGGCTACTTTAGATGCTGCAGCAGACTCATCTGATTGGGCCCCGGGCCCACCCGCCCCCAATCTGGTCCCTGTAGAGCACTGGGGTGGGGAGGAGAGCCCAGCTGCCTGCCATTTTCAGCCTGTAAGTGTAGTGTGCCACATGCTGGAGACTCACCTTGAGGTCTGTGACAGCCCACAGCTTCAGCAGAGGCTGAGTGTGAGGTATCAAGCTGTGTTCCAGCCTGTCGGCTTCCTGCCCGTGGAGGGATGAGGCCAGGGCAGCGCTCACACTCAACTCCGGCTTCTTGCTGAGAGCGTCAAATAGGCCAACCATGTCCCAACCCTGTCCTGAGAGCCAGCAGCCCTCTCGACAGGGACCGTGCCCACACTGTGCACCTAGGTGCAGGATCTATGTGTGGGCTGAGCCCTGGGCTTGCATTTTAGGGGAGGATCAGAAAATGAGTTCATTGAGTTTAGATCAATGACTTCATTTGTTCTGGATTCAGTACTCTACGTTAACAACACCACGTGTGTGGCCAGGGTGGAGCAGGGCCATAGGATTGAGAGATTTCTGGCTCCTGCTGACAGCGGAATCTGTTAATGATTGTGAGAATTTCACTATTTTTATTGTCTTCCTGATAGGCTGGTTGACATGGTGCCTACAAGTGAACTGATGGTGAGAGCCAGAAGCCCCACCCTGTGAGCCTTTGCGGCAGTGGGAAGGCTCTCACCTGGAACCCTTCCGGGGTGCTCGGCTTAGGGCTGTGCTGGTGCATACTGTCGCCTCAGGCTGAGGCGCACGGGAGGAGTTTCAGAGAGTTGTTCTGACACCAGAGCCAGCAGGTGCTTTTCCCTGGAGCGGAGGCCAGGGTGACTTTTTTCTCCTTGTTTTTTACCAGGGCCTGATTGCAGACTACTGTAGGGGCCTGCAGGGGAGATGCATACGTGTGGGTTTCTGGGCAAGATCCTGAGAGAATGCCCCTGATCTAAAGTATCCTTGAGCTTCTGCTTTCGAACCTTACTTAATCTAATCTTTAGTTGGAAGAGTCATCGTTACTCATTTTATTCAAACAGATATTTATTGAGGTCCTACCATGTGTCGTACATCATTCAAAGCAGTGGAAGTAGCTCACTGGGCCAAGAGGGACTTCTTGTCTCCTGGGGCTTTCAGTCTAATTGGAAGCAGAAGGAGAGCAGAGGAGTTCGTACCAATACATGTCAGGTGAACAAGACCAAGTTAGGAGAAGGGATCCAGGCTGACGGGCCTAAGAGCCAGGGAGGGCCCCTCTGAGGACCTGACATTTGGGCAGAGCCTAAGTGAAAAGAGAGAGAGAGTGGCCCACATCTGCCTTGGACAGGAGCGACGCAGGCAGGGGGCGGACAGTAAAGCCCTATGGGCTTCCTAGGCTTGCAGAACTGCATGGGCTGGGATGGGGCCTGTGCCATCCTGCAGGAGGTGTCTAGGGCCTCTGCAGGAGACTGAAAAGTGCTGTGAACTGGCTTTTGCATCAGATGGACAAGGTGACTGTTGAGAAGGGCAGAGGCTGGTGTCACTTTTTCGAGAAGGAGGCCCAGAGCTGGGTGGCAGCAGGGGCCTTTGACTTGAGTCCAGCTCTGTCCTCATGTGGCCTTCCACTCACGTGCTTTCTGCTGGGCTCCAGGCGGTCATGGCTGCCTTGGCCTCCCCTGCTCCCTAGGGTCCCAGGTCTGCAGTCCTCCTCTGCCTTGTGAACAGCCTGCACCCCAGTCTGCTCCTAAAGTCACTTTCTCCATAGCAGGGTGCTTCCCCCTACTTCCTGCTGCAGTTCCTGCTGGTTCCTGGAATGGTAGAGATGTTGGGCCCAAAGGTCAGGCCCTGGGGTGAGGAGCTGGGGCTTGATAACATTTTATGGCCCTGCACCGGAAGCATGTTTCCCGACAGCAAGTCCCTGCGTCTTCCCTGTGCACGCACAGCCAGCATCCTGAGCTGCAGGCCTGACAGGAGCAAAGGAGATGAAACTGCACTTCAGGGGTTTTCTTGATTTCCCCACCCGCTGGAAATTTCCCAGCTGTTCTCAGGGTGCAGACCAGTGATGAACTTGCCTTCCTGGAAGAGTTCAGATGGAGGGAGACCACTTTCCCAGCAGGGCTCCCTGGGACACAGGTGCCCTGTGCCACCTCTGGTAGTGTGGGCAGTGTCCCTCCTTGGTAGTGTTTTTCACTATCTCAGTGGATCTCACCAGTGGGTATAGATCACTGTCTCAGTGGATCTCACCAGTGGGGACCAGGCTTGCCATTTGCTCTTCAGTTTTTCTTTTCTTTTGTGGCACTGGGGATTGAATCCAGGGCCTCACATATGCTAGGCAAGTGCTTTACCACTGAGCTGTACCCCAGCCCTTTATATTTTATTTAAAACAGGGTGTCGCTAAGTTGCTGAGGCTGTCCTTGAATTTCGGTCTTCCTGCCTCAGCCTCCTGAGTCACTGGGATTACAGGTGTCCCAGTGTTTATAAGAGGCTGCTGTTGTCATGAGAAGAGTAGGGACTAGCTTCAGCAGGTGGGAGGAATCTCTTGTCTTGGGGCTGAGGCTGCTGGAGTTCCTACCCTGTGTCTCATCTCTCCGGGCTCCATGCTCTGGGAGGGTTGGCGTGGGGTAAGGCATGTGCATGTGAAGAGCGGCCAGTGCAGAGAGCAGCCTTCCCTTAGACCCCACAGAGGGGACAGCCTGCCCTGCCTGTGGCCTCTTGAATTATCTGCACAGCCTGAGGCCCCATTGATGAAGTGGGTACAGGGCAAGCAAGTGGCTTTGATGTGGCCCTCTGTAAGGGAGGGGACGAGCCCATTACAGGAACAGGCGGCAGGGCCTCGTCACCTCTTACCCAAGCTGTTCTTGGAAATGCTCCTGCTCTGAGTGAGAATTAGGAAATGGTCTTCTATTTTGGGAACGTGGTGTGTGTTACAGACTGCCAGCTGTGGTCATGCAGGTCTCAGGCCTTTAAGAGCATCCCATTGGTGGAAGAGACGTGGTGGGAAGTTGATCCCGTGCATTTGCCCACAGGGGCCTACAAGCACGTGGTAACACACTGGGCTGGGTTTTCTGGTGTGAGTGAGGGTGCGGTGAGGAGGAAAGTGTGGAGGCCATGCTGAATCCATGCTGCCCGGAAGAAGAGGATGTTTTGAGCAGCACACGTCCTTGGGAGGTCAGGTTTTGGGAATCTTCTGTTAGGAGTAGGTTTTTTGGGGGCTGAATTGTGAAAGCAGGTCCTGGGATTTGGGAGGTTATAGAATGAGGACCTGCCTGGTTGTCTTGGACGACAGGTCAGGATTCTGAGAGAACCCACGACCTTTCTTACAGAAATGTCTCCAGGGTATGGTCAGACACACAGTCTTCCTGCTGATCCTTGACCCATCTCCTAGCAAAAAATGGGAACCAGTGTTTCTCTGAGAGAGACAGAAACTTGCAGGGCCCTCAGATCCTCTCCTTTGTTGGCCCAGATGGACTTTGCTGAGTGCAGTCGAAAGGGAAGTCCTTAAGCCCCACTGCCCGTGAGAGCAGAGGTCTGGCCTGGAGCCCCTCTGGGCTTCCTGGCTTTCTGGTGTGTTAACAGCTTGAAATAGGGAGGCTGGGTAAGGGAGACTGTGTGTCCCCTGTCTGGAGGCAGGAAGGGCGGCTGTGTGTCCTCAGGCAGGCCTGTTCTTTCTTACCCAGTGCCTTGTCTCTCCTTGGTGACAGCACAATCGGCTGGCCCAGGCAGAGGGTTGCCGTTCCTTACCTGCTGCTTCCCGTGCCTCTTCCCTTGCCTCCCGCCCTGGGGTTGGGGATAGCAGCTGCTGCCCATGCGGGCCTGAGCTTCACCAGCAACTTTGGCAGGCCCAGAGATGGCAGAGGCAGTTCACAGAGCTGGGATTGAAGCCCTGCTCTCCCTGGGGCACAATTGTGGGCGGCCTGTGAGAGCCAACCTTAGGCCAGCTTCGCTGGGTTCCCCCAAGGAACCCAGCTGCTCATCCTGTGTGGGACCCAAGGCCATAGCACAGAGTGGTGGGGAGTGCAGAGCAGCATTGGCTGGGGTGTCTGTTGCGCCCCAGCACAGGGTGTGGGGGTGGACCTCCTGGCCACCTCTCGACCAGAGAGCCTGGCCAGCTGCTTTTCTCTTAGGTTGACACAGTGCGTGGTGTGGATGTTGGCAGATTCTATGCTCATTTTCTGTCTGCCCATTTCCTTTTCCCTGCAGGCCTCTGGCTGTACCTGGCAGGGAGCAGCCTGCCCTGTCTCACGCTGATTGGCTCTCCTAATTTTGGGTACAGGTCAGTTCACCGGGACCTGGAGGCCCAGATCGCCATCGTGACAGAGAGCCGATCCCTGCAGCAGCAGCTCCACCAGGTTGGTTGAAGCAGTGGGATTCCTGGGTGTGTGTGTGGGGGGTGCGGCTGGTACCCAGCCTGGCCCAGGTTCACTGGGCTGCTCCAAGAGCTGTCTCCTGCCATTGTCTGCTGAGGCAGTGAGACTAGGACTGAGAAAGACATCTTGAGTTCCCCCAGGTCTGCAGTGAGGGGTTAGTGGGGCCTTTCAGAGACCTGCGTCAGAGAAGCCTTGGAAGATCAGGCCCTTGGTCTTGCAGCTGCGGGGCGGTATGGACTCATGTCTTGGGGACTTGTCCTATACTGTTCAGAGGGCCTACCTCTTCGAAGAACAAGGGCAGCTCTTTAAGGGCCAGCAGTGGATTTGGCCTTCTCTAGATGGTAGCAGTGTTTTGTTTTCTCTTTAGATAACAATGTAACCAAGAATTCACGTATGATTTTACATAGACTTTAGTATTTGGTCACCTACAACAATATTGATGGACTTTTGAAAAGGAAGCACAGGCCCCATATGGGTGCGGCCTGCAGTGCTTTGGGTTCTTGAGGGTGTGAGCCTTTCCATGGGTAGCGTTAGCTTCCCCTCCTGAGTCACAGGTGTGCAGAAACGTGCTGTAGGCCAGGCTTTGGAAGCCCGGGGCTGACCCGTTCAGTGTTCACTGCAGCGTTGGGAAGTGCTGCTGAGCTCTTGGATGGGGAGGGGGTGCTGCCTCGTTCCCTGGGCCTCCTCCTGCAGTCTCCTGTCCATGGAAGAGCAGGCCTGGGTGGCCCTGGGACACTGGATTTATCCAGCAGCTTTCTTCTTGCAGGGAGACATAGCAAGCTGTGGAAGAAGCCCCCACAAGCTGAGAGATTCCATTGTAAGGGGGCAGCCACTGGCCTCAGATCCCAGCTTATAGGAAAGACAGACTGGAGCTCTTATCCCCGGGATCTCCTGGACTCTGGCCCCTAGGACAGAGAGAACTGTGTGCACAGACGGCCCAACTATAGAGTTGTTGGTGATTTTGGCCTGGGGTGGGGACGAGTTGTGTGGGGAATCTGGGTTGACTTGAGAAGTAAGTGCCCCAGGCCTATGCCCAGGGTCTTGGTACTGACCGTTCCCCACTTCCTGAGTCAGGGAACTCAACCCACATCCTGGATCTTGAGAAAAGCTGGGCCAGTTGTGGTTGGGAGCTGCTTTCTCAAATAACATATTTGGGATATTTTCTTCCCAAACCTGAGTCTCAGGGGCTTTGGATTGTGGGAGGGTGGTAAGAGATTGATTCTATGCTTGTGAATTGCAGAAATGCATTTCTAGATTATTCTGCTGGTCTGCCTCTGTGCCAGGACTACAGTGCCTGGTCCTCGAGCGCCAAGTGCTACTGGGGCTGTGCAGCCAGCCACACACCAGAAAGTCCCTGCAGCCCCAGCAGCTGGGGTCTTTGCTCTCAGCAGCTGCTGCTGTAGTTCTGCTGGGACACAGGGAAGGGCCCTGGCCAGGTCATGTGGAGCTCTGGGAATGGGGAGATATCTTTATCAGAATCCGAAGTCCCTCCCTTCACTTAGTGCATACAATAAAAGTGGAAAGCTTCCTGGCTTTGTTCAGAGAACAGTTTTCCACTTGTGACCCAAGAAATACTCCCTGGAAAATCATTGTGACCCCGGCCAGCTGACTTCCTTCTCCATCCCTGTTGTGGAGTCTGAGGACACGGAAGTTGTGCTGGTAATCTCATCGCAGCCTTGGCTGGCTGTTCACTGAGAATGCAGGGCTGCAGTTGCAGACCCGCCCCTGAGACCAGAGCTGGCTCCTCCTGCAGGCACTTCCCACCAGGGATTTGGAGCTCAGCAGCAGCAATTGGGAGGCCATAGAATTAGGCTCCCATGTTTGTGACACCTGGAGCTGGGGTAGAACAGCAGCTGAGGGTCTGCGCGCGTGGACGTGGCCTCAGGTTGTGCTTCATGACCAGGGCAGCGAGCACAGCCAAGAGGGAGCAGCAGGAAGTGCAGCTGCCGACACCCGAGGTGACCTGGTCTTCCCTCACACAGCGTCCCTCTTGTGTGGCCCTGCATTTGTGGGACTGTGTGCCTGGTCATCCTGACAGGAGCCTCTGGATGGTGTGGACGCAGGCACAGCCTGGAATTCCTAGATAAGACGCTTGGTCCCCCGCCTGGTCTTGCGGCTCAGTCAGGAGAGGACAGCACCTAAGGGCACATGGCTTAAGAAAGTAACGTTCTCCTTCCAGAGAGCCTCCACACACTCGGAGGCAAAGCCTGTGCACGTGTTTCAGACGTGAAAGTTATAAACATTTTGTAAAGAAAAATTAGAAGAAACTAGCCTTTGGTCAGAGCTCCTCATTCCCTTTCATTCTGTGTATGCGTGGAAAGGCGTAACATTTTTTTAAAAAAGGAATTAGGATTACTGCTGGCCCTTCAAACCCACAGGTTTTGAATTCAAGGATTCAACCACCCATGGATCAAAATGGATGGAAAATAATTCCGTCTGTACTGAACATGTGCAGATTTCCCCCAAACAATACAGTGTGGCAAATATTTATACATCGCCTGTACCTTAAATACTACAGGTAAGGTGGAATTCAGAAGTCCCCCATGGGACGTGACCACGCAGGCTGTGCATTTAGTGCCAAGGACATGAGCATGCTCAGGGTTTGGTGTCTGTGGGGTCCTGGAGCCTGTTTCCCAAGAGTGCCAGGCATATACCCCACACCCAGCTCCTTCTGTCAGGTGTGCTGTGTGTTCTGCCCTGTTATCAAGCTTCCTGGGATGTGCTTGTCTCGTGGTGAATGCTGTCTTGCCGTGTGGATGTACTGGTAAGGAGCTTTGGGGCGTGTCAGTGGTTTCCAGTCTTCCCTGTCACGGAGCACTGTGATAAGTGTCTGTGTGCAGACACCCTAGTGCTTGGTTCGGGGTGCACAGTTGCTGTTGTGGGAGAAGCTTGCAAGTGGAACGTTTAAGGCTCTTGATACCTGTTGCCAGATTGCCTTCCAGAGAGGTGACTCAGTGCCCCTTTCCACAGCAGTCCACGCCAGCCGGGATAATGACATCACAAAATGACTTTTTTACCAATTCGATGGAAGGAAAACTGTGTCTTATGTAAAAGGCATTTTTTTTCTTGGTGGTGCTGGAATTGAGTGAGGGTGCTCTGCACTCCGTGCCAGGCACTTACTCTGCCCCTGGGCTGCCCAAGCCCAGGGCCTTGTCGTTGTGATAATACACAAATTCATTTAGTGACAGTGAGCTTTTTTTTTTTTTTTTTTTTTGTTCCTTTT
>NW_025999895.1:3407471-3411527 GCF_001458135.2 Marmota marmota marmota | reverse complement strand
AAACCTTAAAACAGAAAAAAAAAAAAAAAAAAAAAAAGCATTTAATCCTGTAGTTTTTTCCTCATTATTTTAATTGCTTGTGTGTATGTGGAGGTGTACTGGTGATTGAACCAGGGACATTCTACCACTTAGCTATATCCCAGCCCTTTTTATTTTTATTTTTTGAGACAGGATGTTGCTGAGTTGCTGAGGCTGGCCTTGAACTTGCAATCCTCCTGCCTCAGCCTCCTGGGTTGCTGGGATTACAGGTGTGTGCTGCCTCACCCAGCTCATTTTAATGTTTTGTTTGTCTATTTGACCCAGTGTCCACGTACGCTGTACACCTTGTGATTGTTGATGATGCCAGCTCTCGTCTTGTGTCATCTCAAGCAGGGCATTTTGAATCTACCTGTCCTGTGTATTTATAGAAGTCCGTCCACCCTATCCATTGTCTTGAGCCAGTTTTAGAACTTATTGTGCAGTCTCAGCATGTCAGGATCTTGCACAAAGCATGAGCCTTCTGTAGGTGCCAGGAGTGGCAGCCCGACTTTAGGGGGCCAGACTGGAGAACTTCCCTGTGCCTCGTGCTTCTGGAAGCAGTCACTCTTGCTGGCCTCCTGAGAGGTGGCAGCTACCAGGACCATCTTTCCCAGGTTCTGGCTGTGTGGTGGGGCTCCAGGGCCCGAGCACCACTCTTCTACAAGGATGGCTGTAGTTTAAGCAGTTGGGCCTTGGCCACACTGCCCCGGGTTGTGTCACGGCCCTCAGACTAGTGCCTGGGGATGAGGAGACGCAGGAATGGCAGGGGCACTGGGTTTCTGTGTGGAGAGGCCTTCTCCATCAGCCCCCCGCACTCCTAGGGTTTCTCCACCCCCGTGCGCAGCCTGGCCTGAGCAGTTCCTCTGTGCCCCTGCTCCCTCTGTCTCTGCTAATGGGAGTACTGGGCAGGCTCTCCAGAGAGGCAGAGACTGGAGGCCCCTGGTTTCTCTTCCAAACCATGCTTTCCCCTCACTGTGGACAACCCAAAGGTGAATCATCTCTTGGAAAGTTTGAAGAGGATTTTCTCGACTACCCGCAATACGCACATGTGGAATAAATTACTGTTTTATTTTAGGCTCTAAAGGCAAAATTGGAAAAACTTCACATTTGCGGTTGTTACCGGGGAATGGAGATGAGCTGCCGTGGCAGGCCATTGGCGGTCTTCTTTCTGTCCCTGCGGCCTGGTTATGAACGGCTGCAGTCACCCCTCCTGGCCAGCAGGGGTGGGTGTCCGACAGCCAGGGTCATTGGCACCAACTCTGCTTCCTTCCTTGGGCCCCGAGGGGTCGCGTTCCCTTCTGGACTTGAGTCAGACTTCCTGCACTGCACCACTTCTTCACCCATGGTTTGGGTGAATATGCATGTGAAAAAGATGGAGCGCCATTTCTATCTAGAGTTCTTGCTTGCTAACGCTGTCACGCTCCCCCCTGGGTTCCATCTTACCCGTGTAGGCTCTACACCTGCTTGCCCTGACTTGCTTCCAGGTTTCTAAGTAGTCATCTTCTCTCTGGTCTGCACCCCACTGCCCCAGTCAGCCTGGCTGTGTTGCTGGGATGTCTTGATGTGTGGCCCCAGGGCCCCGTGGACCTTACTTACTTACTCCTGCAGACTTCCTGCCAGCTGGAGGACTCAGTGGACTCAGCCTGCAGCTGCCTATGGCCTGGGCAGGCTCCCTGGGGCTGTGTGCCACCCGCCTCTGTGCCCACTCCCTTGGGGCAGACGGGTGCTGGCGGCTGGAGCACAGGTGGTGTGTTGTGGACTAGCTCTCCTAGTTCAGGGGAGTTTTTAGGGTGTCCTCACTAGGCCTTGGAATTGGGTAGAGGCCAAAATAGCCACCCCCCAGCCTGGATTTGCACACCCTCACAAGGGGACCTGAGGACTTTGCACATCCTCCTACTTACTGGCCCTGCAGAACGGCGGGGGTGGGGGACAGGAGACAGTGTCTTTCTCCCCACCTTTGACCCTCCCCCCTCAGGACATACAGGGACACAACCTCACAGTTAAGGTCCCGTGGGTTTTAGAAAGCTGAGGGGAGCACCCCAGCCACGTAGAAGTGGCACCTGTGGCACCTGTGTGGAATAAATAGTTTGCCCTTCTAGGTTCTAGGGTGGGGTGGAGGGTGGGGAGGCCCTCTTGTCCTTGGGAGAGGAGAGGATGGCGCACCTATTGGGGGGCTGTGCGTGGACATCATCAGATCACAGGCTGCACCTGCTGTGCCCCAGGCTGCTTGCAACTCTCCAACCCCTCGCTCCCCAGGGGGTTGGTCTGTAGGGTGCTTGCCCTTTGGCTGTGGTGAGCCGGGGCCTTGCCGCAGCTGCACCCTGCTCTGGCAGGCCTGAGGCGCCGGGCCCAATGGATGAGACAGCCAATGACTGCAGGCCTTTTAATCTGTACGCCTCTCACGCTCCAGCCTCCAGCCTCCCCTCAGGCTAGTCCAGGTGCACTCAGTCACAGAGCACCTCAATTATGTAAGAGGAAAATAACCAATGATTCCCGTAAAGAGCAGGTGACAGTTTCAAGGCGGCGTTTCTGATTGCAGCCCGGTTGACTTGGTTCAGGGTGGGGCCGTGGCGCAGGACCAGTGGCCAGTTACACCTGCAGGAGCAGCGCCACCGCCGCCAGGATCCACTTGGCTGCCTTCTCCTTAGTCTTGAGGTTAAAGGTCCAGACGTAGGTGGGGCCGCGGATGCGTGTCTTGTACACGGGACACTCATATATGTTCTTGGTCTCCATGCGGTCCACAGGAATGGCTTTGATGAAGATGACGGGCATGGCCGGCGTCAGCTCCTTCAGACGCGCTTCAGCGATGACTCCAGTCTGGGTGTCCCAGCGAGCTCCTGCAGGGACAGCGTGGCCGAGGGTCGGGGCAGCCCTGGTGCAGCGAACAGGTCTTGTCTGGTGTGCTGGCAGTGAGGGGAGGGGCCCACAGGGAGAGGCCTGGCCTCACAGCCCCCCCCCCCCACCCTTTGCAAGGAGGTCAGTGCCCCTGAGACTCCTGAAGAGTTGAGGCCAGGTGCCAAGGGCAGGGGGTGCAGGTGTCCACAGAGGACACTGTGGGTGGTGGTGGCATGCTGTGGTGCCCCGTGCATCTCGCTGTGCACTGAGGAACAGCTCCGCACTAATGCTCTTGGGTTCCATCCATTTAAATTTGTGGTGTTTCCAGAGCCTCGTCTGTCGGCCTTCTCACTTTCAGTGGCAAGAAATCATAACTCCAACTGAAGATCACCAAGTTCCCTGACTCCCTCGTGTGTCACGTCTAGCCTGTGTGTACATATGCAGCATAAATAATCATCTATGTGCATATATAAATATTATTTGCCTTTAACCAGACTGCTGCCATTTCTACTCATCATATTCAATAATGTTTGTACTTTGTCTGGAATTCCAAAATAAATGTGGGGAACGGCTGCTGCTGTGCTTGTCTTGGTTGCTGTGGGAAATGGGGTACCTGGGCCCCCGCTGGCCTTGCCTGACACCACAGGTCGGGTGGTGGCAGTTGTGGAGTGGGCAGGGTTGGCAGAGAGTGGGTGGCCTGCCTCAGGGATGAGGGGGCCAGTTCTAGAGGGTGCCTCCACCCTCTCTCCCCCTCTTTTTTCCTGGCCACATGGATGGTGTGACACACAGGGCTCTGAGACTAGGTGGTAGGCAGGCCTTCTGTCCCTTGGAAGTCCTGACCGTGCCGCTTGGAGACTGGCAGGGGGCTGAGACAGGAATGCAGCAGAGGTGGGCTCCTGGCTGAGGGCCAGCCTGCATGCCTGGGAGCCCACTGCTCTACAGTAGTTCCGCCCTGTGCCCTGCGCCCTGGCTGGAGGGGCTGGCCTGATAGGCACTGTTGGCTTCATCCAGGCCAGCTGGCTGCAACGGGTGTGTGTGTCCTCCAGCCCTCTTCAGGTTCTCAGAACCCCACTGACTCTAGTGGTCAGCGTGGCTCCAGGCTGTGAGCTCAGGTACCCATCCTGGGAATACCGCTCTCCTAGCTGCCCCCAGCTGCACAGCCTGTCCTGCTGAGACTGAGTGGGCATGGCCTGTGTAGACAGG
>NW_025999895.1:3394089-3407123 GCF_001458135.2 Marmota marmota marmota | reverse complement strand
CCTTCCATGAAGAGTCCATACACATAGGAGCCCTCTCTGGGGGGAGCAGTCATGTCCTCCCGGGTTTTCTTGGTCACTTCCACAGACAAACACATCTTGTCAAGGGGCCACTCATTCTTCCTGGCCATGGACTGCATGATGGCCGTGAGGAATGACTGGGGGTTGAAGAATCCAGCCAGCCACACGGTGGTGGGCAGGACAAAGTCCGTCGTCCAGGCCTCGAGTTCCTGCAGGGAAGCACAGGCTGAGGGTGAGCAGGCAGGGCCAGGGCTTGTCAGTGTCCCAGAGAGTGGCCCTGGAGCCCGCCGCCTTCCTACCCCTTGCTTTGCTGTCTGGTTCCATTTTAAATGAGGGGGGACTAGTGGGAAAAGTGGCGTCAGGGAGGGAATGGCCGATGCTGGAGGCTGACCTGGCCTGTCACCAGGCTCACCGCAAGGCCTGAGCTCTTGGTGCTTGCTGGGTGGGGGGCTGCCGCTCATGGTGCGCACCGGTGTGACTTCCTCCTCAAGAGGAGGCCCCTGCATTGTCAGGTGCTGAGGGGCTGAGCCTGGCCCTTCCACCCTGCTCCTGCAGAGGCCCGGCCACCAAGGGCCTCTAGGGCCACCACAGCTCTACTCCTGAAGGCTCTTGGGTGTGGCACAGCCCTGGCATTCTGGTCTCCACATCTGAGTCAGGCACTGCTTACCCTGATGCGGAGCAGCAAGTCCGTGTACCAGGCTGCCAGGCCCATCATGGAGGGGTAGGCCCGGGCCACCCACGTGTCGGGCACAGTGTCGTAAAAGAGAGCCGTGGACAGGTCTTCCATGTCGGTGGTGATGGTCAGTTCCCCCTGA
Source organism: Marmota marmota marmota (assembly GCF_001458135.2). NCBI lineage: Eukaryota > Metazoa > Chordata > Mammalia > Rodentia > Sciuridae > Marmota > Marmota marmota. The sequence continues at coordinate 3,406,290 of NW_025999895.1, read as the reverse complement.
GGGACACAGCAGGTTCAGGGAAGTTTAGGCTCTGCCACTTGGCCTGGGGCAGATGTGCTCAGGTCCACCTTAGGCCTGCCCACAAGAGTGGGAGGCCACCCCCAGTGTGCCCAGAACCATCAGCTCTGGCTCTGTGGGACCCCTGGAGACAGCCTGCACGGGGCCCAGGCCAGCACCTTCTGCCGGGAGCAGTCAAGGTAAGTTCCCGTGGCTTCTGGAACACCCTGGGTCCAGAGCAGGGCAGAAGGGGGCAGGCAGGCCATGATGTGCCAGTGTCCCGGCTGTGGCTGGGAGCCTGCCTTCTTGGTCAGCCTGCCCCAAGTCCCTCCAGGGCCTGGTGCCTCCCCAGCTCACCTTCAGCCCCAGGTTCAGCTCCTTCAGTGAGCGGCGCATTTCGTTGGTCAGGATGTTCATCCTTTCACACTCTTGAAAGGCAACCACCACGTAGGGGGTCTTCTCAGCCGCCTTTGCCATGATCTCGGCCATGTTGAACGTCTCTGGAATCTTCTCGAGGATGTCATCCAGCACGGCCTTCACCTGGAAGCCAGCCCCCATTAACCCCCAGCACTCTCCACCCCAGAGAGACCCTTCCCTGCTGCTTCAGGGGCAGGGAGCCTGCCCAGACGTTCGGAGGAGAGGGAAGAGCGGGGGGCTGCCAGGACCCCAGCACCGCAGGCTTCGACAGTGCCGGCAGGCTCTCCAGCGCTCTGGCCCCGCTGGCACACCACATGGCTGGCCCACGTGCATCGGGTGCCCGTGGCCTGGTGCCTCCATATATGCCCGAATGTGCTGGTGGGCACAGAGGTCACTTTGTCCTCCATGGGGACCATACTGGTCCTACCCCCTTAGCATGGTCAACGCCCACCACTGTCCATAGGAGCTTTCTAATGTCACTTGTTAGGTCAAGCAGGGGTGTAGGTAATAGAGATTAGGGTGTTCACTCTACGTTTGGTCTACGTCTGTCCACTGTGAAGCCTGGTACTGAGCTGGTCTGCGGTGAGTTAGGTGTAGGTGGTGCTGGGCCGTCAGGAGAGGGGCCAGGGGAGCCTGGACAAGCCGAGTTTGTTCAATGCTGTACTCTGGGCTTTTCCGATCAATGAGGTCTGTCTGTGGCCGTCTTGAGTGTGTCCAGGCTGTGCTGCCCGAGCCATGCCTGCCACTCCCCCGGGTTCTGCCTGCCTGACACAGGTGCTTCTGGGGGCCTGCCAGCCAGCTTGCAGACCCTCACCCCAGGTTTCTCATTCTCCCACTGGGATAGTGTGTGCCTGGCTAGCAAGGGCCCAGGCGCTTCCTGTGACCTGGGGCTGCACTGTGCTGTGTGACCTGGCCCCAGGTCCTGGAGAAGGACAAAGGGTCCTGCCTTTTCCTCGCGGGATACTCCTGTGCCTGCTCCCGAGTCTGTCTCTTTGGGCTGCATTTCCAGGACAGTGCGGAACAGCTTCTCTGAGGTGACCGTCAGAAAGCCGATCTCTGCATTGGGGTGCAGGCCGTACAGGTAGGGGCTCTCGGGGGGAAGGTTCTCATCGATGTATTCATGGTAGCCCTGCAAAGAGGGACAGTGTGAGCAGACTGCCAGGTAAGCTGTGTAAGCCAAGCGAGTCCCTGCCTCGCCCCAGGGTCTGCGTGTCCTGCCCTCTGCCCAGTCCTCACTTGGTCCCTGGCCCTGCATGGCTCCCGGCTACATAAGGGGACTCCCAACCCCCTTCCTCTTTTTGTGTGCCTGGGGTTTGGCTCAGTCACTGCCACGTTGGAAGCAGGCCTGGACGGCCACCCTTCTCCGCTGCTGGCCACGGTGGCTCTGTGCAGGCCGCTGCTCACCTTGTAGTCCAGGTTGGGGGGGATCTGAAAGCCGGGGGCCAGCATCACCTCTCCCTCCAGCATCTCGCCGCGGACGTACTCGGCCAGGTAGGTCCTGCAGAGCCGCCGATCCCAGTCATCCGTGATGTGGCCGCCATACATGATCTCCCCGAAGAGGTAGCGGAGGTCGTCCCAGGGCACCTGGTGTGGTGGGGAGCAGTCGTTAGGGAAAGGCCGCCCGCCCTCCTCTCACATGGTGGTAGGCCTGCGTGGTCAGCCATGCTCGAGGGCCTGCTGTGCTGCCCTGGGCTTGCTGGCCAGGCTGACCTCCCAGGCCATTTGCCTTCGAGTTCAGCAGTGACCGCTCAGCTGCCAGGCCAAGGGCTGCCTTCCCCTGACTCTGCACCACGGACCTGGTGTCTGCACAGTGGCCAGCACCTCGGAGATGCCCTCTGTTCTCAGGCTGATCTCTCCCAACCTGTGACTTCCCTTCCCAGTGATGTCCTCGGGCGCCTCTGCTGGTGCCCCAGACGCTGCAGGCCTACAGGGCACATGTTCCTTCTGCCTGTTCCTCCTGTGACCCGTGTGTGGCTGAGGGCCGGCTGGGCCACGGCCTCCCCCGGGGCCACTGAGTGTAGCCATGTCTTCAGAACACTTCAGGCGCACCTTCCCTTGGGTCCCACAGAACTCGTCTGGTCCCCAGTTCCTTTGTCCATCAGTCCAGTAGCTGTCGCCTCGCTTGCTCAGAGGGCTTTGTGGCAGCACAGAGAACTTTGAGCAAACGACTCACCCCACCAAACCGTGGCCTCCTGGGGCCTTGGGGACAAACGCCAGGCCCAGCAGTGTGCACACACAGCCCTAGTCAGGCCAGGTGCCCTCTAACCCGGGCCTCCATGCTCACTGCCTGCCTCTGCTTGCTGTGTCCCTTATCTCCAGAGCCTGGACACGAGCACCCCCACCCGCGAAGGCCCAGCCCCCCTAGCCCTGCTCCTGCTGCTGGGGCTGCCACCGAAGGGCAGCAGGAGCCCTGGGTGACCCAGAACCTCCTCCCGGCTATTCTACGAAGAGCAGCAGGATCACCCCAGTATGGAATCAGTGAAAAGATCATTCCTAATTTTTTGGGGGGGGGGTACTGGGGATTGAATCAGGGGCACTTAAGCACTGAGCCACATTCTCAGCCACATCCCCAACCCTTATGTTTTATTTTGAGATAAATTCTCACTAAGTTGCTTGGGGCCTCACTAAGTTGCCGAAGCCGGCCTCTAACTTGCGATCTCTGGCCTCAGCCTTCCAAGTAGCTGGGGTTACCGGTGGGCACCACTGCACCCAGCCCTCTAAATGGCCACTTTGACTTCAAAATTATCTTTCTCAGATTATCTGGAGTTCATGCTGAGCTGAGCTGCTTTGGAAGCAGCTTCTGTTTATGCTGTGAGGTGGGGAGCACACCCCCCTTTAGGGACAGTCCTTTCCCACAGCAGGAGGGCTAGTGGGACTGGTCACCGGGCAGGCTGTTTCCCACTCTGCCAGGCCCATCCCAAGGAAGCCAGCCTGTTCAGGGCAGTCGCACCGTGACAAGGCTGCTGGCTAGTCAGGCCTTCGGGCCAGGGTGGGAAGCACTGGGCTACCTCCTCCTGGGGGTGGGGGAGTAGCCCTGATACAGATGACATTTGCCAGGTGGTCCTGGCAGGCAGTGTGACCTGTGCCTTGAAGGAACAGAGGGCTGGGGACCTGGGCGGGGGTGGGGGCGGTCCCCGGGAGGAAAGCCAGCCTGCAGTCTGATAATTGCTCCTGGGGAGGGGCCCAGGAGGAGGACGCGCGCGGCTAGGGAAAGTCTGTAAAACACGTTGGACACAGAGGGACCTGCCCCAGCTGTGGTGGTGCAGGTCCTTCCTGGCATCTCCCCGCACCTCCTTATCTGTGACTGTTGAGGACACCCACCTTGGAGGGGTAACACACTGCCAGGACCGTCCCATCCACCTGTGGCTGGAGTCTCCCTGTCCCTTCCCCAGCTATGGGAGCCCAGGGAGCTGTGTCCTCCCTGCTAGAGACGGTTCCCGGTTCCCCGGAGCATCTGCCTTTGTGTATCTATCCCCATTTGTCGTGACAGCAGGAGGTGTTGCCCCTTCTTTCCTGAGGAGCTGCCTTGTGTCCCTGCCTCCCCCAGGGCCTGGGTCTGTCTGGGAAGTGAGGAGCACAGGGAGCCAGCCCACAGCCGAAGCCCCGCCTGCCCAAGCCCATCCTCCCTCCCGCTGCCTAGGGTGCGGGGTCCTGGGCCGATGCAGGAGGGGCAGCTATCTGAAGTGTCCTGTGCGAGCAGGATGGTCACACGGCGGGACGACTGGAGGGGGTGTCGTGGGAGGTTGGTGATGGTTGATGAGCATGTTTTTAGATTCCCTTTGGTTTGTGGAGCCCCCTTAATGCCTTTTACACAAGACACAGAGAAGAAAGGGCAGGTGGGAGCAAGGGAAGGGGGCAGTGCAGGCCAGGTGGAGGGCCCGTGTGGCCAGCTGAGTCAGGACAGGGACCGCACTCCTCACCTTGGCGTTGGCCTCCAGGTAATTGTAGAGCACATTGATGGAGATGGTGAGGTCCCCGTTGTTGAAGGGGTATGACCGGTTCCAGCCCTGGGCACCAAACTTGCGCCTCTCGGCCACCACAGCATGGAAGTAGCACAGGGCAAAGAGGATGCACTTGAACTCGATCTCTTTGGTGCACATCTCCATGGTGTCCTGGGCGGGGGGGAGGGGGGACAGGATGACATGGTCTGTGTCCCCTGTTCAAAAGAGGAAGCAGAAGGGGATGGTTGCATACAGACACCCCCGAGTGGGGACAGAGCCCATCTTTGCGGCTGCCGAGGAGCAGAGGGGCGCGGGTGGAGGGGACAAGGCCATTGGCCCATCAGCTCAGGACAGCCCAGCTGGGAAGGCACAGGCGGGGTCTCCTTTCCCTCCGTCCTTTCAGAAATGCACTTTTGTCGCTTTTAAGTGATTATTACAAGTCAAACTGACCCTGCTCTCTATAAGTAAGCCGCGGACTCAGACCACTGTTTTGACCAAGCATGAACCAGGCACGAGCCTGCGGTCCCACTGGACGGTGACAGAACTGGGCGTCCCCGTCTCCTGTCACCACCCTCACGTGCATGGCTAGTTGTGAGCAGGCGTGCCCAGCGTGTCTCACCTGAAGACCGCACGGGCTGCCAGGTGGCATTAGCTGTTCTGTATGGGGGCCCGAGCTGGCGGGAGGTGAAGGCCCCCAGGTCAGGGCCTCCTGTGCCAACACCCCAGGGTGTCACGCTGAGACCAATACAGTGAAGGTGAGGTGCTAGGGCAAAGCAGACCAGAGCCCGGTTTCCGGCAGCTCCAGCTGCTGCGGCTCACAGCACTTTCTGGATCGCAGCCCTGAGCTCCTCACCACTCACAGCCGCAGCTCTCCGGCCTGCTGCCTGGGCTTTCCGCAGCGCTTAGCACACTGGAGTCCCACTTCTGGGGCACATCCATGCCCCTCGCCCGACTCTGCTCACTGGCCACACGGGTTGTGCCCTACGCATCACCCATCCCGACACCTGCAACGTGCCAGGCACTCGGCCACGGCTGCTTAGATGACTCTCAATTCCCCGTGCTCTTTACACTTTGACGATGCTGTTTCCTTTAACTGTAGGTCGGGAACTGTTAGTGGGTGGCTCAGATATTTTCATAGAACTTTTTAAAAAAAATTTTTTTTAGACATATGGGCCTTTATTTTTTTCATGTATTTATATGTGGTGCTGAGGATTGAACCCAGTGCCTCACACATGCTAGGCAAGCGCTCTACCACTGAGCCACAGCCCCCGTCCTCTAGAACTCTTTATGTGTTTATTTTGGTACTGGCAATTGTGTCCTGGGGCACTCTACCACTACGCTACTTCCCAGTCATTTTATTTATTTAGAGACAGGGTCTTGCTAAGTTGCTGAGGCTGGCCTCAAATTTTTAATCCTCCTGCCTCAGCCTCCTGAGCTGCTGGGATTACAGGCGTGCACCACTGCACCCAGCCTAAGCGTCTTAAATTTGGAAGTGGTCCATTCTGGCACAGTGTCCTCCATAGGCACGCCATCTTCATTAGGTGTTACAGGACAATACAGGGTCTCAAAACCTCCGACAGATGGGAGATGAGTCCACGGCAGAGCGCGTGACGTGTAGAGGGGAGACACAGACTCCAGAGATCGGCTGCAGCAGCAACCCAGTGGACAGTGGTGGGAGGCTGCAGAGGAGGTGGGGAGGGGAGGGTGCCGAAGCCATCAGCTCTACCAGTCCACTAGCAGTTGGTCTTTGGCTCTGGAGGGCAGAGGTCAGGAAAGTGCTGGGCCCCCAGACACCGACTGACCGTCCATTGGCCTCCTCTCCTAGGGCCCCGTGAGGAGGCGTTCCCTGTGCCCACGCTTGCCTCTGCTGGGCCGCTGTCTGTGAAGGTGCGAGTGACCGTGGTGCCTGGTCCTTTTTAATTTTGCACAGCCTTCCAGGAGCACCCCATGCGTGTGCGCGTGTGTGCGCACATGTGTGTGTGCAGCATGCGAGGCCGCGTGCGCCATCCTCCCTACCTGGTTGAAGAGGTCCAGGGCCTTGTGCAGGTTGGCGTACATGCCCGTGGGCGGCTCGTTGGTGATCTTGATGGCGTTTTCCAGGATGCCCTGGGGGATGATGTGGGCTTCGGGGCTGGGCGCAGGCTCCGCACTGATGAACACCCGGTAGTCCTCGTGGCTGCCCGTGCTGTAGTGCTCCATCTTCTTATCCAGGGTGCTCAGCCACCGAGCCACCAGGTGGATGTTCTGCAGTCAAGGCCACGACAGGCCACTTGGCTGTGTCCCCGGGCACAGGCAGGCTCCCCGATGGCACCCTCACACTCTGGGGGCTCCCCCACCCCATCTGCCCTGAGCAGGTGCCGGGCATGTGGGGGTGGTTCTAGCAATTCTTAGGCTCAGCTGTTTCAAACTTCCAACTTGTGCCGAGTCCCCCGCATCCTTCCCGGCACAAGGCGGAGATTCACAGTCCCCAGTCCTCTTGGAGCTAGGCGGGGTCCTGGAGGGGCTCCAGGACAAGGCGGGGTGGCCAAATTGTGGAGAGCACACACTGGGTGTGTGGCCTTTGCTATCTGCCCAAGCAAGGGGCCAGGGGATGAGGGGTGCCTTTGTTGACTGTTGGTTTTTCAAATAACGTGTCTTAAAGGGGCAGCTGGTACAAACCCCAGTGTCTGTCCCCCGTCGGGAGGGCTCCCACTTCCCCTCTGCAGTCTGGCCCCTGCGCTCCCACTGACTCCAGCCGAGCTGACCCTGGCTGTACCCCTCCTTAAGGAGTCACGGGATGCCCACCCATGACTGCAGGGTCGTCCTGGGCACAGCCTCGGGCCCACCTGCGCTGCCTTGGTGAGGCCGCCTCACCTGCAGGATGACCCAGTGCCCGTTCTCTGCAGCTACGTCCAGAGCATTCTCAGCCACCACCTCTTGTCCTTGCCCCAGGGACACATTATGGAGTTTCCCATTGTCTATGGTAAATCCCAATTTTTTTCCTAAAGAAAGGAAAAACAGGAAAAGCACAGCGATGAGTCAGTGGAGAGGCTCAGGCTGTGGGTGCACAGCTGGGAATTCCACGCTCCCACCTTGTTTATCTTGGGAAATGCTCATCGCGCACATCTGACAGGCTCCACGTCTAGAGAGCACCGTTTGGTCTGCTCCCCGGTTGTGCAACCCCCTACCTGGTCCAGCATTTCACCCCCAGGAGCCCGCCGCCCACCAAGCAGCCAGCCCCGCCCCCCCCTTCCCGGCCACCCCAATCTGCTTTCTGTCCCTGTGGACTGGCCTATCTGGGATCAGGCAGTTGGAGGCTTTGGGCCTGGCTTTCCACTGAGCGCAGTGCTGTCAAGCCCGCCCACCCCCTGGCGTGTCCTTCCACGGCAGAGCAGTATTCCACCGCGCGGATACGCCACTCGTGTTTAGCTGACCATCCGGCGATGGATTTTCTACCTCTCGGTTATCATATTTGTCTGGATGTGGGTTCGGGGTGTCTGGGTGTGTGCCCGGCAGTGGCTGCATTGCCTCAGGCCCCCACCGCGATGCCCAAGGGCTCTCTCTCCCTGTCCCTGCCAACCATCCTAATGGCCGAGGGGCGGAGGCTCCCTGGTGACTGAGGACTTCACTGGCCCTCTGCACTTACCCAGGGACTCCACGTCTTTCAGGGGGTCCACGCCTGGGGAGAGGATGAAGAAGATGGGAGTGGAGGGGCTGCTCTCCTCGTAGGACTTGGAGAACTCCATGCTCCGGCCTTCCACGAACTTGCTGCCCATCTTCTCCTCCACGAAGTTCCTGAGGGCAGCAGGCAGTGTCAGACCCAAGGCGGGAGCTCACTCTGGACCAAGGGCCAGATTCTGGGCTGGGCTGTGGCCCTGAGAGGGGGCATTTCTTGGGCTTCCTTCAGCAGAGAGGCCTCTGGCGGGAAAGCAAGGCCCTTTCGGGCACGTCTCTCAGCATGATTTGCTTTCCTCGGGGGTTTATTTGTCAGGGTGCCCTTTGTTCTGCCGGTGGCCCTGCCAGCTTTTCCCTCGAGCAGGGCCAGCAGGTACAGAGAGATGCGGCCCGTTTTTGAAAGCACACGGGGTGGGAGTTTGAGAGGGAAGGAAGTCGAGATCAGTGGTGTTGGTGAGCGTGAAGGACCAGGGGACATGGAAAATCAGAGAAAATGAAGGCAAGGTGGCAGAACCCCTGTGCCTCGTCACCAAGCCCCGGCCGGGGGGGAATGGATCAGACCACGGACACTGTGATCCCGGCCCAAGGGCCTTCCAGAGGGGGCTAAGCTCTGCGCCTGGGTGGGGGTGGACCGAGACCACCTCAGCTAGCTCCTCAGTCAGGACAAGCGGTCCTTCTGTGTGGACGATGCATGTTAAGGGCGGACACTTGGAATCCAGTTGGCACTCAGACATGCCAAGCTATCCCAGGCCGGGGGCACTCCTGCCCCTCATGGGGGTCTTTCGCAAACTGTGGAGTGCAGGCCCCTCTCTGCTCTGGCTGACGGCAACATGGTGACTTTTGTTGTGTTCCGCCCCCTCCCCTTGTTGCCCACCACTCCTGGCCCCTTTCCTCTTTGTGGAAAACAAAGCAAAACATGAAGTCTTGGATAATCAGAGAGGGTGAGTCAGGCCGCTGCTTTGTCGGAGGGGAATTCTGTTAGGGACGTGGGTGTCTTTTGGGAAATCTCCTGGCATTCAGGCTGCTAGGGAAGATGGGAAGGCCAGGAGCGGACCAAGCCGCCTGCTCCGAGCCGGCCTGGGCTCCCTCCCCAGCCCTCCTCCTCCAACAGCCCTTCTCCTCCAGGCAAGGGTTCAGCTCCAGACAAGTCCTCAAGGTCAGCCATTCACTTGCAAATGACTGAAACCTACATCGTCAAGGACTGACTTTAGTGTGGCAGTGGCCACACCTGTGGCGGGTCACAAGGCTGAGGCAGGAGGAGGGCAAGTTAGGGACCAGCCTGGGCAACCTAGCCAGACCCTGTCTCAAAACATAGTCAAGAGAGCTGGGGGCGGGGCTCAGAGGTGGGGCAGCCCTGGGGTCAGTCCCCAGGACCAAGCCAATAGCAGACACCCCAGCCAGGAAACAGGCCGGACGGTGGGCCCCCCCGACACTCACTTGACAGCGTAGGTCATGCGGTCGGGCCGCATGCACCTCACCATGCACAGCTTCTGCAGCGCCGTCTTGTTCTTCCACTCCTTGGGGAAAACCTCCTTCTCCGGGGTCTCCGACTCCACCAGCTTCTTCCACCGCTTGGCGGACCCTTCAATGTCGTTGTCCAGGTTTTTGAACTCGTCCATCTCTGAGAGGGCCTAGGCAGACCAGTGGTGGGGGTGACTGCCCGCCTGCCCCGGGTCATCCCTGTGTTCACTGAGGAGCAGCTGTGGCCTTGGGAGGAGCGGGTGGCTCTGGGGAAAGAATGACTGGAAACCAGGGGCTGGAGGTCTCGGGCAGCGTATCTGGAACTCGGAGGAGCAGCCTTAGCTTGGAGCTTTTGAGGTGCAGGGCGGGGGGGGGGGNGGGGGGGGGGGGGGGGGGGGGGGGGGGGGGGGGGGGGGGGTGTCCCCGCCCTAGAAGACCTGGGGCCTGTCCTGCCTCGCTGGGTGGACACCTCTCTGCTGGCTGCAGGCGGGCCTGCAAGGACCTAGTGGATGTCACACCCAAACAGGAATACAGAGCTTTCTGGGCACCGGTGGCCACCCCTCTGCTCTCCCTCTCCTTCTCTGGTCCCCAACTTCCCTCAGTGCCTGGTGGCTTGGCCCCACACACCCGCAGCACTGGGCAGAGGGCTCCACACAGAGCTCAGGCCGGAGACCAACCTTGATCCCGCCCCAGCCCTGGTGCTGCAGGAAGTCCACCGGCGAGACCACCCCGGCCTTGAAGGGGAACCGCAGCAGGAAGTCCAGCTCCACTGGGTTCAGCTCTTTCTTCATGGATAAGACCTGAGGGCACGTGAGGGGCACAGCCTGAGTGGGGCCGGCCACACAGAGGCATTCCCCAGGCACCAGGCCAGGTCAACAGAGCTCCCAGGGTCTTGCCCCTCGGGTGGGGGACAAACCTGAGTTTTTCAAATTGTGGTAAAATTCACACGACACGAAGGTGTCATGCTAAGGTGTGTCATTCAGTGGCGCTTAGTACCTTCCCAGTGTTGTACTACCAACGTCACCCCTAATCCAGAGCCTTCCATCACCCGCAAAGGCAGGCCCTCGCCTCCCTCCCCAGCCCCTGGAGAGCCGGCTACTGTCTCTCTTTGGATTTGCTTCTGGACGCTTCCTGTAGGTGGGCCCATCATGGTGTCTTTCCTGCCTGCCTTCTTAGCCTGTTCTGAGGCTCCTTCCTGTGTGTGTGCTATTGGGATTGAACCCCGGGCCTCGTGCGAGCTCGGCAGGTGCCGGACTACGAGCCACACCCGAGCCCAGCTTCATTCCTTCCCGCGGCTGTTGGAGGGCTCCCGACTCGCGCTCTCCCGCTGGTGGACGTGGGGCTTGTTGGCCCTTGGCAGTCGTGGCCTCTTGGCTCAGTGACAAGCCCGACCGTGAGAGCTTACAACAATCTGTTGGGACCCCCGATTTTAGTCCTTCTGGGTGCGTGCCCAGGAGTGCGATTTGGGGCTCTATTCTCTGCTACCTCATGCCAGCTCCCTGGGCCTCCAGCAGGCTTGGTCGCATGGCACCCTGTCTCAGCTGGACAGCACGGGGCTGGGGTCACAGCTTCCCGTCAGGTGACAAAGGGCCCCTTTCTCTCCCCAGGTCAGACTCTTTCTTTTGGTTGAACTAAAGGCTCCTGGAGCCTGAAGCCAATGCTTCCCAGCCTAGAAAGTGACACAGCCCTGAGGGACCCTCTCCCTGAGGACGGCACAGCTGGAGCGGCTCAGAGCAAACCTGGGGTTCCAGACGCGGGAGGAAAGAGGTCTGCTGGACCCACCTGGAGTTTGGTTTGACAGCTGGTTTGCCCTGTGCCTCAGCTGTCTGTGAAGCTGTGTTTCTGACCAGTGACAACAGGATCACAGAGGGGCCTTGATCCCCAGGGCACTGGTGAGGAGCTGGGGCTGATGGGAGGGGACTGGGCCACCAAGGCGGAGTGAAGAGTCACACTGTGCCGAGGGAGTGCATTCCTTGTAATGAGGGCGTTCAGTCCCTCTAGCTCTCCAATGTGGCAAGAAGGCCGGGCCAGAGGCAGCACCTTGATCTTGAACTTCCCAGCCTCCAGGACCACAAGAAATACTTTCTGTTGTCTCAGGCATTCTGTTACAGCAGCACGGGCTGACTAAGACTTCTCATTTTAGTCTGAGTCGTACTGTGTTGCCAACCTGGTCTTCCACTCCTGGGCTCAAGCGATCCTCCTGCCTTGGCCTCTCAAGTATCTGGGCCACAGGCATGTGCCACCACGCCCAGCTAAGACAGGCCATTTGACCAATATTTAAAAAAAAAACTTTTTAAAAGTATTTCAGCAGGACTGACTGTGCATGCAGGAGTACAAACATTCCTTCTTATAAGTCATACATTTAACTTATTGAGAAATGTCCCCTACCTACTACGCAAAGCCCAGGTGGTGCTATCTACTCAGCACCACTTAAATGTAACAAAATGACATTTCTTTATAAAGTTACCTTGTATCGATTTCCCCCTCAGCATCTCCTATTAGAACACAGGGGCTACTTCCTTGAGGTCCACTAAACAGAGCCCCACATGCCAGGCTTGGACTCACGAGGTGCCCCAGGACCTGCATTTCTAACAAGCTCCTTGGAAGGGAGATGCCTGTTACGGTCTGAGGTGTCCCCAAAGAGTGCTCAGAGGTGGGACCACTGGACCGTGAGAGCCGCAGCCTGGTCAGTCCCTAGCTGGAATGGACAGACGGGGTGGTAACTGCGGGC
>NW_025999895.1:3364326-3393511 GCF_001458135.2 Marmota marmota marmota | reverse complement strand
GTGGGGTGTGTGGCTTGGGGAGGGGGTCACTGGGGTCATGCCCTGGGAGGGGGCATCTGCCCTGGCCCTCCCCTCTCGCTGCTTCCTCGCTGTCCTTCTACATAATGTCCTGCCTTGCTTTGGGCCCAGAGCAATGGACTCGGCCCACCGTAGACTGAGTCTCTGGAACCATGAGCCAAAGTAAACTTTTCCTCCCCTAAGTAATTTATTTATTGTAGTACCGGGGGATGGAGCCCAGGGGTGCTTAACCACTCAGCCACATCCCCATTCCTTTTTTATAATTTTATTTAGAGACGGGGGTCTTGCTAAGTTGCTGAGGCTGGCCTTGAACTCCCAATCCTCTTGCCTCAGCCTCCTGAGCTGTTGGGATTACAGGCGTGCACCACTCTCCCCTGCCTGGTTACCCTGAGTTATTCCTTTTGTTTTTTTTTTTTTTTGGTACCAGGGATTGAAGTCAGGGGCACTTGACTCCTGAGCCACATCCCCAGCCATTTTTCATATTTTATTTAGAGACAGCGTCTCACTGAGTTGCTTAGCGCCTCACTTTTTTGCTGAGGCTGACTTTGAACTCACGATCCTCCCGCCTCAGCCGCTGGGATCACAGGTGTGCACCACCGTGCCTGGCATTCCCCTCAATTATTCGTGACGGGTATTTTGGTCACCACGACTCAGAGCTAGCTCACACAGTGCCTACGGGGCCAGTCCACAGACCACACTAAGCAGCAAGGCTGGACGTTACCTGAAATGTCACTTGTGCCAGAAAAATGAGCTTGTCTCGCTCAAAGAGCCCACGGGCGGTGTACATGTAGACCGAGTAGGTGATCTCGTCCGTCAGGTTGATCACGCGCTGCTTCACCTCGTCGGCCGGGGGCGTCTTCTGGATCGCCTTCTCGAACACCACATTGAAGGCCTGGGGGGCCACAGAGGCTCGCGGAGCTGGACTCTGGCCCTCCCACCCCTGTGGTGGCCTCTGGTTTGTTCTGATTGGGGCGCTGGGGTGCAGGGACCCACACAGACCTCCCTGGGGTGCTGGCGCTGGACTGACCCTGCCCTGGCTCCCCCCTATCCCCATGGGCAGCCGACCTTGAGCGAGAACTGGTAGATGGGGTCGATCTTGTTGAGGTCATTCAGGATGAAGTAGAGCAGGGAGGCTCGCTCGGCCGCCGGGCGGTAGTTCTCTCTCGCCTCGTTGATTTTGCTTTCTGTGATTTTTGCCTCTTGAACCTCAACACCGACAGGAGGGGCTTGGATGAGACCAGCAGGTGGACAAGCCACAAGGAGCCACAAGCCACAGCAGGTGCTCCACCCTCTCCAAAGCCCCCTGCTCCCTCGGATGTCCCCATCCCCTGCAGCAGACAGCAGGGTGCTGGGCGCCCTGGTGCTCTTACCCAACCTCCCGGGTGCCCCAGGGCTGCAGGGGAGGGCTCCCTACCTTCTCCTCGATCTCGCTTGCTGTGTGTTTGGTGGTCTCCAGGTTCTCCACCAAGGCCGTGTCTCCCAGAAAGTTCCCAGACGCAGCGGAGAGCCGGGCCAGGAGGGAGTCCTCCAGCTCCTTCAGGACGATCTTGAACTCATTCTGGGATTTGGTGAGGTTGGCCTGCAGGAGGAGGAGCAGAGACCCGGCAGCCACCCAGTTAGGGCCTGGCCTCACCCCTGCCGGGCCAGGGACTGCCCCAGCCTGGCCACGGCCACTGCCCAGCAAGAGGATTGGCAGCAGGCCTGCAGGGAGGCCGATGGAAGTGGGGTCCCCTGAGTGGTGGAGGCCCAAGGCCTCCTCTTCTGGAGACCATGGGGTGGGACAGGGAGATGGGGGCAGGACACCTCTGAGCTGTGTGTGGCTACACAGAGCTGGGCAGAGGCCAGGGCAGGAGGGCAGCCCTGAGCCTCAGAGCCAGCCAGGGACAGGTGTGACGCCCACTCCTCGGGGAAGCGCTCCACTGATCGACAACTAAGTGTAGGAGCCAAGTGAGGAGATGCCGTGGTGGAAGGGTGGACGCTACTGGGCGAGAAGGCACCATCCAGTATTTTTGGGCAGCTTGGGAGAGAAGCAAAGAGACACTTGGGAACCCAGTGCCCTCAAAGCCCTGCGCCCCGCCCCCCGCCCCCAGCTCCTGGCCCATGTCTGTGCTGCTGTGTGTGACCAGCCATCGGGGCTGTTACCTTGAGCTGCTCAAGATCTGGGCGCTCTTTGGCCACCACGGCCGCCAGGAGTTGGTCCTCGAGTCCGTCCCTGGTGACGAGGAAGTTGATGAGGGTGCACTGGGCCTGCATCTCCGGCTTGTAGTGAGGGTTGAAGTACTTGGTGTGTAGGATCAGGCGGAAGTTGGGGTGATACTCCACTTCCTTGTCACCGATCTTGATGAACCTGGTGGGGAGTGGAGGCAAGGGTCTACCCAGCGATGGGGACCCAGCTCAGATGGCCTTTCATACCTGCCCGGAGTTGTGCCCGGGCCAGCTGCTGCCCGAGCGCCCCCCTCTGGTTGCTGGAAAAGTGCTGCAGCTCTGCTCGGCCTGGAACGTGGCCTTCCGGACACCTCTGTCCTTGCTCAGTGCCTTACGCACCCCTGGCTGCACACGGGGCGACCCTGAGCCTTGGCAGAAACACTCAGGCCCAGTTCAGAACACCAGTGCACCCGGCCAGCCCCCTGAGGGGCAGCGGTGCGGGAGCCCCAGGGCTGCTGACCTACTGTGGGGTGGCTCCCTCTGGCCCCGTCTTTGCTCCCCGTCTTGCTGGTGGAGCTCACTTGGCTCCCTGCCCACCTGCATCGTACCAGGCCCTTCTCAGAGCCTTAGGCCCCAGCCTGTGGACCTGCCCCCTACCTCTGAGTTCTGCCTACACCCCGGTGTCAATGGGTAGCTTCTGCCAGCCCTGACATGGCACACGTCCAGTTGAGTTACTTGTTCGATACTCTAAGGAGTAGCACCAGCTCAACGCATCAGCCGGTGAGTGGGCAGACGGAACGTGAGAGATCCACAGAACAGAATATTATTCAGCCACAAAAAGGAACGGGGTACTGAGATGTGCGACAACATGGAAGAACTTGGAAACACAGTGCCGAGGGAACAGAACCAGATCCGAAAAGAACAGCATGCATGGTTCTGTTTCCCTGGAGTGTCCACATGGGCAAATCCAGAGACAGGAAGTAGATCAGTGGTTCCTCAGGGCTTGGGAGGCAGGGGACCTGGAGAGGCGCCCTGTGGGTATGGCATCTCCTTTTAGGGCAGCAGCACTGTGGAGCTAGACAGAGGTGATGTCTGCACAAAACTGCGAGGGTATTAAAGGCCACCGCATTGCACGCTTTACTAGGTCAGATTCTCCAGAGCTCCTAAAGAGGGAAGGCATTCTCCAGGTTTGCAAAGTGCATAAGAAAAGAAAGAAGAAAACGTCACTGTTAAAGGGCCCGTCTGGAAGGGCTCTCTAGTACCTGGGGTGCAGACAGTCCCCCCTGGACGGCTGCTCTTTCCAGCCTCCCCAGGCACTGGGCCTCCTTCACACCAGGCAGCGTCTGTGCAAGCCCCTGTCCACCCAGGGCAGTCCGTGCCTCCCATGGGATGCTCCCCCCAGTTAAACCTCAGGAAGGACACAACTTACTTTCCCTTTTTAATCGTGTTCCTGCCCAACAAAGGGTCCAGCACAGGGTCCACGGTCTCTCCAATGTTCTCGATGAGCAAGGTGTCCCCTTCTGAAATGGCCTGCTCAATGATGTCCAGGTAGCTACGGGCACAGCACAGAGGCACGTCAATGCAGAGGGGCCTGTGAGGGGGCAGCTGCAGTCCCTGAGAGGTGGCCCTGGGGGAGGGGTGCCCTGGAGGCAGCCTCCTCCTCCCAGCAGCTACCTCATCCTTCCCTGGGAGGAGCTGGAGGCCGGGGAGCGGAGGGGAAGGGGCTGCTTAAGGCTGCAGGACCAACGCTGCCTGTCCCTGCCCCTCGCTGCCGAGCACATAGGAGGGTGGACAGGGCACTCGTCATCAGCCGACAGTTACAGCCACTGACTCTCATCTGGGACAGGAACATAAACCACGAGATGAGAAATGACCAGCCTGACGCCTCCTCCCCACAGAGCAGCAGTAGTGGACAAGAGGAAGGGGCCCACGGTTGTCCCTGCTGATGCTTTTCCCTGGCACTGGACACCAGGGCCTGTGTGCCTGCATCCATGAAGGTCCCCCTGTGCATGTGACAAACATGCCACACCCAGGACGTGTCTGCGGGCGCCGGGAGGGCCAGCCCACGCTGCCCGGCCGGGCTCTTGGGCTCTCGGCTCTCGGCCACACACCTCTTCTGCCCCAGGCGGATGGCTTTCAGCATGCTCCCGTATTTGGTCTTGATCCACTTGATCCCCTGAAGCTGGGCATCCACAATCAGGGGCCAGCGCTCCGTGTTGCACAGGATGGTGGCATTCTCGGTGGACATGCGGTCGCTGGGAAGGCCCTGGTTGTTCCAGGAGGCCACATCTGCGTCATCTGTCAGCAGACTCAGGGGGTCCAGGCTTTCCGTGATCGGGATGGGGACCTGTGAGGGCGGGGGAACGTGCCCTGTGACTCACTGGACAGCTCGCTGCTCCGTGGTTAGACGCTGGTCGCGCTGGGCCAGCTGGAGGAGACGGCCCCGGTGTCACCCTGAAGGAGCAGCTTGGCCCCACGGCCAGAAGTGACGTCACCATGTCGAAACCCTGAAGGGCCGAGCCTCCGCCGGGAAGTGGGGTGCAGTGTGGCTGCGTCTGCCCGGGGCCTCCCCAGTTCCCCGAGTCACGGCCGTGGCTGTGTTCACCTTCAAACTGTTTATAAAAGGGATCCAAAACTTGTCCATCAGCTCATTTCGGTATTTCTTGGTGAAGTAGCCCACGTAGGAGACGAAGGCAGAGATCAGCAGGACGTCCCCACACAGGGTGATCCCTTGGCACTTGAAGTTCTCCACTGATTCTGCCCAGCGGACATTTTCAGACGCTAATCCGCCGACCAGCCTGGAGTGGGGCATGAGCGCGGGTGGGGCAGGGCTGCCAGCCCGGCCCTCAGTGCTGTCCGTCTCCAGCCCCTCAAGCCCTCCCCGGGATCAGGGCTCCACCATGAGAACGCGTTGGAGAAGCAAAAAACGGACCCTGGGGGTGTGGTGTCCCCCGTCACCGTGCCCTGGCCTGTCTATGCTGATGCCGCCGGACCGTTTCACCCACTCTTGGTTCATGGATGGTGAAGTCTGGGCAGGGACTGTGTGGCTACAGGACCACGTGGCATTCAGAGGGCACCTGGCCCTGCGAGACGGGAGACTCAGCACATGCGTCACCTTGCAGGCCACCAGCTTGAGGACGGTCCCTGAGCCTTGATGGCGCCCTGTGTGCCTGCAGCTGTGGCCCGTGTGTTCCAAGCCAGGTTGCCTGGTTGAGCAGGCTGAGGTCTGTTGGTGCGACCTCTGGCAGCCCTCATTTCTCAGTGACCCCGAGCAGAGGTCAGTCGGACCCCACGGGGGCAGTGTCTGTACTACCCTGGGGGGCTCCCAGGTCACGCTGACTCTGGGCAGTCACTGGCCACTGGGCAGAACACAATTAAGAGCCTGGCTCTAAAGGTGACCACGGAGGCACGGGCACTCAAGCTCCCAAGCCACTCTGCCCGCCGTGGCCACTGAGAGCCCCGGGTGGTGACTGAGTGCGGCAGGCGAGGCAGGGCCCACGGGGGACACCACACGGGGGGGCTCGGGGCTCAAGGTGGACGCTTCAGATGTTGTGGGCTAAATGGCGTACGATCAGGGTTAGTGTCACATGCTTCTTTGTACTTTCCTGATGAGGCTGCTGGAGCGTTAATGTGACGGACTGGGGCCACATTTGCTTCCCAGTGGCCGCTCTGCCCTGGAGCCCCAATCCCTGAAGCTGGCTGGGCAGGGCCCTGGAAGCTGGCCCACCAGCTCCTGGGGAGAGCGGCCTGTGATGACGTCAGCCAGCCCCCCGCCCCCCGCCCCGCAGGGTCTGCTTCTGCAGATACAATCAACCTCGGATGGAAAATGTTTGGGAAAAAAATAGGGTAGGCACCGAGCACGGGCATCGTAGGCACCGAGCACGCGCAGGTAGTGTAGGCACCGAGCACGCGCAGGCTCTTTTCTTGTCACTAGTCCCTGAACATACAGCACAGTAACCACCTCTGGCTCTGGAACCCTTGGGGTGACCTAGAGAGGGCCTCAACTCTGCCGGAGGACGTGTGTAGGTTATGTGCTGCACCCGCAGACTTGGGTGTCCATGGGGAGAACCACGGAACCGTCAGTCCCCTGAGGACTGTGAGGGAGCATGCTGCCCCAGAGCGAGCCCCTGTGGACACAGTGTCCAGGCAGCTCTGCCAAAGGTCCAGTTTCCTCAAGGTTGCAGAGGGAAGGGGGGCGGCGGGCCGGCGGGCCGGCGAGCCTCCGCCAAAGTTCAGAAAGTCACAACATTTCCTCCCTCCAAGGCCTCTGAGGGCTGGTCCCTTCTGGGGGATCCAAGGGACAGGTGGGGTGTCCCTGAGAGCAGCCGTTACCTGTTAGCCAGTGAGATCACTCTGTTGGTGGCGTCAGCCTCTTGCTGACACTGGATTTTCTCCGCAGTTGCTTTCTCGAATGCTGACGTCAGGTTGCTCAAGTTGGCATTGAGTTCCTGCCAAAACAGGTGGCGAGCTCCTGGGACAGCAGGACCACCCCCGGGCAAGGGCTGGCTGGAGCCCCCCAGAGCACGCGGCCCTGGCATGCACCGGTCCCCGGGGTCCTGCTCCCAGGCCGTGCCGCCCATCTGAAGCAGGTGCGCTTCCTGCATGCTGGGGAGGGAGCCCAGGCCTGGCACACACCAGGCACCGCTTTACCCTGAGCTGCACCCCAGTCCCGAAACAGGGCCTGACGGACCGCGTGGGCAGGCGGCGTGGGGCCTCGTGGGCCCACGGGGCGCTCACCGCGATCTTGTTTTTGATCCGGGTCAGCTTATCCTGTGCCTCGGCCAGCTCCGCGTTGGCCTCCTCCAGGGCCTGCCTCTTGGGCGCCACGTCGCAGTAGACCTCGTAGAAGCGCACGATGTTGATGCACCAGGAGCACAGGCCCGCGGCCGCCGTGGACTTGGAGCGGATGAACTCGGGGTCGAAGGTGGGGTTGCCTTGGTAGGGCCTGCGGGAGCAGAGGGCGCTGGGCAGGGCTGGCCAGGACGGGCCCATGCCTGCTTCCCAACCCTGGTTCTGCAGCGTGGGGCGCCCTAGCTGTGTGGGGCGAGGGCACGGGATGGCCACAGGAGGGGGCATTGTTTTTTTTGTTGTTCCTTAGTGATTACAGAGAAAAATATGACATCGGATCTGGCCTCTGAAGTAGTTTTGGGGGTGGAGAATGGAGAGAGGTGACTTGAGTCCCATGTTCTAGATGGAAAGGAAACTAGAGTGTCTCAGGTGTCACAGAGCTGATGTCATCTTAATTCTTCAACTGCCCCCACAGGCAAGAATCCTGGGGTTCTGCGAGGACCTGCTGTGTTCACCTCATTTTTCTTTGTTTTCTTTTTTTTTTTTGGTACTGGGGATTGAACCCAGGGGTGCTTAACCACTAAGCCCCATCCCCAGTCCTCTTTATTTTTTGAGACAGGGTCTCACTAAGTTGTTGAGGCTGGCCTTGAACTTGCGATCCTCCTGCCCCAGCCTCCCAAGGGGCTGGAATTACAGGAGTGTGCCAAGCGCCTGGCTGTTTTTCCTTCTTACACTTTAAACTATTTCAGACTGACCTAAGGGTTTACAGCAGCTCAACACCATCCCTCACCAGTGGGGGTTGGGAAACACTGGGGTCCCTTGGGGTCCTGGTGGCCTCTTAGGGGGGCCCCTGGACAAGGAACATGGGGCATGGGGGGTAGAAAACCAGCCGAAGTGCTCACATAATGGGGCAACTTGTGAGCCTACTGTCTGAAATCATGGGTTTAAAGTGGGGTCCCAGGGCTGGGGCTGGGGTCAGTGGTAGAGCGTTTGCCTTGCATGTGGAAGACACTGGGTTTGATTCTCAGCACAACATGAAAATAAATAAAATATTTATAATTCTAAAATATTATAAATAAATAAGTAAAGTAGGGTCCCCAGGTCCTTGCGCCACCTGAGGGAGGCCACTGAGCCTGTGGGGGCCTCCCTCCTGACATGGCCTCAATAGAGGACAGTGGAAGGAAAGAGAGACACAGGCACAGCCCCTGCAAGTGACCACTCATGTGCACGTGCACCTGTGTGCACGTTAGGCAGGTGTGTGTGTGCTCACACACTCTGAATTTGTGTGTGCATGAGTGTGTGTGTGCACATGTGTGCATGGGTAATAGGCTTCTCTGGCAGGGACGGGCCTCTGTGGGGCCTGGCAGCCAGTCCCAGGGTCAGGCTGGGCCCCGGAGTTTCCTGCTGAGAGCTCATCAGCCATGTGCTTTGGCCCCGGAGCTGAATGGGGAGGGAGCTGCCTCCATCTGCCCCCATCTGCCCCAGCTTCCTCAGGCGAGGGAGACAGGGTGGTGGGGTTCCCAAGGAGCCTGGGCCACGCTACCCCCCAGGATCCCTAACCCTCAGGGGTGGCCCCATCTGCCCAGAGGTCACCTGAGTCTTTGGGTTCTCCCCGCTCAGCTCACCCCAAGACCCCACCCCCAGATAAGCACATGCCTAGGGGCTGCTGTGCTAGGGCTAGTCTGTCCCCAGGGGGCTGGTCTGGGTCGGGGGCTGGTCTCCCAGGAAGTGGTCTCCCAGGAGCTCATCTCCCTCTCAGGGGCTGGTCTGTCCCCCAGGGGCTGGTCTGTCCCCCAGAGGCTGGGCCTCCCTCCCAGGGGCTGGTCTCCGAGGGGCCGCCCCTGGGGGATGGCTTCAGCAGGGAGACTGCAGGCGTCCCGAGGTGAGGAGGAGCTGCAGGGGTCTGGGACTGACTTAAACGCCTTCAGGCAGGCCTCGGGGATGTGCTCCTTGTCGAACTTCTTGAGGGAGTCCAGGAACGTGTCCACTTTGCCCATCATGATCTTCGCTGCCTTCCAGCTCTTGTCCTTGGGGATCTTGCCTCCGGGTGCCGTCAGAATCATGACGGCAGCCGTGACGTTGACCACAGCGTCCGGGGGGGACCCAAAGGACTTCAGCTCTGTCAGGTTGTTCTGCAGAGGACAGATGGGCACGGGCCTCGCCACCCAGCTCGGGGGCCAAGGTGTCTCCTGCGGGTCCCTCACCCCCGCTGCCTTTCCGCTTCCTCCGATACCTTGTTCAGGGTGTCCAGGGCCTCCTGTGCGGCCAGCAGGGCTGGCTCCGCCTTCGCCAGGTCCGTCTCACAAGCCTTCTGTTTCTCGGTGACATTCTAGGAAAAAATCAGTGGGGGTCCTACAGGGTCTGCTCCCGCAGGGGGACCAACCCTGCCTGGCTTGGAGGTCTCGGGACCACAGTGTGATCCCCCAGGACGGCCCCCTCGGAAAGTAGGGCCTCCTCGTTCAGGCCTGAGTTTGTTCACGTGCCTGTGTGTGCGCGTGTGCGTGTGTGTCTGCATTTGATCTCTGGGTCAGCCGGGACCCTCTGACCTTCAGATGCCCACTAGAGACCAGAGGAGCTGGGAGAGAAGAGGCTGTGAGGTCTGTGTCCTGTCCTGATCTCAACTAGGCCACCTGCTAGTTTGCGACCTTGGGCAGGGGACTGGCCACCCCGAAGCCTCAGTTTCCTGTCTGCCTAATAGGCGTGTGGTTGAGCTATTGACATGAGAAAGGGGCCGAGCTCCTGGCTGCCCTGCCTGGCCTCCTCCCAGCCGGGGAAGCAGCCTGTCCTCCAGGGTGGACCTGCCGAGGGAGCAGCCTCTGCCACGTGGAGGGAGTGGCCGCTGCTGGAAGACTACTGGAAACCCCTGCCCAGACCCGACCCTGACGACACAAAGGCGTGTGGGGAGGGCCACAAGCCACAGTGCAGGACCCCGGGGCCATGAGGGTCTCTGCTGGAGACACCTCGAGCCATAGAGTGGTCTTTGCCTCAGCTGCTGCCAGGCCAGGGACGCCCCAGGCTCCGGGGGTCTTTTCCACATCTTCAAGGAGCAGCAGGTCTGAGTACCAGGCTCCAGGGGCGTCTTCTGCATCTTGTCCAAGTGCAGAAGGGACGCCACCCGGGAGAGCTGGCTGGGGCCGGTGGCCTCCGTCTCTCTCAGGCCCCTGGCGATGCCACCTCAGGGGCCTGGCCTGGCTTCGAGGATCTCAGCTGTGGGGCAGGCGTGTCTCTAAAAGCCCTCCTCTGGGCCAGCTGCCCCTGGCAGAGCTGCCCCCTGCTGTCCCCTGCACGGGAAGCTCTTTCCTTGGCCGGGTCTCAAGGCTTTCCGCGTCTGTGGTGCGGTCTGGCCCCCAGGAGCCCCCCGCTGCCCTGCGGCGCCCACCTTGTTGATGATCTCCACCTTGACCTCCTCCTGGTCCGCGATGGCTTTCTCTTTGCTGACCTTCTCCGTCTCCACGCCGACCACCTGGATCAGCTTGTCTGCGTTCTCGTTCTTCAGCTTGAGCTCAGCCTCCTGAACCGCCAGCGTGGCCTTCAAGTCGTCCACCTGGGGAAGGAGAGACCGGGGCCGG
This sequence comes from Marmota marmota marmota, assembly GCF_001458135.2. NCBI lineage: Eukaryota > Metazoa > Chordata > Mammalia > Rodentia > Sciuridae > Marmota > Marmota marmota. Next base: position 3,382,991 of record NW_025999895.1, on the reverse strand, counting down.
CGAGCTGGGGCTGGGCCCACACGCTGCCCTGCACGGGTGGGCACGGGCGGCAGCCACGGGGCCTGCACAGCAGTGGGTTGGGGGCTTCCGCCTCCCAGGGACTCGGGGGAAGTCTCAGTGCACCAGTCATGCCCGCGGTGTCACAGGTGTCACAGGTGTCACCGGCGTCACCGGCATCACAGGCGTGAGGCACCCCTGCTTCTCAGGCACAGCCGAGGCGACTGGGGAAAAAGGTCCCCTAGGTCATGGTGTGGAGGGGCCGTGGGCGAAGGGCCCGGGTGCATTTTCCCTGGTCATGCTGGCCTTGAGATCCAGCCTCCTGGGCCGCAGGGTGGGCAGCACTGTGTGGGCCAGGCGCCCACCGCGAGACCCTGCAGCCCGGGCTCTCTGCTGGACCACACGTCTGTCCCTGGTCTCGGTCCCGCAGCACTTGGCCTGTGTGGCCCGCTGCCCACCTGAGAGGCTGTGCTCTGCAGCTTCCTGAGGCCACTCTCCAGCCGCTCCATCTTGGCCACCAGCTCCAGCCTCTTCCTGGCCAGCAGGTCCTGGTAGAGCTTGATGTGCTCCAGGAAGGTTTTGGGCGTGGTGTAGTTGTAGCGCCTCTCGGTCGCCAGGTACACCTTGGACATCTCGTTGACCGTGGTGTGCACGTAGGACATGAAGAGGCTGATGGAGGTCTTCACCTCCCGCTGTGGGGAGGAGGGGACAGGCTGGCACCCCCCCGGGCCCCCATCCACATGTCCCCACTCCTGCTGGGGTCCCTAGCCTGGCTCTGAGGGCCCAGGGAAGAGGGACAGCTGCTGGCCACGGCAGATCAGCCGGGTGGGGCTTCCTGAACTCAGCCTGGGCCGTGGACAAGATGCACCAAGTCCCCTCTCAGCCATCAGAAGAGACTCAGGGGAGCAAGACCCCCACCCAGGGCCACTGCCCTAGAAACGGCCCCAGCAAGACTACTTTTAACTGTGGTCAATTTGGAAACGATCTCCTCAACAAAGGCTCCCTCAGCCCCCACGAGGTGGTCCTGGGGGCTGCTAGAGGCCATTCCTTGCTCCTTGGGGGGGCCACGTCTTGGGGACTGGAGACCTGAACCTGTGCCCTCCCCGCCTCACCGAAATGCCCTCCGTTTCCTCCAGGAAGCGAGCGCTGACGGACACCAGGGCATCTTCCGGCCACTCGTGGAACCAGTCGATGGCCGTGCAGTTGACCACGGCAGGGAATTTTCTTGCTCGAATACGCAGGATGGAGCCCACGGGGGAGAAGCACAGAATCACCTAGATGTGGGACACAGGCCCGTGGCTCATTGGGGTGGCAGTGCCACGGCTGTCCTGTCATCTTCCAGCAAGCTCCTTTGGAAAGCGCCGTGGTCAGCAGGCCTCGGTGTCCACAGGCCTGGGGAGCACATCCTGGTTCTGGGTTTGCATGGTGACTGGGCACCACACTGAGAAGCGCCCAGCGGACGTCACGGCACTCACTAGCAACGTGAGGGTGTGGGGCGACCCTGACCCCTCCCTGAGCACCTCCTCCTTCTGAAGGAAAGGCTGCACCAGGAAGGGCCAGGGAGTGGCCTCCACATTGAAGGGGGAGGACTGTGAACAGGAGGCCCGATCCCTCCTGGGTTCAGTCAGAGATACAGAGCTCCTGCAGGCCCCGAAGGACAGTGGCCTTTCCCAGACAAGATGGGGACTCCTGGGGCCCCAGCTGGGGAAGGGGCCGTCCCCCTCATCCTCTGTCCCTTCTCTCAGGGGCGAGGAGGTTGGTTCTCTGGACGTGCCATTGAACACAGCTGGCTTCATGCTCCTCTGACTTCCCAGCTCTCCCTGAGGTGACGGGTGCTCCTGGCCCCGGGACTGGCCGGGCCTGGTCAGGAAGCCCGGAGCCTGCAGCACCTCGGGGACTCCAGCCCCACAGCAGCCTCCGTTGCCAGAGGGACCCAGAGGGGAGCCGGAGAACCTGGCTCTATTGCACCAAGCAGGGGAGAAGGACCAGCAGCAGACTGTCAGGCTGTGGGGTGGACTCTCCGCCGTGGCCACCCTGAGTTCCCAGGCAGAGGAAGCAAAGGCCCCTCTCAGTCTATGGCCTTCCCTACGCGGTGTTGAAGGCCGCAGTGCGTTTCTCTATGTCTTGGGGTGTCTCCGCCAGCCCCCAGGAAATGAATCTCCAGCTGCAGTTCATTAGGCTGTCCCCTCCCTGCCACCTGCACATGGCTAACAGCTTCCCGTGACCTGGGGAACAAGGACCCACCCTGGAGAGGACAGGGAGCAGGCGGCTCCTGCCCGAGGCGGGTCCTACCTTGAGCTGCTTGCGCACTTTCTCAATGAAGAACTTCCAGCACGCCTCCCGCGTGTCCGTCATGCCCAGGGACTTCACTTGTGGTCGCATGGAGGAGATGATGTTCTCCACTTCGTCGTCCGCAAACAGCCCGGGGATCTCCCCGGAGGCCAGCAGGTCGTTGATCAGCACCAGGAACTGCTCCTCGGCTACCTGGGAGTCCGTCATCAGGAACACGGAGGGCACGTTCTTCACAGCAGCCTTTATGTACTGGGCGGCCAGGTCCATCTGGGCCAGACGAGGACATGTTGGGAGACCTTAACCATCTGGGCTAGAAGCACCCTCCAGAGCCACCCAGAGCTGGACACCCTCCAGAGCCACCCAGAGCTGGACACCTCCAGAGCCACCCAGAGCGTCCTGGGAAGGTGCAGGGCTCTGGAGGGACACCTAAATCCATGACAGGAACACAGCCTGCTGCTGGGACCGCCAGGTGCCCATCCATGGGCAGGGGACACACACTGCATGGTCCTTGGCAAGGAAGGACATTCTGAGACCTGTGACAACACAGTGAATCCTTAGGATGTCATGCCAAGGGAGCTGCTGGCGCAAGCCACCCAGGACAGAATCTGCAGGTCCCTGGCACAGAGATGGGAGCAGAGGAGGCACAGCCAGGAGCCGTGGGGGACATGGGGTACCGTGTAACAGGGAGAGGGTCTGTTTCCAAATCAGAGAGTCCTGCCGGTGGCCGGTGGTGAGGTGACAGTGGGGGTGACTGTGAAGCCACCAAAGGCCACCAAAGGGTGAATCATTTGTCACGTGTAGGTTACCACACACGCAAAAGGCAGGAGCCCAGCGACACCTCACGGGGAAACCCTGGGGGAGGCCCTCAGCAGGCACACCCAGGCTGGGACTGGGGACCAGCCCTGCGACCCGTGGACGGCCCTGAGTGGGCCACGTGCGGCCTGACGCTGCCCCGGCCCAGCAGGTGTACAGAAGACCAGCAGCTCGAATCCAGAAGTCTCAGTGAAGAGAAATCCCAACAGAAAGCAGGTTGCAGGGTACGAACAACCTGCCATCTTTGAGAAAATCTTTGCCCATTGGCCTGCGTGTGCCCACTGAGAAATGCCCGCCGGGAGAACCCAAGCACTGGTGTGAATCTTCAGGGCCTCACCGACTTGCTTCTCTGCAGTACCCAAGTAACTGATTTTGCTGGTGGGGATGGGCCCAGGGAGCTCCACTGCTGAGCTACATCCCCAGAACTTTTTATTTTTTATTTTTTTTTTGAGACAGGGCCTCGCTCAGCTCTTGAGCTGCTGCGGTCACAGGTGGGCCGCTGCCCCAGCCTTCAACTTTTTTTTTTTTTTGATAAGACCCTCGGGCATCTGTGGTGTTGAACACGTCCATCACAGGCACCTGAGTGACCCGTCCTCTCCTGAAGAGCGACTCCCCCTCCCTCGAGTCTCTGTTCAGAGCTCCTCTCGTGGGGCAGCTGGCTGGGGCCCGCCTGGGGTCAAAAGCAAGCCTCGAATTCCACATCTTTTGACAAGCTAAAACATTTAGAAGGCCTCCAATAATAGGCATCTCCTTCACATAGAAAGCTGAAGGCCCCCCGAAGGTAGAGGGCCAGGAGGTGGGAGCTGGGGTCACCCAGACGTGGCTGTCCCAGTGCAGCCTGCGCCTCGCCTCCTGTGGTCCTCACTGGGGCTTCGGCCTGCAGACCCTGCACCCCACGTGTGCCCTCTGGCTGGGCTCCGACCAGCTCCATGCAGGCCACCTGGCCAGCACCTGCCCCTGGCACAAGGGCAGGGAGATGGAGTCTAGCTCAGAGCAGTCCCGGGTCTCTTCTTGAGCACATCAACCATCCGCTCTGGACTGACCGTGTTTGCTGGGGCTCCCTGGGGGAGCAGGCCTGTTCCCACTGGGGTGACACCCCTGGGTTACCCCCGTAAAGGGCCGAGCTCATACCTCCTGGCCTTTACTTGTTGAGAGCCACAGTTTAGTCGGAATGACGCCTGGCATTTTGCTAGAGGGAATGGTTGAAAGGTGACCCTGCTCTGGGATTAGGGGACTCCGGGGATTAGGGTGGATCCTGGGGGGGGGGAATAGGGCGGCTCCAGGATTAGGGCGGATCCTGCTGGGATTAGGGTGGATCCTGCTGCCTCGGGCGCCCCCTACTTTGGAGTTCTCACGGGGTTCCGGGAGAATTGGCACATGGAGCCCGGTGGAGGGAGTGTGTTCCCGGGAAGTGTGTGTAGAGTGCCGGTGAGAGTTCGGGAATAAAGAGTTGCTGTTTGAACCTACAAGGCTTTTTGGTGGCTTGGTTATTTGTGCCCAGCCAGACTGCGGCATTTACTTCCAAGGAGGACGGGTGACACTCTGAGGGCAGCCGGCTGCCAAGTGACCCTCACCTTGAGGTCCGGGATGCCATAGCCCTTCTTGAGGGTGATCTGGAACACGTCCAGGGCGCTGATGTAGGCGGCCAAGCGTGAGAGGCTCTGCTTCCCGCTGCCGCCCACCCCCACCAGCAGCGCGTTGCCGCGGGGCGACTCTAGGATGCGGTTGATCTTGCAGACATGCGCCACGGCGTCTTCAAACAGCACCTGTGGAGGGGACCAGGCTCATGGAGGGCCCGCCTGGCACGCAGACCCTCACCAGCCCCTGGGCGGCAGGTGCCACGCTGGGGTGCCCACCGGGAGTCACGCAGCCCCTGGGATGCCCCTCAGACGTTCACAGCTGCGCCCCCTCAGCTGTGGGTTCACTTTGCCACGGTTTCAGTTTCCAAAAATATCACCAGAAATAATTAATTAATGTTTTAAATAATTTTCATTAGAGTATATGGTCACAGTGATTCTATTTTGTTGTTAGTTATTATTAGTCTCTTACTGTGCCTAATTTATTGTTTTCTGGTGCTGGGGATGGAACCCAGGGTGCTTCACCACTGAGCTACACCCCCAGCCCTTTTTATCTCTATTTTGGGACAGAGTGTCCTTGACCTGCCCTCCTCCTGCCTCGGCTCCAGCAGCTGGGATTCCAGGGGTGCCACCGCTCCCAGCTCTGGCTTACACACGAGGCCTTGTCACAGGCACGCGGGGAGAAAACCTGTGTGCACTCCGGTGGTCTCAGGCAGCCTTGGGCTCATGGCACCTGTGCCTGGGGGCGCTGCTGTGTGGAGACAGGAAAGCCAGTCTCTGCCGTGCGTCCCTGGCTTGTGCCAACAGCCCTGGCACCACTCACCAAGTTCATGACGGCGTTGACTTCGTTGTAGCTGTCCAGGACGTCCACCAGCAGCTTGTTCAGATGAGCCACGTCGGTCACGTTGAAGTACTTGGGGTCACCAATCCCTTGGACAAAGTGGCAGAAGATATTCGGTTTGGCAAACATGTGCTCCTCACCGAGTTCCTGGAAACCAGAGACCAGATACTTGCGTTTTTGCCTCCGCGGCACAGGTATGAACTGGTGTCCTGAGGACTTTGCTAAGGTGGCCTAGAGGCTTTAGGATGCCAGGGACCCAAACCATGGCTGCCGCTGGCCCTGCAAACCACGGGCATCCTTGGTGGGATGCTCCAATCCCCCATTCGTGGAAGGAATGGACGGTCCTAAGAAGCTGCACCAGGGAGTGACCTTGGCCAGATTATACCGCTGTGTTGTGTGTGCGAGTGTGTAACAGCACTTCCGTCAGTGTGCACAACTAGGGTGCACCCATGAAAACCGGGGATCCACACAGAAACGCAGCAGGGCACGAGGAACGAGGCCAGGGGGGATGGAGGGCGCCCTTCCACCCCAAGTGGTCAGCTCCTTCTCACTTGGGTCCACTGTCACATGACTGAGTCATCCTGTGGGACCACCCGTGGCCATCCCCACCCCAGGGGCCCTTCCCAGAGGACTGCAGTCCCCACTGGCCACAGGCACTCCCTGTCCCTCTTGGAGCCTCCCTGGGCTCAGCAGAGGGAGCTGGTGGCTTGACTTACATCAAAGAACTTCTTGGTGGAGGCCACCGTGACCCTGTGCAGGGTTTCCTGGTCTTTCTCGTCCACCATTTTGTCCCCATACACTCGCTCAGCCTCATGCAGCCAAAGGCGGACCAGGTCCAGGGGGACCTTCAGGATCTCTGCTGTGGAGAACAAGAGTCCCTGCCCCACAGCAGGGTGGTCAGCGTCTTCTGCTGCCTTGGGAAGGGATAGCTCGTGCTGGACACAGGTGGACTGTCAGCGTGGCTGCTTCCCGGAGGCCCAGGGAAGCAACCTGCCCCTGAGGCCATGTACATCAAGGCCAGCGTGGGTCTGGCCCCTGAAGATGAGGGAGTCTCCTCACCGTCAGGTCAGGGGCTCATTCTCCAGTGGGTGCACGACTGACAAGGAGCCAGGTTATCAAAGGCACAGTGTTTGGGTCCAGTCCTGGATCAGCCACGTATTGGCCAAGCAGCCTCCGGCCAGCTCAGCGAGGGCTACTCACCAGGCACCCTCTGGGCCCTGGAGCTACAGTGATGGCAGACAGACCCTGTGTTTGAAAAGCTGATGATCTAGAGAAGACACAGAGGCAGGTGAACTAAATAACAAGGGAGTGACCTGTCACGGTGTGTGCTAGGAATGTCATAGGAGGGCAAGGAGGTGGAGGTGTGGGTCGCAGCGAGGTGGCACAGCGCGAGGAGACAGGCAGGACTTAGCCTCCTTGAGCCTCAGAGGCCCCTCCGTAAACCTGGAACAAGAGTCCCAGCTTTGCATGTTGCTTGGAGAGAAAATGGAGTGTAAGTGACCAGACCTAATGCCTGACTCAGACCAGGCAGCCAATAAATGAGAAGGAACATCATCACCACCATCACCACCATCGTCATCCTCATCACTACCATCGTCACCATCATTGTCACCATCACCACCATCCTCACTGTCACCATCATTGTCACCATCACCACTGTCCTCATTGTCACCATCACCATCATCCTCATTGTCACTGTCACCACCATCACAATCATTATCACCACCATCCTCACTGTCACCATCACTGTCACCATCACCACCACCATCACCACCCTCATTGTCCCCATCACCACCATCAGCAGCATCAGCACCATCATTACCATCATCCACCCAGTCACTGTCCCCACCGTCACCATCACCGTCACCATCACCGTCACCATCACCGTCATCAATCTGCACTCACTTTGCCTTCTCTCCCGAGAGAGGCAGAGGAAGAGCGCACCAGGGGTGAAGCCCGTGACCAGTACCTGGAAGATGTTGGAGAGGTCCCTGAGGTTGAAGACATAATGGAATTTGATGGCCGTGGGAAGAAACGTGGAGGTCACTTTCTGATGCAAGGCTGTTAGGGGAAAAGACATGCGTTGTCCTGTGCGCCTCATGGCCTCGGGGAGCACAGAGCTTAACGCTTCTCCAGCAAGTGGACCATGAAATGGTGACGATTTAAGTGAGAAAGCGGCAAAGCTTCCTGAGGAGCGGGGCAGCCTGCTGCTGCTGCTGTACTGGCTCATGGCCCCGTCCTGGACTTCTGTGCTCTGCGTCCCCTGAAGCAGTTTAGCCACTCATCTCCTGCTGCAATGTGGCATCATTTAAGACCTACTGATTCCAAGGTATAGATAAAACATTCACCAGGGGAAATATGAGGAACCGCCAGCCCCACACAGCCGTGAGGGCAGCAGCTGGCAGCTTACCCAGGGCTGCAGCCACCAGCTGGCTGCTCATCCTCTGGACCACCATGGAGGCCGAGCGGTAGGACAGGTGCTGCATCAGGATTGTGCTGTAGATGGTCATGAGGGCGTCCTGGCCAGGGAAGCTCACGGCGAACACGCAGAAGTGGCGCTGTCCCGGGAGAACCAGAGTCTTCTGTCAGGCAGCTCTAGGGGACCAGCTGGTGGCCAGGGCCACCTTCTTGGGAGAGGAGACCCCCGTCCTCACTGTCTAACATCATCTAACTTTGGGACATGGTCAGGATGGACAGTTTCCCTCTTTGTGCCTTGCAGGTGAGGTCACATTAACTATTGATTGGATATGAAACAGCACTCACTTCCTGCTGTCGAGAAGCATTTGTGGGGGCTCAGAGGGGGCCCGGGTTTGTAGCTCAGGTCTCCACCATGCCTCCGTGATTTAGGGGAGAGAGCTGTCTGAGCAGGATTGCAGACAGGATGCTGGGTGTCCTACTAAATCCAAGCTTTAGATATGCCACAAATACAAAGGTCTCTTTTAGTTTAATTATGTCTCATGCAATATTTGGGACATGTTTGTACTAGAAAGGGCATTTGTGGCCCGGCTGGAATTCAGACTTCACTGGGTGTCTGCATGTTTACTTGCTAATTATGACAGCGCTAGGGGGTCCTAAGGAGGGCTGGCTGGTGGCTTGTTCTCCAGCCTCCCTCAGTGTCCTGACATTCTGAAAGGCTAGGGAGCCCCCGAGAACACCCCGAACCAATGCTTTTATTCTCAAGCAAGCCTCGGACCCCAGGCCGTGGCCGAGATGATTTTGGTTCCTGCTCACCTGCAGTCTTGGGTCAATGGTGAAGGATCCAGCGGTGGGGTTCATGCAAGCCACGTACTGACAGTTATGGACATCCTTCAAGGTCAGCTTCTGCCTGTCGTACCTGTGCCAGGGAGACCAGCATGACCACCCGGCCCCCAGGACTGCCGTGAAGGTGGTTGAAGAAAGAATCTCAGTAATACCAACTGGATGACAAACAGCCAAGTTTACCTCTTGCTTTCAAGGGAAAACAAATAATATTTTTTTATACTGGGGATTAAACTCAGGGGTGTGCTACCACCGAGACACACCCCCCAACCCTTTTGATTTTTTATTTGGAGGCTGGTTCTCAGTAGGTTGCCCAGGCTGGCCTTGAACTTGCAATCCTCCTGCCTCAGCCTCCCGAGTCGCTGGGATTACAGGTGTGCAGCTCCACATCTGGCCTTCAAGAAAAAAATCTGAAACAGGCGGCAGAAGAATGTTCCGTAGTACAGGCCTGGGGTCACATCCTTGCTCCTTCCTTAGGTGCGACAGGGTGCTGGGTAAGTTGGCTAACCTCTGTGGGCCTCGGTATTCTATTTTTGGGTACTGGGGATTGAAGCCAGAGGTGGTCTCCCACTGAGCTACAGCCCCAGACTTTTTAATTTTGAGACAGGGTCTCTCTAAGTTGCTTAGGGTCTCCCTGAGTTGCTGAGGCTGGCCTTGAACTTGCAGTTCTCCTGCCTCAGCCTCCTGAATTGCTGGGATTCAGGAGTGCACCATGGTGCCCGGCAAGGGCCTTGACATTCTTATCTGTGCAGTGGGTCCCTGTGGGGACTGCGAGAGTGAGTGCATGAAAAGACACGGGGGCAGGCCACTGGGACACAGCCACGAGTGATAAGTGCTTCCTGTCCCTGGACATTTTGGTTACTGACAGCATTGCTGCCCAGCGCTCTCCTTACCCCGGCTCTGACGGGTGTGTTCCGGGGCCAGCCCGGGCTGTCTTCCCCGTCCCTCTTACTTTTCCCTCTCCTCCATCATTCCTTTCTTTCTGGGGTGGGGGTGCTGCCTCGTCCTGACCTACAGGAAGCCCTTGTGGATCCGATGTGGACCCTCCTGTCCTGTTGGCCGTCCCATTTCTTCATGGTCTCCCTTGTTGAAGGATGTGGATGTCAATCACAGCATTCACATTTCCAGCCCTGGGCTCTGCCTGCGCCTTCCCTGCCCCCCTTCCTAGGCTCACAGAGGTGTATTCTTCCGTGAACCTTCCACTTGACCTCCCGCCAGGGGGGTCTGCACTCCCTGTTGTCCCTGAGTGTCTTTTCCTGCTGCCTCCTGACACACCCACCCTGTCACCATGGAGCCACCTGGACCTGAAACTCCAGAGGAATCCTGAAAACCGAAGCCTGACTCCCGCCCCCCAGGGTTCTTCAGGTTAAACTCCGGGGAGGTGTGGACCCAGGCGTGGACCCAGGCGTGGACCCAGGTGTGGCCCACGCGCAGCCGCCTGGGGCCTCCTGAAGAACACCATAATCTCAGCAGAGTTTCCTGGAGTGCTTGACCTTGTGGAGCCTCTTCAAGGGCTTTGAAGGGGCCTGGAGCCGGGAGGGCTGAGTCCTCATCAGCCTCACGGTGACCCCCCTCCCCCCCGAAAGCCTGCTGGCCCCAACGTTCCTCCGACTCTCCACTCCTGTCTTGGTGCCCTCAAATTCCCCACCGACACCACCTTCTGTTCGTCAGAGATGTTGTGCTCAGGGTGCGCGTGGAGCGGCCACCTCGGGTGGCTGTGTTGGCTCCCCAGGGCGCCATCCCTCTTACTTCCCTTGGCCCCACAGGCCAGCCTGCAGCACCCACGGTCTGGGGCATCCTGCCGGTCCTCCAGCGGGTGCTCTGAGAGCCACTGCTGCTCTGCGGGGAAGGCAACCCTGGAATTGGCCCTGACACTCGGGAGTGCAGGGACGGGAGCCGGCAGCCCAAGCCCTCCGCGGGCTCCTGGACTCCTTTGGCATCAGGCTCCTTTGGCACCTGGGCATGGCCTGGGCCACTTGCCCATTTTGAGAGATAGGATGAACTGAATGTACGGATCTTTCCAAATCGCAAACCTAAGCATGTCACGCTCTGTCCAGTCTGCCCCAAGGTCCCGGGGACCCCTCTGTGGCTTTGTCACTGCACCGTACCCCTCGCCTTCCATGCCCCTTGGCTGGGGGAGGCCCTCTGCCTGTGCCCAGGCTCACAGAGTCCCCTACACGTGGCCTGTAGCTCCGCCCCCTGTCACTTGGCTCCGCCCCCTGCACCCCTTGGCTCCACCCACTGGCTCCGCCCCACAGCCCCCCTTACCAATGCCCGTGGTCCATGTGCTGCCGGATGAGGGTGTGCGGGGCCACTGTCCCATACTTGTCCACCTCAGGCATGTTCATGTCATCGATGAAGTAGATCAGCTTCTTGGTGCCTGGTGGCCCATAGTTCCTCCCCGATTTCTTCTCCAGAGGCTTCTCGAGCACACCTGGGGTGGGCAGAGGGTCAACCACTGCCCCAGTCCTGGCCCCAACCCACTTCCCAGAGGAAACGGGGTGGGAGCTGGCTAGGGTCATGATCGCTGAATGCAGCTGCCCAGGGAGTGGCCCTCAGGGACCCCGAGAGAGGCGGGCAGGGGTCTGCCGTGCAGCCTCGGCTCCCCCAGTCCCAGAACAGACAGAACCCTGGGAGGCTGGAGTGGCAGGAAGCTGGAGCCACCACCTGGGACTGGCACGGGTGCTCCCAGGAGGACCGGTAGCCTTCTCCTTGACCCCATGCTTGCAGGGAGGTGGGACAGGACACGGGCGGGCAGCATGCAGAGTGCGCCCAGCGGGCACCTCACCCTGCAGCATGGCGGAGGTGGTGTAGAAGTTGAAGGGCACTGACTGCACCAGGTACTCGTCTGTGCTCAGCTTCTGCAGCTTGTCGCCCATCAGCACCGACTTCCCCGTGCCCGCGTTCCCCACCAGCATCACGGGCCAGGACTTCTCCATGAGCAGGTCCATGAAGTAGCGGATGCGGATGGTTTCCGTGGTGTGGACCAGAGAGGCCTGGGGCGGAGGGGCCCAAGAACAGGAGGGAGGGGAGCAGAGCACAGGGGATTGGGAGCCTGCCTCAGACCACAAACCAATCCAGTTCTACCTCTCACTAGCCTGCAGATCTCCACAGTCTTCTTTCTTCTCTTTGGTGCTAGGGATTGAGCCCAGGGCACTTGACCACTGAGCCACATTCTCAGCTCTCTTTTTCTTTTGAGACAGGGTCTGGCTAAGTTGCTTAGGGCCTCGCTAAGTGGCTGAGGTTGGCTTGGAACTTGTGATCCTCCTGCCTCAGCCTCCTGAGTGGCCGGGATCACAGTAGGGCACCCGGCTCTCAGACCTCTGAACTCCCCGTATCACTTAAACAGGGCTACTGGGGAAAACTGGTTGCATTTGGACGGGCTGCCTGAGCATGTCTGGGGAGGGACCCTGCGCCCCGCTCTCGGCCTCTGCTGTGGGGTTACCTGCAGCGGGATGTCGGGATCCAGCTCAAAGGCAGGCACTTTGTCTGTCCACGGCAGGAACTTTTTAGTATCAGGATCAATGTAGTAGTCAAAAATCGTTCCCTGAGAGGGAAACTTGATGGTCTTAAACTCATTGATCCACCACCTGCTGAACTCGAGTCGGTAATCTATAAGCTGTTAAAAACCAAAAGCGCAAAAAAAAAAAAAAAAAAAAGAAAGGCCCAGCTAAGAGGGGGGCTGGCTCTCGCTCAGACAGCAGGGTCCCGGCACGCCCATCACCTGGTCCTGGAACATGGCCCCCCCGAAGGCCCAGAAGCAGGCGAAGACGAAGTACAGCTCGTAGAGCTCCTTGGGGGAGTCGGGCGGCGCGTTCTTCTCGGTGAGCAGGCACTCCAGCAGGTACAGGACCGTCTGGATGATGGTGATCTCGGGCACCGGCGTGATCCTCTTGAAGCCAAAGCGCAGCTTGTCCAGGCACGTGGGCAGGTACTTGTCGAAGAGGATGGTCAGGTTGGCCTTCTCCGACTGCACCCTGCGCCTCTCGATCCAGCTGCTCACCACCCTGGGGAGACGGGCGGCCTGGGTGTCAGCAGCTACTGCCCGGGGCCCACCGGGCAGCCTCCCTGTGGGAAACGCACCACACCCTCCATGGGGTTCTGCTGGGGTGGCCACAGTCAGGGCCGGGACAGCCTGGCTACTCCTGTGTGGCAGTGGGTCTAATCGGGGTACCACCGAGGCTGTGCTGTACACCCCGAGGGGGCCTGAGGGGATGCTAGGCCGGGGGGGGGGGTCAGTGCTCTCCTCGGACTGCTGGCTGGGGGTGCTCAGTAAGCCCCTAACAACCGGGAACACACGAAGATGGTACCGAGGGCTGGACAGAGATGGGATGGGAGAAAGCTGCCATGACATCCCCTGCAGGGGACGGAGGACGTGGGGATGGGAAGGGAGAGAGAGGAGAGGCGGGTGTGGGCGGGGGACAGCAGGGACAGCTCATCATGGTGTTTGAACTTCCAGATCCAGCCATGCCTGAAGCGTCCGCTTAGAGACGTGGGCATGTGGCTCTGTGTTTGGCTGCAGTTAGCTCAGAGTCCCCTGAGGAACCAGCGGGTGTCCTGGTTCACAGTCCCTCCCTGCCTCAGTGGTGAGGGGCTTGGGTGCTGCAGTCTGCCTGCCTGGGCTGGAACGGTGGGACTGTGGCCAGCTGCAGCTGAGGCAAGTTTCTCCGGGGCCTGGGTCCCGCTTCTCATCCGTGAGCGGGCAATGCTCACACCACCCCCTCTGCGAGGATGCCAGGATGCGTGGGCTGGTCTTTTTGACACAGAAGGGAGCCTGCTCCGTGCTAAGTGCCAAATAAGTGTCTGCTAAGAGCGTAAACAGCATCGGGCTCCCTGAGGTCCGTGAGCTCAGCCGGTGCGTCATTTCCAGGATGGTGCCCAGGGCATAAGCAGGAAGCTCACATTACAGAGGGCATTGCCTGTCCGTGGTGTGCTCCCGTCCTAGCTGCTCCCTGTCTCCCTGCACCTCGGCCAGACCCGGAACAGAGAGCTGGAACCTTCGCCCGCTGCACCTGGGTACCCAGGGCAGCAAGGCAGACATGCACAGGGCTGTGTCCCCAAGCCCACGGTGTCCCCCTGCATTCCTCGTCCAGGTGTCCTCGTGGGGGACACTGCAGCTGCACAGGGCGGCTTCTGCTTCCTGGCTGAGGGTGCCCGTCACACTGAGTGCCGTTAGTGCTGCTGGTGCGCACACTTGCTTGGGTTCTTGGGGGCAGGCCCAGACGGACGTGTGAGCACGGCTCCCCCTCTCAGCTGGGTCCAGGCGCTTCCTGTCTTGCCCTGGGAGCTGCTGGGGCATGTCAGGCCCTGTGGCCAGGCAGCTCCTGGCCTGGAGTCCTGCCTCCCCCGCAGCAGTCTGGGAGGGCTGCTGCCACCGTCTGGCCCCGTGCCTGCTCCTCGCCCTCCTCAGGGCTCTCCTCCAGCAAGACCGGCTGCTGCCCTGCGCCCTCGGGTCCACTTCTGCCCACGCTGACTCCACTGTTTTCCCTGCCCCCGCCGCCCTGTTGTCCCCCTGCCACCTCCTGGTCTCAGCAGCTCCGGCCTCATCATGGTCCTGATGCCCTGTCCACCCTGAGAACTCAAATGTGCCACAGGGACAGAATGGCAGTCCCTCCAAGGACACATCCACCAAACCTCAAGCCGTGAGCTCGCGTGGAGCGTGTGGTTGGGTGTGGTCATCCAGGATTGGGGCGGGCCCCAGACCTAGCACCTGTGTCCTTGTGAGGAGGAGGGTGGGCACAGACACTGGAGAGGGTGTGGAGGCCCAGGCAGGGGTGGAGTGACGATGTCTAAAGCCAAGGATGCCCAGGGCTGCGGTGGCCCTGGGGGTGGGAAGAGCGGCTGGGCACAGCTCCCCAGAGCCGGGGAGGAGCCAGGTCTGCCTGCACCTTGCTCTGCGACCGGCGGCACTGGGAGGGTGTGCACCTGGGGTGGCAGCATCCCGTTTGTGGCCCAGTGACGGCAGCCCCAGGACACTCCTGTTCCTGGGCAAGGGCAGCTGGACAGGCTGGCACCACGGTGCCTCTCACTCGAGTCCTGCCCTGACAGGGCCACTCTCCTCCGCATCTCCTGGAGCCCTGGCCTCACCCAGCTGCTTCCCCGCAGTGGGTGGGGGAGGCGCTCGGGCTCCATCTCCCTCTGTCTCCCGCCGGGATGTGTGTCTGGGTGCTCCTGTGCCTGCTCCCCGTGCCCGGCTCGGCTCTCACTGTGACAACGCTCCTCCCAACTCAGAGAGCCTCCTTCCAGTGCCCCCAGCACCCCCCCCCAGCCCCTTCCTGCTGCAACGTGTTCCCTGGAGTTACGGGGCGGTTCCTGGCCATCGAATCCTGGACAACCTTCCTGTCCTCAGTCCCATGTCCCTGGACACGCTCCTGTTGACCTCCTCCCTTAGTCTTCCTCCCCGGTGTATGTCCTTTCTCAGGACCATGCCTGGACTCCTCTGCCTCCCCAGCACAGGCCGTGTTCCCCAGAGAGGGAGTGTCCCTTGCCCACTCCTCATCTCTCCTAGAGAGTCCAGTTCCCCGGCGTGGCACAGGCGAGGGTCCAACATGGGGTGTGTGAGGAGGGGCGGATGGAGGACTGAAGGGCCACTTCCAGCCAAGGTGCCGCTCCTGAGCCTCTGGTTCCGGAACACACCCTGGGTCATTGCTCCGAGCTGTCACTTCTGGGTCCCTGAAATTCCACTGCTCTGCCCATCACTGGCCACATGTCCAAGCAGTAAGTTGTGCCCCTGGACCAACATTGAGTCCTCGGTTTTTCACGATTTCAAGCATTTCTTAAATCTGTGTCTTCCTCTCCCCTCCCCAGCCACCCATCGTCCATCGGCATGGCCAGCTCTCTTCTTCAGGTCACCCTCTATGGCCCCACTCCCCTGTAAGTGCTGGCTCTCGCCCAGGATGCTCAGGATGCTGACCCGGCTTCTGTCCACCTCCAGGGCTCCCCTGCCTGGGTGCAGCCCTGACTTCATCCTCTGGAGGACTCCTTGGAGGCTGAGCCTCTCCCCCTCCCTAGAGCTCGGGGCTCCAGATCTGTGCAGACAGATGGCTCCACTGCACACTTGGTCACTTCCTAAACACGTCCATGTCTTGCCCTTTCACTGCTGTGACCATGGAATGAAGTGCACGTATTACAGTTATAATGAGACGATTCAAAAAGGAAGGAATGAAATGGACTGTCCCGTGGATGGACGGATGGGGGGCAGTGACATGGCCCGCTGTCCCGTGGACGGACGGATGGGAGACAGTGACATGGTCCACTTTCCCATGGACGGATGGGAGGCAGTGACAAGGCCCGCTGTCCCATGGACGGATGGGAGGCAGTGACAAGGCCCACTGTCCCATGGATGGATGAAGGCAAGGGGCAATGACATGACTACTGTCCCATGGACAGATGGGGTGGGGACAGTGACATGTCCCATGGACGGACGGGGTGGGGGCAGGGGGGCTACTCTGACAGCTGGCCGCCTCCGCTTGCTCTGCACAGGTGGGGTGGGACAGCCAACCCCACTCACGGGTTCCACCCCAGGTCCGCGGGGTTGATGTAGAGGATGCCGGCTCTGGAGACGGTGGCCGGGGTGGCCGTCCTCAGGTGGCTGATCTCAAACACCAGCCTCATGGTGCGGTTCAAGGGGATTCGCTCGTTGCTGGCCAGGGTGAGGACCTGGAAGGAGATGGGAGCCCGCCTGGGGTCAGCACAGCTGCGTGTCATCCCTACTGGGTCCAGCAGGCGAGGAGCCGCAGGGAAGCATGCACGCCCACCCTGCACCCGGGTCTCCCCGCCCTCTAGCCCTGCCTTGCCTCCACATCCCTCTCCCCCGCCTGGCACGAGGACCCCCTGGGCAGCTCTAGACACAGGAGTAGAAATGTCCAGAACCGTGGCCCTTGCAATCCCGGAAGTTCTTGCATTCCCTCCACCCGGTGAGAATCATTTCCTTCCTCTGTGTGTGTGCGCGTGTGTGTGTGTGTGTGTGTGTGTGTGTGTGGTGCTGACACGGAACCCAGGGTCTCGTGCCCGTTAGGCAAACACCTTTCCACTTAGCTGCACCCTGTTAGAGACAGGGTCTTGCTTAGTTGCTTAGGGCCTCGCTAAGCTGCTGAGGCTGGCCTTGAACCAGGCTTCTCCTCCCAGGCTTCGGCTGTCCTTTCCATGAGCTGCCAGGGACGAGCTGGAGAGCTGTCCCCGTCCTCACTGCCGCTAAGACATTCGAGGACGAGGGGCGCGTGGAACTGCGTCCTATGTCTGTGCAGTGACTAGGTGGCCTCTGCCCCTCGTGACTTTTGTGCCCATTCTGGGTCCCAGCCTTGGGCAGTGCTCAGTGTGCATGGCTGGCTGTCCTCATGGCCCCTCCTAAGGTGGCCTGGGGACAGTTCACCTTGTTGTCATCCATGACCGTGTTGAGAGACTCGATCCACATGGGGTCTATGTCCCCATCCAGGACGATCCACTTGGGGCCGTCATGAGTGATGTTGGCCAGGTCCCTCATGACGGTGGAGAACAGGCCTGCGAGGAGGGGACCGGCTGGCTCCCTGTCCCCTGCCCCAGGTGGCCTCCTGTCTGCTCTCCCCACCCCAGGTCCTGTCTGTGCTCTCCCCACCTGCCAGGATTGGGAGGGCTTGTGGGGACCGGGTACAGAGCCGCACATGGTCACAGCCCTGTCACTGTAGAGGTCTGGGCAGCACCCGAGGGGCAGAGTGGGCGAGAGGCGGAGGTGGGGAGGGCGCCAGGCGGAGTGGCTCCCAGCCTGGGAAGCCGGCCGAGGCTGAGGTGTGGGGAGGAGCGTCTTTCCCAGAGCCCAGGGACAGAGGCATGGCCACCAAACAGCCTGCCTGTCCAGCCTCGGGCCCTCGCCTGGCTCAGGTTCTCTTCCTGTAGCTCCCTCCCCGCCTGGTGGTGGGCCACTGTCCTCCCAGGCTCTTTCCCTGCTCCGAGGGTGGGAATCATCCCACTGGGCACAAGCCTGACAGAGTCTCGGTGAACGGCCCTGAGTCTGGTGACCAGCCCAGAGGACCAGGGCCGCCAGGCCGAGCTTCCCACCGCCCGCTCCTGAGGCCACAGCTCCCGTCCGTTACCGTCTTTCCATTCCCTGGTCGCTTTGATGATGCCAAAGAGCTCGTCACAGGTGACGGCCTTGGGGTCCAGGTCCACAGCCACCGGCTTCCTCTTCATGTTCTGGTAGGTTTTGTTGAGGGACTTGAGGACCTGGCAAGGGCAGACGTCACTCAGGTGTGACTCGACACCCACTGCGCCCTCATCGGGGACACACGCAGCCTGTGCAGGGCAGCCTTCCTGGGACCAGGGGAGCCCCTCACTGCTCCTGGATTGCTCTGGAGTGGGGTGCGGGTGAGTCGGCCGCCCAGACAACGGCTGGGGTGGAGGTGGCCTGTTCACGGGTGCAGACCGCAAGAGCTCTCGGACCCTCGGACCCTGCTCAGGTCCAGAAAAACCCGCTTCATTTCCTCTTCCTTCTACGAGTAGTGCATGCTCACGGGGAAGCACAGAGAACAAGCAGCCTCCAGGGAGGAGACCACCCACCCCCTTGGGCCCAGAAAGGAGACTCCGAGGCCGTCTGAGGCATCCCCTGTGCGTCCCTGTTGGTGCAGGCCCCGCTCAGGAAACCGTTTCCAAACAGTTTCTGCCTTTTAAAAAGCAACTTGCCCTGAGGTCCCCCCATGTCATCAGTCTTTGGAAATGACTTTTAAGTTTATTTTTATTTTTGCGACGCTGGGGATTGCACCCAGGACCTGTGCATGCTTAGGCCAGTGCTTTATCACATCCCAGCCCTAGAAATGAGTTTGATAGCCGCACACAGTTCATCCTGTGGGCACCCGGCTGACCTCCGGCCTGGGTAGGACTTCCAGGGTCACTGACATTGGTAATGTCACCCTCCC
>NW_025999895.1:3355670-3364301 GCF_001458135.2 Marmota marmota marmota | reverse complement strand
AGTGCCCGAGCCCCCGCCGTGGATGTGTTCCCCAGGCTCTGCCCGGAACCCACCCCACGGCCCGAACCCCACCCCGCTCCTCCTGGGACCTGGGCACTGAAAAAGCTGGGGCCTGCAGGGCAAGAGGGGCCAGGGGGCCACCCAGGGAGGCACGGGAGACACTCGGGCCACCCCCCCACCGGGGCTGTCTTTGCCAGGGATCTTCCGGCCAGCGAACAGCAGGGAGAAGGGCCCGTCCAGGCGGCTCCCCAGGACAGGAGGGCCCAGGAGGGCCCACCTACCTTCTCAAAGTTCAGGTCTCGCTTCCGAGGCACGTCCAGAGCCGGGAAGAGGTCCCCGATCAGCCCCATGAACACGGGAAGGTCGTCGGTCACGATCTTGGGGATGTTGAAGTCCCTCAGCGCCCTCATGAGCACCTGGTCTTCTGCCCGGGCAGGGTCCCCCCTCTTCAGGGAGCCGGCCACCACCAGCACGGACTTGATGGCTCGCAAGCCCCAGTCGTAGTGATCCTGTGGGGGCAGGTGGCTGAGAATGTGCTTCCCCACGTGGCCAGCGGGTGCTGCCAGGCTCAGGGTGGCTCTGGGGCCAGTGTGGGGGGCAGGGCGGGGATGGAGGCCAGTGTGGCCCTGGGACACATGGACCCCCCCCCCCCGGGGCCGTGGGTGAGCCCCAGGAGCCCAGGGCACACACCTGCTTGGAGAGCAGCTCCTTGCACAGGGTGTAGAGTGTGATGAACTTCCTGGCCAGCAGGCGGGCCTCCAGGAAGCCCTCGGCCACCAGCATGATCTCACAGATCAGCTCAAAGTCGGGGACCACCATGGCGCAGGGCCTGGGGGGGATGGCGTGGGCTTTGGGCTTCTCCTCCCACCCGGCTCCTGCCCCTTCCCCTGGCAGAGCCCACCTCCCCTTCCAGGCGGCCCACTGCAGCTGGCCACCTTCTGGTGAGGAGCAGATCCCAGCCCCACCTGACCCACCTCTCCTCCCTGCCACGCCCTCTGCCCTCGCCCGATACCCCAGGCCCTCACCACCCACTCTCCGGCTGGGACCTCCCGCCTCCGGCAGGACCCACAGCTTTGGAGGAGGCCTTTCCCACTGCCTGCCTGCCAGGCCCCGACCTGCAGTCCCCACCGCCTCGTCCCCAGCTCAGCCCTGCTCCTCCTCCACTGCCTCCTCAGCCCTGGGACGCTGCTCACCCTTCCCCAGGGTCACACACCTGAACAGGGCCTTCAGGTTCTCGGGCAGCTCTGTGCGTCCCGCGTACCCAGGGTTCATGGTGATGAAGATGCCGACCGAGGGGATCAACGTTATCATCTCTCCCAGGAAGTTAAACGTCTTTTTCTTGGCCCGAATTGCATCCTGGACACATTTTACCTAAATGGTTGGTTCACAGACACGTCAGCATGGCAGTGCCCTAATTTGCCCGTCACTTGGAGAAGTGTCATGCAGAATGTGACCTGAGGCAGCTCCTGTGGCTCAGCAAAGCTCCCTGGGGCGTCCAGGTGGCTGCGGTCAGCAGCTTGCTCCTGGCCCTTGCCAAGTTCTGTCCCAGCCCCAGCCCTTCTTGAATCTGTTCCCTGGGGAGGTCCTTCAGTGGCCACCCCCTCTGTGTCACAGAGCCTCTGAGACCATCTGCTGCCGTTTACCAGGTTAAATCCCGAACTCCAGGGATCAGGTCTGCGTTTGGATTTTTGCAGAAACTGGAGAAGTTGGCTGCAAACCTCTGAGTCACCACTGGAGGGCACCCAACGCCCATGGCTGAAGCCTCGCTCACCCCAGAGCAGAGAGAGCCTTTGCCAGGGGCACTGGGGCTTCGTCCCTGCTGTCCGCACAGTGGTCTCAGGTCTGGGAACACCTCGCCCAGCACCATGCCCCTCCTGCCGTTCTGTTCTTGTCCCTGCTTCTGTTTGTGCCTCCAAACACTCAGTACCTCAATCAGACTCTGCCTAAATATTCTGGGGTTTGTCTGCCAACTTGGGCGAGAGGCAGGAACACTGCTCAATGCCCCGGGGGGCCAGGGGAGGGTCCCCAAGGAGGTGGCCAACCATGCCATGGGTCTGGGCAAGTCAGCGAGGACACAGGAACGGGGAGGAGGGAGCCTCTGCCTGCGTTCGCTCCAATCCCACTGGCAAACCCACGGCATCAGCTCCTACAGATTAGGAGACGGGGTGCAAAGACTTTAAATGGCCCCTGTGCAGAGAGCTGGGGTTCACTGCCCTGAGTACGAGCCCCGAGCGGCCCGGCCCTCTTGTGCTGGGGGGTGGGGAGGGGTCTCAGCGCCCTGCCCCTCCTTGCTTCCCCCTCCTTTTGGAATCTCAGCGTCGATCCTGGGGCTGGGGCTGGCCTCAGGTGGCCCCGAGGGTGCAGTGGCTCTTGCCTCCACAGCCTCAGGACCAGTGGGGCTTCTGTGTATAATGTCTGTGGTCCGGAACCTTCCTCCACACTTGGGAGCCGGCCCAGGCAGCTGGGGCCACCTCAGGGACCAAGGCAGACGCACTCCCGCGGCCTTCCCTCAAGACCGTTAGACACTACAGAGCCACAGACACGGCAGGAGCCTGAGCCCCCTTGTGCCGGGGCCTTCGAGGGGCCAGCCCTGCTGACGAGTGCTCTCACCCGGGCCTGCCCGCCCACCCGGGTTCTCAGGCGGGCGAGGCGGCTCCTCTGCCTTCCCGCTCGGCTCTGCGCAGGCACGCGCCCCACTTAAGGAGGGTGATGTCATCACAGCCTGGTGATGCAGCCATCGCCTGGTTCTCCCAACCCGCCTCGTCCCCTCAGCACCAAGGACACCAAGGACACCGCACAATGTCCTCGTCCAGACGCCTGGAGAGAGCTAGAGGTCCCCAGTCACTGCCCTAAACCTGCAGTCACGCCCTCCGGAGACCCCTGAGGACCAGGACCATCACCCAGACTCCAGCCACCCAGCCACCCAGCCACCCGGGAAAGGCTGGCCCTCCCCATTGAGGGAGCAGCCTGGTCTCCCATCCTGGGCTGCCCCCTGGAGTGAACCCCCATCGAAGCTGGCCTGTGTATTCCTGGTCCTCGGCCCGGCTTCATTTCACCAGGCCAGAAGTTCTGGTGTCTGGTGTCACCCTGATCCGAGGACCCTGCTTTCTGCCTCAGGCTCTGCACTTTCGTCCTGTGCTTTCCCGGGGTGTTCCCAAAACACAGGGGCACACTCCCTCCCTCCCTCCCTCCCTCCTCCTCTTCCTTCCCTGATAGGCTCTCAGCACACTTGTCTAACTAAGAAACTCCTATGCATCCTTCCAAGCCCAGCTCCCTAATCCATTACTGCACGAAACCCTTTGTTCCTCTCCCGTTAGACTGAGCTGTTGGCCCATGGCTGCCTCCATGTGCATTTTAAGTTTGGCTCAAAGGTGTCTCCCTGCATAGGTACCGAGAGCAGTGAACCTTAACATGATGCGTGACCACGGTGACCTGCTCCGGTGACAGGAAGCAGAGTCTCAGCCAGTCACCCTCAGTCAACTGTCCAAACTGTGTTCAAACAAGACGGGCGCCAGCTGTGACCAATCCAGTGTCTCCGCCTCCCTTCCTTTTCTCTGGCTATAACCTGCCCATGTGGCAGGCCGGATGGGGACCGTCCTGGTCTCCACTGCTGCCAGTTAAGAGCTATAAAGCTAGATTCCTGGTAGCTTCCTCTTCCAGTACCCTGCCCCGAGTGAAGACCCCTGCACGTCCTGGGTCCTCTAGGCCAGGTCTGTTGTCTGTGTCCATCTCCACACGCCTAGGCAGGCTGTAGGTCGGGGGCCCAGGGTGGCCTTGGGCATCTTGCCACACCCACCTCGAGTGCTGCACATCGGCAGGAGGGTCCCTCTGGTGGCTGAGACGCCCCCAGCTGGCAGAGCTGCCAGCTACCCACCCGAGCAGAGCTGGGGCAGGGCCTACCTGCACAGCGATCACGGACAGGACTTCCACCGAGATCCGGTTGAACTCATCGAAGCAGCCCCAGGCTCCGGTCTGGGCCAGGCCCTTGTAGATGTTCCCACAGGACTAGAGGGCGGCAAGAGGCAGAGGGCAGGGCTGCAGGCCCCACCACCACCACACAGGGCCTCTGGAAGGCCACTCCCCACAACAGGCTCACGGGCAGAGGGCTGGGAGCCGCAGGGGCATCCTGCACCCCGGCCCCCCGAGAGGGCGGCTTCCTGCGTCCCTCCCCAGAAGGACGACCGACTGGTTCTGCGTTTCCCCTTGTCCTGACCTTCCTTCACTGCACGCAAAGGAGGGGTCTCTCTGAGCGGAGCCGGGCCCCAGCGCTCCCAGGACTTCCCTGGACCTCTGGGCCACTCTGGTCCAGCCGGATCATCAGGGTGAGTCTTGGGGACACTCACCCATGGCATTCACCTCCTGGGGCCCTTGACTTTCAATTTCACTTCTCTAGAACCTGGGAGGCTGGTGACCACCTTGATGGTCAGCAGGGCCAGTGGACCCCTCCTCAGCCTCTGGAGAGGGACTCCCAGCGGTGGGGCTCAGACACAATTGGGCAGGGGAGTCCTGACCACTGCCCACCTCCTCTTGCAAGAGGCTACTGTGGCTGGGCAAAAACTGAGGCCCCCTTCTCCTGTTTGGCCCTTTGAGCTCTGATGAGGCCTTGCAGTCTCCATGACCTATGGTCCTCCCCAGCTGGCCCCGGCCTCCACCCAGCATCCTGCACTGCACACCAAGAATGGGCTGCTCCTCTGGCAGCCTCTAGCCTCTGTTAAGGCTGCCTCTGGGGACAGGGGCAGGATATTGGGTTTGTCAGCTCTGGGAGCCTCTTCCAACAGGCCACACAGGGGACGCTGTAGCACACGGGGCCCTCAAGGCCCCTAGGAGCCTCCTCCCAGGTCCTCACAGCTGCTGGGACCTTCAGAGCTGTCTGGGGGGCCGCCTGGGACCTGGAGCCCTTCCTTGGCTCTAGTTGGGCACCTGTGGCCACGGCTGCCCACCTTGTAGTCCATCTGCTCGGAGCAGTTGAAGACGTACACCATGGTGCCCAGTGCTCGGCCCAGGTCCTTGGTCGTTTCTGTCTTGCCAGTGCCTGCAGGGCCCGCGGGGGCTCCACCCATGATCAGATGCAGTGACTGGGTCAGCGTGATGTAGCACCTGCCGAAGACCCCATTCCCTCCTTGAGTGACCCTGCTGTCCTGCTCACCTGGCATGTGGTTTCAGCCAGCTGAGTGACAGCAGCACCTGCTCAGCCCCCCGGGGGGGATAAAAGGGAGTGGACAGGAAGGGCCTCATGGGGCAGAGGTGCCAGGCCCTCCTGCGGACACCACAGTCGGAACGGGGTTTACGCCAAGCAGCTTCTGGTCTGAGTGAGTTTGTAATTCACTGCATCCTCGACAAACTCACAAGGACTCACAGAACACAGCACCCACCTTGCAGGCCCTCAGAGAGGCCAGGTGACTCCCCCAAAGCCACACACCAAGGGTGCAGAGCCACAGTCGGGCACCTGGCAGCTGGCGGGTCTGCCTGACTCAAGCCGAGCAGTGGGGAGCAGACGAGTGGCCGTGGGGCAGGGTGGTGGCCGCGGGCACTCACCTGTCTGTGAGGGGGGTGATGACCAGCCGTGGCGTGTTGCCCAGGTACTCGTAGGAATACTGGATCTGGGCGTCGCAGATGTTGGCAAAGCAGTGTTTCTTCTCCTCGTCCCAGCGGTGGCGGAGCTGCGACTGCCACGTGAAGGCCTGGGAGCTCTCCACCTGCAGGGAGCCAGCCCTCGGTCGGACCCTCCCGGCCATTTCCCCTCCAGACCCACAGCCACCCTTGCCCTCGCTGCCCCGGCCGGCTCCGGCTCCGGTCGGCACTCGTGCTGCTGGTGAGCGTGCTGGGTGAGTCCCCGAGAGGGCAGGGGCAGCGAGGACCCCCCCCCCCAGGAAGGGGCTGGGCCGCCCAGGGCAGGGCTGAGCTTGCCTTGGCGACGATCATCTTGGCCACCACGTCCCGGGCGTGCACGTCAATGGTGCAGATGGTCATGATCTTCATCCTGTCGCCGGCGCTGAGGCTCCCGATGAGCAGCGTGATGAGCGCGTTCAGCTGGCTGATCTGCAGGGGGACCGGCACCTTCCCTGAGACCTGCGTGGCGCCCACCAGCTGCAGGCAGGGCCACCCAGCCCGGCCAGTGTGTATATTTTTGGCGTATAAATACCACTGTATGCAACCCAGAACAGGAGGAGACCGTGAGAAAACGTGGACAGTTGTATTGCTGTGACATGGGACTGCGGGTAAATTCCCTGTATTTTATTTTAAAAAATCATCTGTAGCTTCTAAGTATCTAACCAAGAATCTTAAAAAAAAAAAAGTCTGTGGGCTGGGCTGGGGCTCAGTGGCAGAGCGCTCACCTGGCACGTGCAAGGCCCTGGGTTCCAACCTCAGCACCACGTAAATATAAGTAAACAAAATAAAGGTATCATTGCGTCCATCTAGAACTAAAAATATTAAAAAAAAAAAAATGTCTGGGGTAGTATCTGGTGATTTCCAGAGGAGCTACTGGGTCCTGCACTTCGGAGGCGGGACCCTGGGAGCTGGCCACTCTGACCCCTGTGTGCGACCTTGGGGGACAGTGGCCCTGGGGGCGGAGCCTGGCCCACCTGCTTCTTGTTGTAGTCTTTGATGGCGTTTTCATAGCCCTCCTCCAGCCTCGAGAACGCCAGGCCCACCTCGGTGGTCCACCAGATCTGGGTGCAGGTCAGCGCAATCTGGAAGCAGAGGGTTCATCAGGAACCATGCCACCCCCTGCTGGCTCTCTCCCCAGGAGCCGCCATCAGCCCAGGGGCTCAGCGCCTTCGAAACCCAGCCCTTAGGCACAGGCACGGCACCGCGCCCACCCTGCTGGGCCC
The DNA here is from genome assembly GCF_001458135.2 of Marmota marmota marmota. Lineage (NCBI taxonomy): Eukaryota > Metazoa > Chordata > Mammalia > Rodentia > Sciuridae > Marmota > Marmota marmota. The sequence goes on along the minus strand of NW_025999895.1, from coordinate 3,357,468 downwards.
CCAGACCTGGGCCGGGTAATCGAAGATCCACTGCTCCCTCGGCTTCTCCTCGTAGGTCACCACGGCTTCTGGAATTTCGTGTCGAAGGGTGGCACACATTCTGTCCAGCACTCGATTCAGCCAGACCTCCACCTGGGGACAGAAGCCACACTGACCTCACGGAGCCTTGAGCACATCAGTTCCAAGGATTTGATTTGGTGTAAAGAAAAAAAAAAAAAAAAAATCCAAAAAGCAGCTGGTGCAGTGTCCTGTGCCTCTAGACCCAGCGGCTCAGGAGGCTGAGGAAGGAGGACTCCAAGTTTAAGGCCAGCCTCAGCAACTGAGTGAGAACCTGCCTCGAAGTGAAAACTGCTGGGGACAGAGCTCTGTGGTATACATTTGACTAACACACACACACAAGGGAAGCAAAAAGAAAGGGCCAGCTGTCCTCCTCCTCGTCCTGGGGTGGAAATGTCAAGGAGGCTACGGAGCACAAAACTGCCCACCTCAAACCCCTGGCCGGTAGTCCGGCCGACTCTGACCCTGGCAAGCTCGCTGCACGAAGCATTGAGGGCAGGCGGACTGTTTCTAAGTCAGAGAACAGGGCAGACGGCGCGGCTAGGCTCAGGGGCTGAGCAGAGCTGAGGTCCCCCGCCAGCCTAGGGGCTCCGACTTGGTGCTGCTGCCTGCTGGTCAAGGGATGCGGGGGCGGGAGGGACGGGCCACAGGACATGCCGTCCACAAGGCCTTTGGCAAGTCTTATTTGTATTTTGAAAGGTCAATGCTGTGGCTGAGGGTGCAGCTCAATGGGGGTGCTCCGCAGGCCTGAGGCCCTGGATTCCATTTCAGCAGCAGAAAATCGGAACAGAGAAAGCAAAAAATAACCCTTCAACCAACTGCTGCTGCAGGAAGGGTCCCCAAAGGGATCATGGCAGGCTTTCTGGTTGAGTGGTCAGTACGGGTCAGGTCCTTGTGGGGAGTAAGTGCCCGTGGGATCGGGAACCAGCTCTGATTGGTGGATCTGTGCCCCGCCCTGCCCGCCCAGCACCTCCTGTCTTTCAGGACAGTGTCCTGCACAGTGGCCTGGGGACCTCATTTGGTTTTCTCTCCCTGGTCTGATGTGCCCCTGCGTTTTCCTAGGCCCATGTCACAGTGCTCTCTGATTTTGATGGGTGGTTGGGCAGGGAGCCTGGGGAAGGGCCAGCCAGCGCGTGGGCGGGAGAGGAGGGGGACCCCAGGTTGCCCAGGTCCACCAAACAGTGCAGCCAGTTCTCTTGGCGGCCTGTGAAACCTGCGATTCTGATGATGTGGTCCCCTTGGCCACACACAAGTCCCGTGACATTGAGCAGCCTCTCTCTCCTGCCTCCTCCCCTCAAGGCTCTTCTCAGGGCGGTGGGAAAGGCTGGGCTGGGCGCTCTCAGGAGTCCAGGAGCATTTTCCCCGAGGGGTGCCGGAGAGGGGCAGTGCGTCCCTCCTCCGAGGTGAGGCGGGGCCTGCTGCCACACTGCACGCCAGGTCCCGCCTTGGAAGCTGTCACTCACCTGCCCCGAGAGGTCACTCTCATGGTCAAAGTCCACATACTCGTCCTCCTTGCTGTACATCCCTAGGCCCACCTTCAGGGGCTTCTCGTCAGCACCCAGTCGGAACTTGAGCTTACACAGGCTGTCGAAGAGCTTGGACAGGTGGCGGCTCACCTGGGGCGGAGGGAACCTAGACTGGTCAGGTGGGTGGAGGGGCAGTACCCCAGGCCCAGACTCTCCTGGGGCAGTTTTAAGGTCTCTATCCCTCCCCCTCCCTCCCTCCCTCCCTCCCTCTCCCC
>NW_025999895.1:3348323-3352669 GCF_001458135.2 Marmota marmota marmota | reverse complement strand
CCCTCCCTCACTTCCTCCTTCCTCCTTCTTTCCCTCCTCCCCTTTCTTGGGCACACTCCCCCATCCTGGTCAAGGCTAACTAGCCGTGGCATGGCCACCTGGAGGAACCCTATGAAAACAGCTGCCAGGGACGATGAGAAGCCGGGTGGCGCAGTAGGCCCCCTGTGTGTGTCCCCAAACTTCAGGGCTGCGGTCAAGTGTGGTCACTTTTCTTTCGCCTAGTTAACGCCCCCCTCTCTCTCAGAGCCCTGGGAGACCTTCTTCCTGGCTCCCGGGGTGGTTATTAGGGTGGTGACGATGGCCGGTGAGCAGGTGTGTCTGTCAGGAGCAGTGTCCTAGGCCGCTGCCGTCACCCACTTTGCAGAACAGGCGAAGGAGGCCCCCGAGGCAGGTCAACTTGCCCCAAGCCACACAGGTGAGTCCCGCCCAGGGGGCTCCCAGCCGGTGTCCCCCTGGATGGTGGAGTCCAGGCCCCCTCCAGGCGCTGCCTACCTCCGCGGGGTCGTTGCCGTTGGAGAGGATGTCCAGCAGGTCGGCCGAGGAGACAAAGTAGAAGCGGGGGAAAGCCAGCCTTTTGGTCTCCAGGTATTCTGCCAACGCCTTCTCACACATGGCCAAGCTAGAGGTGCGGGGACCAGGCTGGGGAGCGCCACTCGCGGGTCCCACCAGCCCACGCCACGGCAGCTGGACCCATCCTGGAGCCGGGCAGCCTGTGGCTCTCGCTTCCCTGCCGGCCGACCTCCGCCTGCCCAGACAGGAGGGCACCACCCCATCGCACGGCCGCGGGCTCCCCCTGGTGAAGGAGCTCACAACCCGTGGCTCTGCACCATCCCGACCGGGGCCTCTGCCACCAGTGCCCCTGGTCTGGCCGCCTGGGGACCCACCTCTTCTTCAGTGCCTCGAGTTTATCGGAGAGACCTGGCTTGTTGGTGGCTTCCACCACGTTGGGAGTCTTCACGGCGTCCTCCATCAAGGCCTGGGAGGAGCAGGGACCAACCAAGGTGTTAGGAGGCCCCGCGTGGCCCAGGTAGCGGCTCCTGGGGATGCCCTGGAGCGGGCAGGCTGGGCTCACCTTGAATTCCTTGTCGATGTCATCAAAGCGCTTGGAGTCCTCTGGGAGCTGGGCCCGGATGTCTTCCGAGCCTATGAAGATGCTCTCCAGGTGGCTCCAGGTCCTTTGGACCTCAAACCAGATGGAGATGACCGAGTCTGCCGTGGACAGCTTCTGCTGCCAGCTGGTCACCTCCTTGAGGAAGTGGGACAGGTACTTGGACATCATCAGGTTCTGCAGCTGCACCTGGTTGTCCTCCAGCGTCTCCACCAGCAGCTCGTCCGCCTTGAGCATCATGGTGCCCGTGCGCGGGTGTGGCTCGTGCTCCAATTCCATGGTGGTCCACGTGCTGTCCAGGGCTCTCAGCACCTTTCAGGGGAAGGGGACAAAGGGCACTGAGCGTGTGGCACGCAGGGCTAGGGGAGGACTCACGGTTCCCAGGCCACGGCATGAGGCCAGGGCGTTTGTGGTCAAGCCATTCACAGTCGCCATCGGGAGGGAGCACCTCAGAGGCCCCCGCCTGGCCCTGATGAAGGGACAGAGGCGATGTGGGCTGTTCACATCTGGGTGTCACTCAGCCTTAGGTGGGAAGGAGGAGGTAGACCTGAGGCTGAGTGAGGGAGGCTGGGCACAAGAGGCCACCCATGGTGAGTATGAGGACCCCACATCCAAGGGATGCCCCTCTGACACATGGGTGATTTTGATTTAAAAACACATTAAAGCAGGGGGTGCAAGGTCACGCTGACCTTCCCCGTGTTCCTTAAGAGCAGGAGATGAATGCCCAGGTGGAGGGTCCTCCCTGCCTCGTGCCCACACTACTGCACACGGGCATTTTACGACATTTCTGTCATGACCCGGTGAGAGAGGGCTCCTGGACGCCCCTTGCTGCCGAGGCCTCTGGGGCTGGCGTGAGCAGGTCAGTGCAGGCTGCCAGGCAGAACCGGCACCGCGGCAGTGGCTGCCCACCTTCTCCATGCCGGACTCCTTCACGGCCTTGTCCACGATGTTGCGGACCTCGTCCTCATAATTGTGCAGGTTCAGCTGCAGGAGGTCGGCCAGGGTCGTCTCTTCCGACATCTCGAACTTCACCTAGGGAAAAGCAGCCGTGCTCCGCCAGGGGTCTCGCCCTCCAGCAGCAGGAGGGACGCAGTGGACACGCTTTGCTCGGCCCCTCTGCCCCTCGAGGCGCCAAGCCCCGCCTTCTTTCCCTGTGGAAGCATGTGACAGCAGAGTGCACCTCGGACTCCGAGTGTGACCTTGTCCGGAGACAGGGTCTTTGTGGGTGACGAGGATCCTGGGGCCCTGAGGGAGCTGTTCACCTGCTCCCCGAGCCCTGTGGACATGCATCCTACCACGAGGATGGCTGCGAAACCGGCAGGGCCCCGTGCAGAACAGACCCGCGGAGCCCTCTGTTGGAAAACCGCCGACTTTCAAGATGCTGAGAGCAGAGAATGAAAAGGAGCCGTCCCTCCACCCCATGGCGACAGTGGTACCTGGGTGGCCCGCATGAGCTGCTGCCAGTGGCGGTCACGGATGGCCGGGTTCTGCAGCTCGCTCACGGCGCGCAGGGACGTGATGGTGTTTTTCACGGTGCTGTCCAGCCCCACGAAGGCCTCCCAGGTTTTCATCTCCTTGTCCAGAGACCTTAGGTCCTTGGCAAACTTCTTGCAGTCGATGTCCATCTGCTCCACGTTGATGTCTTTCCACTTGGTGGTCTTCCAGTCGTCAATGCAGGCGTTCACCTGCAATGGGAGCCTGGCTTCAGCTCCTCTCTCTCGAGGGACGCCCGGGGGCACCTCCGTCACCTCCCTGCACTTGCTCTTAAGGAGCAAATTCCAGCAAAGATTTTTTTTTCTTCTGTCTTTCAGTGTTGGGGATCTAACCAAGGGCCCTGCATCTGCCACAGAGCTGCGTCCCCAGGCTCCAGTAAGGAAAGCTGAGAACTAAAACCAGAGTTTGGGAAAGTGGTTAGATGCAAAGGAAAAAAAAAAAAACCCACCCAGCGTATCATAAAAGCTGAAATTTAAAAGTTGGTCATTAGAATGTATTTTGGCAAAAACCTGCATTGGGGCCTTGCGACTGCTGAACGCGATCCAGCTTTCTCTTACTTCTGAGAAGGACCATGTAACTTGTCTTGGCTGGGAAATGTGAGCCGTCCTGAACTTCAAGGCAGAAGGTCTTAATTGGCCATACTTGGCTTGGTGTTCTCTGCCTGCCTTGGCAATCACCAAAGTGCACCATTGATTCACAGCCTGGAGTGCGGAGCCAGCTGGCCCTTGACAGACAGCTGCCCCAGGGACAGCTGCTTGGAATGAGGGTGTGGAGTTGACATGAATGAGAAATGTACTTTTGTTGTTTGATACATAGGGATTTGTAGGGCTGTTTGTTACTGCACAGTAACCTAGCCTATACTGACTGATGAAAATATCTTAGAAGAAACTTCATTCTTGACAATGTGAAACAAAATAAATAAAACCACCTGAAGAAAGCCCTACCAAGAGGGTTAACAGAAGATTATGAACCCTGCATTCTGAAACTTGGGGTGGGTTGAAGTTGGCTATGAAGCTGGAAACTGCGAGTCGTTGGTGGAATCAGAGACTGTTCTCACGGGTGCCTGAGGCGGGAAGGCCCGGCTTGCCCCGCATCCATGTTCCTTGAAGGCCAAACCGGGACTGTCTGTAAGATGCTTGCCCTGAAGGCACCGAGTGCCAGCCCTCCCTCCACCCAGGAGTCACGGCCTTTCCAGCGGGTTCAGGCTGGCGCTGTATCCTGTGACCCTGCGACGTCCTGGCTCATTATTTCTGGAGAACCAGTCTGACCGTTAATATTTACAGTCGTCTCCTGGAGAGCGCCCCTTTGCTCTCTCCCGGGGCTGGAGGGCTTCGTGATGGGACGGGGCAGTGTCCCTTTCTCGCTGGCAGCAGCCGCTCGCGAGGAAGAGGCTCGAGGTCCCTTAGTGGTGAAGGAGGGTCAAGGGCCTGGATTCGCACCCTCTCTTTAGGCCTGATGGCCACAGAGCGAGGTATGCCGGCCTGCATGATGAGAATGGAGGCGCCTGCGACCCTTGACTGTGGTGTTTGTCAAAAATGAAAGAAAGGAAGAGGCAGAGCAGGAGAGGGTCTCCCCGCGGGGTTGGCAGAGTCGACCCATCTCATGTCCAGCCGCCTGTCGGAGGAGCGGAGGGTTAGGTGACTGATGCTAAAGCTCATCAGAAGGATGAGAGGAGAGCTCCAATACTTGTGAAAACAGCTGAGCAAAGAGGAGAGAGAATGGCGGAAGCCCCCCCCCCGCCCCC
>NW_025999895.1:3306275-3348306 GCF_001458135.2 Marmota marmota marmota | reverse complement strand
GGCCCCCCCCCCCGCGCATACACACGCGGAGAACGCGTGGGCTAAGAGGCCTCCAGCTGGGCCTGACTCCCTCACCTGCTGAGTCTCGCCTCACCGCGGCCTTCCTGCTGCCCATCAGCCCACAGAGCTGCCACAGGAGACCCCGCTTGGACCTGCTCCCGTGGCGGGTTTCCAGGCTCCTGCATGGCCTCTTCCCCCCAAATACCACCCCTCCCCAGCCGCTCTAAATCCCCACTCCCCTGGCATCACATGAAAAAGGCTGTTTATGGTTTTTAACAAGTTGCCCGTTTCCCCAGTTCTCCCAAGATGGAGCAGCCCTGCGGGTTCCCTTCCCGTCAGAAAGCTGAGAGCCCCTGGGCGTGTCACGGCAGATAAGCAGTGAAAGGAGGTCGCTGAGGTGGGTTCCGATGGCAGGAGAGGGCAGGCCACTTCCCTGGCCGCTCTGGGGCATGAGACCCAGAGAGCAGACAGGCAGCTTCTCAGCTGGGGCGGGGGGCGGTGAGAAAAAGGGTGGGGGACTTTACTGGAGTTTAATTCGGGGAGCTCAAGGAAGGCTGGGGACGCAGGAAATCACATACAACCAAGTAGGGAAGAAGTCCCCATGCCACCGCTGCTCCTGTGTGGCGGGGTGGCCTCTCAAGCACAGAGGGGTAAGGGAGTTAAAGGAACCACGCTATTAGGAGGACTGAGGCACGTCTGGGGACAGACACCTAGAGATGAAGCACTCGCCTGGCTACAGATAGACTATAGGAGACAAGTCCTACAACCTCATGAATTGACACAGAAAGCACATTTGAAAGGATCCAGGACCTATTCATGATGAACACTGAAAATAACAGGGACAGAGAAGAACTTTCATGACTTAAAGAATTACAGCTAACGCCACACATAATAGTAAAGTGCTTTCCCTAAGGCTGGGAATCATGCAAGAATGTTTGAACCCAGCACTCTTATGCAACATAGCACAGGAAGTTCCAGACACCACAAAAAGGCAAGAAAGAGAAATAGGAAGCCATGAAAATTGGAAAAGAAAACCAAACTGTCCCTAGGTGCAGACGACATTATTGTCTTCGTAGAAAATCCCTAAGGAATCTACCAAAACCCCTAGAACTGCAAAGTGAGTTCAGTAAGTTCCCCAGGTGAAAACAAACACAAAACTTCATCCCATTTGCATAGGCCAGATCAAAAGAGGGAGCAGACACTTAGGACACAGTGCCATTCACAATCCCTTCAAAGAGAACATGAACACTGAGGTGTAAACGTGACAAGTCATGTAGAGGGTCTCTATGTCAAAACCACAGAATGCAGATTAAAGAAATGAAACAGGAGCCAAATAAATGGAGAGACATACAATGTTCATGGATGAGAAGGCTCGGCACAGTAGACTGATTCCAAAGTTTCCTAGAATATTAAACAACCTTGGCAGAGAAAGTCAAGTGGGAGGACTTCCTCTGCGTGGTATCAAGCCTGGCTGGACGGGTACAGTAATCAACCCTGGGTGGTTCTGCCGAGGAACAGGCATGAAGATCAGCACAACAGAACAGAGACCCCGCCCAGCTGAGTCAGGCTCAGGGGAGGGAGGACCCATAGCTTTTCACCAACAGTCCTGGGGCTCCAACACGTCCATATGCCAATCTGTGAGGGTCCACCTACATCTGGAGCTTCAACCTAAGTGTAAGACAGACAACTTCTTGGAAGAAGTCACAGGAGAATGTCTTTGGGATGGAGGCAACGAATCAACCTATTGATCACTGAAGGCACAATCCATGAAGGGAAAGGCTGATAAAATAGGTTTTGTCACAGTTAAAAGGTGAGCTCAGGACCGAGAGGAATCTTTGCAAACCACACATCCGACCCACGGCCAGTTTCTAGAATAAACAAAAACCTCTCAAAACTCAGCAGTAAAAGACAAGGACAAAAAGGTCCAATTAGAAAGTGGAAAAACCGATGGCAGCTCATTGCAGAGAGGACAGAGAGGGCAAGTGAGCACATGGGAAGGGGCCCATCATCTTGAGTTGGTAGAAACGCAGATGGAAGTCACAGGTCTTTCCAATAGACCTGGCGTGCTAGGATCAGGATGCCTATGTCCCGCCGCCCCCAAACCCCAGGTTCAAGTGTTCAGACCTCACCCTGAGGCCATGGTGGGTGGGCTGATTAACCCCAGGGTGGAGCCCTCCTGAGTGCGATGAGTGCCCTAATAAAGGACTCCTGAGAGACCTGACCTCTTCCACCGTGCCAGGCACAGTGACAGTGTGCCATCTATGAGCCAGGAAGCCACCCTCATCAGACACTGAATCTGCCCTGACCTTGGACTTTCCAGCCTCTGAACAGGAAGAACTAACTGTTGTGCATGAGCACAGCATTCCACCTGGTGTGTGGCCGCTGCAGCTTGAAGGGACCAAGACATGCAGCGTTCCTTACCTTTACAACGCCTTTAAAAAGAGGTGAGATGTGAGGGAGAATGAGAGGAGGAGGAGGGAGGGAGGAGGGAGGGAGGGAGAAGGGGGGAAGAGAAGGGGGAGGGGGGAGGAGGAAAGGGGGGAGGGGGAAGAGGAGGAGGAGGAGGTGGCTGGAGGAGGCACAGCAGTAGAGAGAGGCCAGAGGACGCCCGTCCCATAAGCAGCAGGGTGCCCTGGAGGACAATCCGTCCCAGGGACCCGGAGACCAGCTGCCGCCCTCTTGCCACCCGAGGCCCCAGAGCAGCCCCTTGGAGCCGGGCAGCCCCACGCGGAGCCCCCCTTGGTGTCTCTGGGCCTGCCTCCCCTGCCACTCACCATGACGATCATGTCCCAGAGCTCCTTCAGCAGGCGGACCTCCTTGTGGCAGGCTTTGAGCGGCTTGTAGTCAGGGACAGTGACCTCAAACAGACTCCCGGATTTGCACAGCGCCTCCATGATGTCCTCCATGGCCGCGATGCTCTTTTGTTGCTGGGGAGGGAGGGGCCGGCGGGGGCCGTCAGGGCCGGTGCCAGCCCCCTCTCCTGCCCCTCTCCTCCCCCGTGTCCTGACACTGTCCTCCAGGACAGCGCTCCACTCAGGGCCCCAGCAGACACTGTGCTCTGCTGCGAGCCCCGGCCCTGGCTCTGGAGCGCGGGAAGGGGCCACCTCGGCAGGCCTGGCCCGGGCGTTAGGCGAACCGTGCAGGTGCCTGGTCTCTTCAGAGGTCCCCTCTGACTTCCCAGGCCCCCCTTTCCATACTGTGTTTTTATCTTATTAAAAGTGACGCACTGATGCTGGCTGGCCTTGACAGTCCGAAGGTCTAGTTAGGCCAGGGAGGAGAAAGACTGCCCTAGACCCTGGCACCAAGTGCCGCTGTCTTCGCCAGCCTCCACACCCGCAGGTTTTCACCCTGGGATTCAACCAAGTTGAATCCAGATGTTTGGAAGACCGAAGATGTTTGGAAAAAAGAGAGAGAACCTGGACATGCACTGACCGTGTCCAGACTTACTGCTTCCTGGTCAGTTCTCTATCTACTGCAGTGTGACGACTATTTGAAGGCACTTACAACGCATCTGGTTGATCACTAGTCTAGAGGTGACCTACAGGGGTGTGCGTGGGTTCTGTGCAGACACTGCAGGTTCCTACGAGGGACTTGGCCTTGTTGAATCTGGCACCCACAGGCCCTGGAACCCATCCCCCTGGGTACTGAGGGACGATCGTGTGTGTGTGTGTGTGTGTGTGTGTGTGTCCCCGCCACACATCTGCACGGTGCACAGCTTCATGGGACAGGTAGGGACAAAGCTGGTTCCTGAATGTGGGCACACCACCTGCACAGCCTTCCTGGCACATGCATGTCAGGGCCCAGCCTGCCCTGTCACTCACTGGAGGCCGTGGCTTTGATCACATGGCTGTCAGTGCCCCCTCCCCCAGATCTCTCCAGTGAGTTCCGCCTGGGCCCTGCAGATGGACCGCTCTGGGGGTCGGAGGGAAAGAGTGTGAGCAGATGCCACGAGGAGGGAGCGCCCCAGCCCTCTGGAAGGACGGGCCTCAGAGCTGGGCAGCAGAAGAGCAGGGCTCAGGGCAGGGGAGGCGAGGTGACCACTGGACACCTTGGCGTCCGTGTCTGTGTAGCTCGAGTGGCTGCTGAGCGAGGCAGCCGTCTGGGCCCCGGGCACCTGACCTGCTCTTGCCCACAGAGCCCCAGGCTGAGTGGGTAGCCAGCCCCACGGACCTGTGAACTTCTACATTGGACACTGACCATGGACTTGGGCAGTGGGAATGCAGTGGGGACATGTAGGAATCCTGGCATCTGGCTGGACATGGTGGGCCAGAGAGAGGAAGGGGTCAGGGATGGAAAGTGAGTGTTAGGCCCGGGTGACGAGGCCCAGCACGGGACAGACACGGGACCAGCCAGGTGATGCCAGGCTGAGGGACAGCAGGTCTGTGAGACGGCCTGGGGCACGGGCCTGAAGCACAGCTCTAGGCACTGCCACACAGCGTGGAGGTCTGTGGGGGGGCACGCTCCAGTTTGCATGTCCACATGTACATGTATGCACGATCGTGTACACACGCACACACCTATACTCATGTACACATGCACACACATGTCCTCACGTGCACACACCTACATACACGTACACATACATGCACACGCATACACACACGTACACAGATGCACACTCATGCACCTGCATGCACACTCGCGTGCATGGCCCCGAGGCAGGCCCTGCTGAGGCTCTTTCTGGACGTGCAGGAGTGCCAGCTGGAGGAGGGCCGGGGCTGGTCCAGGCCGGCAGCTGGCTCCCCATGACCTACCTTGTTGAGGGCCTTGTAGGGCTCGGGGCTGCTGAAGGAGAAGGGGGCCTCTCTCCGGAACTTCTCCCTGAACTCCTGCTGCTTGATCTGCAGGAGAGCGGTGCAGACGCGCTGGCCCAGGCCCACCCCAGCCTGGCATCCCTGAGGGGCCACAGCCACACTGCCCCCACTCCAGCCCGGCCCTGACCCCGTCACCATACCTCGAATTGCTGGCACTTTCGCCGCAGGATGCCGACCTCGTTGGCCTGCAGGGGAGCCACGTTCTGCTTCACCTGGATGGCCAGCTTCTTGGTGTTGGCCCACTGCTCGGGCAGCTCCTGCGGGGCCAGGGCAGGGGGTCTTTTCCTTTTGCTTTTTTTCTAAACTTGCTGTTGTGAAATGATCGCAGACTCATGAGAAGCCGCATAAGCGGCCCCGTGGACACCGTGGACGCTGGGCCGTGCACTCTGCTGCCCGGGTGTCGGAGCCTCCCCTCCCCTCCCCCTTCCTATCTGAATCACATGCACACGCGCGTGTGTGAGCATGCGTGTTTGGGGGTGTGTGGTCCTCTGCCGTCTTGCCCCAGGTGGCGATCTGGGTGACCACCACCATCAAGGTAGGACTTACCCATCCCCTTTCACCTGCCGCCTGGCACCCAGGAAGCTGCCCTCCTTCCCGACCCTACCCCTCCAGGATGGCTGTTCTCTGTCCTGGCAAACGCTGCCCTTATAACCATAAAAGGTTTTAAAGGAAGCAAGCAGATTCCTGGCCTGTGAACTCTGCCTACAAACGGAGGGGCCGCCCTGCTTCCCCGGGTGGACCAACTTAGGGTCTGCTGCAGCAGGGGCTCAGGCACTGCCCTCACATCCAGGGGCCCCACGTGTGGCCTAGGAGCCCCGCGGGGCTGACCAAGTGCTCCCATTCACAAGGTCCCGGAGGGCCTAGGACATGATGGCAGAGCACCACTTGTAGTCCCAACCTGACAGGCCCATGGCAGGCTCTCAACAGCATAGGGTGGCCCTGGCCACCAACCCCACGGGGCTACAGGGTCCTTCCCCTGTGGCTCCTGGGAGCAGGCCTCAGCCCGGCAGAGTTGGTGCCTGGTGGACAGGACATAGAGAAGAGAGAGAGAGGAGGAGACACAGGCAGGTCTGGGAAGGCTGGTGTCCTTAGTGGTCTCTGAGGAGGCTGGGCAGTGCCAGCTCCTGGCCCAGGCTGCCCACACCTTCTTTGATGCTGACAACTGACCACCACTCCATTGGCTGTAAAGTGCTGTGTGAGGGCAGCTTCTGTCCCCGCTCCCTGACCACCTCCTCTCCAGGGGTCCTCTGTGACCGCAGTCTCCCTCCACCTCCTTGATGGTGGACCCAGTGTCAGGAGAAGGTGTGGGACACGAGGACACTTTCAGCCCAACAAGACCATCAGATGGGACCCCTGGACCCTGGAGCTTGCACCGGAGGCCCTGACCTCCAGGAAGCCTCCTCTTTCCCCCGGGGTCTGAGTGCCCCTGCCTGGTGCTCTGGGACGCTGTCTCCACTGAGGCGGGCGCCAGGGCACAGGGCGCCTACCTGCAGCTTCAGGTGGGCCTCCTCGGGCAGCTCCTCCCCGTAGGTCCTGAGCAGCTCGATGGTCTGCTTCAGGGGCTCGAACATGCTGTCGGTGGCCGCCTGCCTCTCCTTGACCTTCATCAGGTGCCCCATCACCTCCACCAGCCCGTCATAGTCTCCCTCCTTGAGCGGCTTCTTCAGGCCCAACTGGGACACCTTCATGAAGGCTTCCAGGTCCGTGAGGCTAGGGACCAAGGGAACCTCGGTGACAGGCCCCCAGCTCCGGGGCACCACACTGGACAGGGACTGGAGGCCCTCCAGAGGAGGGGACAGTGGTGAGGGGACCTGGCTGCCACGCCAGGCCCTGCCTGGAGCAGGAGGGCTGCTGGCCCCCTTTGGTCCCCTGATGTCACCCAGGCCCCGCCAAAGTAGCTGGAGCTGATGTGGTAGTCCCAGCTGGAGGCCGCAGCTCGGGGGCCTTTGCTGGCCGCCTGGGTGGGCTGGCTGTGGGACACCCTCTCTGGTCAGCGTGCCCGTCACAGCCCGACTGCTGCCAGCAGTTCAGTTCCTGGGCGTCTGCTTGACGTCAGCTTTCCCTGCTGGGCTCTGGGCCCCCCAGGGTTTCCCTGGCGTCCGACGAGGACACTGTAGTGCTCCATAAACAGGGGTTGACAGCGGGGACACCACCTGCAGGAACCTGCCCTTGCTGGGTGGCTCAGGGCCCGCCCAGGATGTCCTGGCTTCCTTCCCAGCCTCCCCACCGGGGTGGGCAGCGGAGGGCGGGCTGGGTGCCTGCCCACCTGTTGATGACGTAGTCGCTCAGGTACCGCTTGAACATGAGGCTCCAGCGCTTGATGGTGTTGAGCAGGGCCTGTTTGAAGGGGCGGCAGTCGCACTGCAGCCAGCCGTGGAACACCTTGGCGCTCTCGCACTTGGACACCTCCTCGTACAGCTTCTCGTAGGAGTCGATCTGGAAAACCAGCCGCCGGCCATCAGGATGCCGGCCGGCCGCCCTTGACCTTGGGAGCGGCCACCGACAGCAGAGGGCAGCTGCCCGGCAGGCGTGCTCACGGGGGATCCTGGTGACAAGGTGTTTTCTCCCCAGGGGGCCTTCTAGCCCCACATTCAGGGTGGCCTGTCAGGGGACAGAGTCGGATACACCAGGAGCAGGAAGGGCTGGGAGCTTCAGAGGTGGTCACAGGCTCCGAGGGACCCCGGGTCCTCCTTGGGGCTCTCTAACCACACAGCTGCAACCCCCCTGAGGGCCAGGTGGCACTTGCTCACAGGCTGTCTCTTCGCTGTGCCTTGGGATGGCACGGGGAGGGGCTCCTTGCTAGGCACATCCCTGACCTTGTGCCTCTTGGTGCTCTGACCTCTGGGGCCTCCCGCGCTCCCCACATGGGAGGGCGCTGGGCTGCAGGCAGCCATTCCCGGGCTCTCCCAGGGCCTGGCTCTCGGGATGGGTACCCCGGCCCTGGCGGAGTGCTTGCTGAGGCCTGGGTTGATCCCCAACACCACACAGGCACACTGTCCCCTGCCCTCAGCACCCCAGGGTGGCCCCAGCCCACTCAAGACAGCCACTGAAGCCCTGGGCCTGTGGGGGGAATCATGCTGGCCAGCCCTGGGCCTGCCTGTGGGGGACGATGCTGGCCAGCCCTGGGCCTGCCTGTGGGGGGACGATGCTGGCCAGCCCTGGGCCTGCCGACTGCCGGGTCCTTCCCACAGACTGCAGCAGGGCTTCTTCTGCCCACGTGACCCGTGCTCCCCCACCTCCCGACCTGCCCCGGGGCCTGGGGCCTGCGTGGTACGCCTACCCCTCCTCTGCACACTACCCTCTTGGTGGTGACTGTCCCCTGATCTAGGGGCCTCAGCAGACCTGAACGACAGCGAGACCATGTCTTCAAGGGTGACACCGGGCTTTACACCAAGCCCTGGCGTCCTTGACTGGGAGACTCTGGAGGCCTGGGCACACCTGCTCCTGGAACTGCGTGAGGGCCGGCGGCGTCTTGGGCGTGGTGATGTCTGTCCGAGTGTCCAGCTCCTCTGCCGTGGGCACGTGCCCGAAGATGAGGAAGTTCCGCATGAACTCCTGCAGGTCGTCCGTCCAGAGGTAGGAGTACCTCTCCATGGAGTCCTGGTACTCCTCCGCCTCTTTCATGGCGTTGATGACCAGGCCGGACAGCTCCTCCCGCATCTCGATGAGGTCCGTCTGGTCTTCCAGCTCCGTCTGAAAGCGGGCGGGGGAGGCCGGGGGTGAGCCGCCTGCCCGCCCGCCCACGGTCCTGACAGATGTCCCTCCCTGCCTTGGAAGCAGCTGTGGGTGGGGCAGTGGCGCCCAGCTCCTACCGCTGGGGACGGTTTTGACGACGGCGCGTTCTCTGGGGAGACTTGCCAGTGTGGTTTCTGCCCCCAGGACCCGGATGACTCCCACCTCAATTCCCTCGTTCCATTCTACTCAGCCCCTGCTGTGTGCCCTGTGCTAGGGTGGACACGGGGCAAAGGAGGGCCCACACGTGGTGTGCTGTCCAGGTGCAGGCACAGACTTCCGTCAAAGAAGCACAGAAACAACACCTGCTGGCTCTGACCCTTGCTCTAAGGTGTGATGCGGAGGAGGTCAGGGAATGCCCCTGAGAAATGACCGCTGGGAGGAGAGCTGATGGCAGGCAGACAGAGAGCAAGAGAAGCAGCTCTCCAGGCAACCACCCAGCATGTGCCAAGGCCCTGTGGTGGGAAGAAGCAGAGTGGGGAGTGGAAAGCCGTCTACCCCTGGAGCCTGGAGCAGAGCTCAGGAGGCCTGTGCTGGACTGGATCTTTTCAGTTTAAAGTGACAGATCCAACTCAAGTGGTATGCAAAAAGAGACACTTGGATCACGTGACCAGCGAGTCCCAAGGTGGTGCGTGTGTCTTCGTGAACCAGGTTTTATTTTCTGTCTCTTCTGGTGTCCTGCAGTGTCGCGACCTCCCTGGTGGAGAGAGGCTTCCTCCGGGAGCAGTTCCTACAGCCACCGAGGCACGGCCTGGAGTGGTCTGTCCTGAGTAACGGGCCAGTCCTCAGTCTGTCCTCGGGTGTGAAACTCCACCTGGGCCCCAGGGTGGGAATGGGGGCCCCAGGGTGCGTGTCTCAGCTTTGGGGCACCCGTCTTGGGTCTGCTTCTCAATGACTGTGTTGGTCCCTGGCTGTACCTGAGCCCAACACTTTGGCCAGCACTGTGGACCCCACTGGTCAGCTGGGCCAGTGGGAGCTCCCTCCAGCCGCCAGGTGGCGCCAGCTCCCCAGACAGACAGGCTTCTCCCTCCTAGCAGTCCCCCTGCAGGGCCACCGTCCCCTAGGTCCCTAGGACTTTAGGCTGGCAGCCTGGACCCCACCATGCTCTCAGCTCCAAGGTCTCCTGCTCCGTCCCTGTCTGCCCTCACCCCAACTCCTCCAGGCTGCCCCATCAGAAGCACCCCTGGGATTCTCCGCCACCCATGCCTGGGTGCCTGGGCCTCTGGCTGTGGGTGCCTGACCCTGCCGCCATCTGCCAACCGTGTGGCACAGGTCAGACTCAGGCTGTCTCTGCCCCTAGCTGGCAGGCTTTGAGAGACCCTTGGTACCACAGAGCCCTTCAGTTCTGCAACATCCCGTCCTCGTGTCCCCAGTGTCTCTGGGATATCCTGTGTTTGGGTGCCATAAGAGCCCTGGTGGGGGCGGCTAGCTCTGTCCACAGCGGCTACTGGTCTGGGGAAACTCGGGTGCGGGTGGAGGGTAGCCCCCAGGCACCCCACCTCCAAGGGCACTTGCTTGTCTTGTGTGTGCCAAACTGTGGCGAGCCATTCTGAACTCTGGGACAGGTTGCTGTGCTCACGGGGGCCAGGCATGCCACCTTTCTGTGACTCAGAAGTCACAAGCCCGACTCGGTCTGGAAGATCCTCCCGCCCGTCGGGAAGAGTTCTCAGCTTCCCCGGGAGTCAGCGCTGTCCTCCTGTGTCCCCACTCACCTCACCACACAGGCAAAAATGCACACGCGCGTTCACAAACACCAGCACACAGACTGGAAATGCCCGAGGGCGGGGCGATCCCCAGAGTGGACCCACGAGCAGCGGAGACCACATTCCCCACATCCGGCTAGGAGTGACACCCAGGGGACCAGAGGCCCCTTGGGAAGGACGGATTCAGGGGAGGGAGGGAGAGAGGGAGAGAGAGTTTGCAGTCCTGGGGACCCTTGGGAGAGAAAGCCGGAGCCCCTCCTCAGGGCCACTGCTGTCACTGTGCTGAGCTGGGGGCGCCATTCTAAACCCCAGAGCAAGGGCTGCCCACACAGGGAGAGGGCAGGCCACAGTAAGCCAGGACTGACCTTGTAGTTCACCTTGCCCTTGGCCAGCCGGGGGATGAGTCTGGCCACGTTGTAGATGTCATTGACCAGGCCCTCGATCAGCGCCAGGAAGCCACGCTCAGAGCCCACCTCCAGCGACGGGTTGAAGGTCAGCCCTTCATCGTTCAGCTCCATGTGGATCTCAAACAGGGGCGCCACACTCTCCTGAAACAAGGGGTCGCAGTCAGGGCCGTGGCTCTCCCAGCACCGTCCTTGGCACTGTCCGAGGTGAGGTTGAGGGAATGCCCTTCTCAGTAGGGGACAAGCGCAGGCCCTGGGACCCAGCATCGCAGGAGCAGGCTGTGTGGGGAGGCGGTGCCTGGGGAGACGGTCACTTGGTCCCAAGCCCACAGCTGCTGACCATCCGCTGTGTGGCCTCGAGAAGGTCACTGAAGTTTCAGTATAAAGCAAGGGTCATCAGTGTGGAGGGTGGGGACAGTCGCTGCCCTGTCCCCAGGTTACTAAGACTGAACCAGAGGACTCAGCCCTGCTGGCCACCCTCACGTCCCCCAGCTCCTGTTGCCAAAGCTCCCCGGTGGCCGCAGCCCTGTCTGCTCCTGGAAGCCCTGGTCTGGCCTCCTGTCACAGCAGAATGGACCGAGGAAGTCACGAACCAGCCCTGGGGACCTGCGCTCATCTACTGCCCTCCGTGGCTCGAGCATCTCAGGGCCATGCTATTCCTGTGGGTGACTGGGGGCTCTGACCTGCCTTACTGGCAGCCTCAGAGCCACTTGGCAGTCACCATAACGCAGGGGAATTGGGTGGGGAGAGGGTCACCCTCTTGGAGGACCCGGGGGCGTCTCTTGGTGGAGTGAACCAGGGCTCCCTCTTGTCTGGCCTGGTTAACACACCACCTAACAGGGGATGTGCAGGTTCGTGGCCAGTGTTGCTGGCAGGATCCTGGTCCCCACCAACACGTGCAGGGGATAGCGGTGCCTGCTCTGCCCCTCCTGGCCACAGGTAGGACCATTCTCTCGGATCCATTTAGGTTTTTTCCAGCTGATTTGTGCTATTGGCAGACTGAGGTGACTGGGTATTCTGATTTTAATAGGCAGATTTTTATAACTGTGGGTTTTTGTTTTTTTTTGGTACCAGGGATTGAACCCAGGGGCACTTCACCAGCGGCTCACACCCAAGCCCTTTTAAAATGTATTTTATTTAGAAGCAAGTTCTCGTAAAGTTGCTTAGGGCCTCGCTAAGTTGCTGAGGCTGGCTTTGAACTCGCGATCCTCCTGCTTGAGCCTCCCAAGACGCTGGGATCACAGGCATGCGCCACCGCACCTGGCAAATCTGTTTATCTAGAAAAAGAAACTCCATACCATGGTCTCCCAGCCAGACCTCACCTTGTGTTATGGGGAGAGCGTGTGCACGCCCCCACCCTCTCACACCCACACCTCGGGGCTGGTCCTGACCACTTACATCCAAGGCCATGTTGTCCATCAGGTAATTGAGAGACTTGCGGATGAAGTACTCGAATTCCTTCAGGACCTTGGTGTCGATGTAGGAGACGTAGTCCTTCCAGGGCTGGCTCGACGTGTCTGCTCTGAACAGCTCTGTGTTTTCCTGCAACAGCGTGTTGGTGTCAGCTCACGGTTCAGTTCAGAGGACTCCCTGGGCCACCTCCATCCTTGTCCTCAGCGTCTCTGAGGTGCCTGACTGTGTCAGGCCGCTCCCTCCCCCTCCAGCCAGGTGTCAGGGATCAGCTTTGACACCCCCTCCCCTAAGGCCCTCTTGGAGCAACCCCTACCCATCTCTGCTGGGTGTCCACCCTGTCCCGCCCCCCGGCATCCCTCTAGCCATCTGTTCATTCCCACAGTGGCACAGACGGCCACTCTGAATGGTTCTGTCCTTGGTCAGCATCCACTTTGAGGCCCAACTTGAGAAGAGCAGGGTTGGCTGTCCTCTCCAGTACCACACCCCTGGACCTGGCCGTGTGCATGGGCCAGCAGGAGCTGAGGGAGGTGGGTGGGCGGGGCTGGGGTTGATGGACAGAAGGACAGGCAGTCCAGCTGAGTCGTTCCCTGGGGCAGCAGCCCTCAGAGCCACGAGGAAGAGACACCAGAAGAGCCACACGGGCCACCTTCCCAGGGGACCGGCGGGGCCTGCATGTGACCTGCCATCAGAGCCCACACCGTTCATCTGCACACGCTCCGGGGAGCCCCAAGCTGCCCTGATACTGTCTGGAACTCCAGGAGGGAATTCTCTTTTCCAGCTGATGCAAAGCCCCAGTTTTCATGGCTCCCCCCGCCTGTTGGTGCCCAGGTGGAGCGTCCCGTGGTGCCTGTGTCACCCCCTCGCGTGGCTTTAACTGTGCTGGCTGGAAGCACCTCGTGCCTGTTCTGCTGCCCACCCTCATAGATGGCAAACCCGGGGGATGCAGCCTGACCCTGGAGAACAGGCTGGTGCAGAAGGGAGGTCACTTCCCTGTGCCAATTCTGTGCAGGGCAGGAATGGGTTCCGATCCCTTGGACAGAGGAGGGCAGACACCCCAAGAGTCAGGCTTCCCAGCCCAGAGCCCCAAGGCCGGCTGTCCTAGGGAAAGTCTGTCTTAGGTTAAGGACAGGGGCTGCGGTGGCACTGACGGCGGGTGCTGCCCGCGTTACGAGCTCTCCACCTCTGCCTTCTCTCCCGCCCTCTGTGAGGGGCAGGCCAGTGGCTCCCCAGGACCTCGCGCTCACCGTGACCATGGCTTGGATCTTGGCGCCGGCCTCCTTGACGGCCGTGTAGCGCTTATTCAGGTTGACTGTCCTCCCGTCCAGGTCCAGCAGGGCCTCTTTCTTGTTGTCCTTCCTCTCAAACAGGGGGTTGGCCGACCAGTCCTGGAGGGAGGGCGAGAGGGCGCAGGACCTGGAGAGGCTGTGACTCTGTCTCTCGCCTACTTGGGGCCCTGGGCATCTCGGCCTGACTTCTGACAAGGTTACCTGGGGGCCTACCTCATCCAAATGATAACTGAATCAAACACAAACATGGCACTGGGCAGTGGTTTTCGCCCAGGACTCAGTGGGTCCGTCTGATGGGGGAGGAAGTGACAGAGGTGAATGATAACAGAAAATAAGTCTCACAGCAAACCAACCACGGGAGACTTGGAATGGGAGCTGAGCTCCATCGCCCGCCATCCACGGGATGAGGTGGACGTCCTGAGAGTCCGGCCCGCGGCTCACGGGAGGCGGAGTGCTGCGGACGCTGTACTGGGCCGTGGCCTGTTCCTGAGGGCCAGAGCCTGTCCCATCCCTCTCTCTAGTGCCAGCCCGGCACCGTCAGTCCTCACCCTTGTGCTGAGCTCAGCACTTGGGAACAGAAGCCAGTTCCAGAGTGACATGCTGCACGTCCAGGGCGTTCCATGGCAGGGTCCCCTGCTTTCTGCCACATGCGGCCCTGGCCCTGGGCCTCCCTGCGCGCCCTGTCTCCTTCCCCGGTCCTGCCCTCGGGTCCGCTCACCTTCATGGCCTGGGAAATCCCTTCAGTGTTCTGCTTTGCCCTCTGCATCCTGTTCTGCAGGTCGTGAAGAATCTCCCGCATCTCTTGGATGTACTGGAACACATCTGAAGACAAGCAGACAGCAGTGTGACGGGAACAGCTCTCCAGGGGCCCTGGGCTACGGCTGGCTCCCCAAGCCCATCTCCTGCTCGGCAGAGGAGAGCAGCCGACTGCCTTCCCCCCAGAACCCAGGACTCCTGGGGTTGCAGCCCGGCCCTGGGCTCCGGCCCCTCCAGCCATGAGCAGAATCCCAGGGACCTGAGCCTCCTTACAGAGCCGCCTGGGCCGGAGCAGCCGGGGAAGAGGTGAGCCCTTCCTCTATCTCCAGGCCGCCTGCAGCCGGCTGAGACGTGTTTGTGGGCTTGTTCTCTCTCCCCCGACAATCCCCAAGAGGCCTGTGCCCAGTTCTGTGTGTAAGTGACACCCATGGGCCCTTTGGGTCAGGGCAGTGGGTAGAGTGACCCTGGGCTCTGGACCCCAGCCTGGCACAGCTGCAGCTGCGGCAGGAGGCCAGGAGGTGCCGGTGCCGCTCCTGGGGTGTCTCAGGACCCGCGTGGGCAGCTGGGACCCCGTGGAGCCCGGCAGTGGGTGGCCTGGGTACCTTCGCTGTTCCAGAACAGCGTGGTCTCAGCGCTGGACAGCCTGTTGTCGATGGCTTCCAGCTCTGACTTGATGAGCGGGTACTCCACGTCCATCACCGTCGCCTTGATCTGCAAGACAAGGGCCTGTTCCTAGCCGGGCGGGACTTGGACCCCGTGAGGGAGAGGCAAGGCGAGGACTCGGGCTTCTCCACACCCGGCTGGTCACGAGCATGTTGTCTGGGGGAATTATATGTAACTTATGCTTCAGGAGATTTCGGTTTTTACAGTGATTTTTGTGACAAAGGATTTGCGTCGCCGTGGGAAGAGATGCGCCCTGCGGTGTGAAGCCAGAGGCTGGCCTGCCCTGACTGTGTGTAACTGGCTTAAGTCTGGGCTAGGCAGCTTAGCTTCACTGTGACCAACACAACCAAGAACAACCACCTGGAGGAAGGAGGGTTTATCTGGGGCTCGGGTGTCCGAGGCCTCAGTCCATGGACGGCCACTCCACTGCTCCGGGCCTGAGGCGAGGGGAGGGGCAGCGGAAAGCTGCTCAGCTCATGGCGGGGTCAGGAAGCAGGGAGAGGGGAAGGGCCCAGGGCAGATGCTCCCTTGCAGGGGACCCGCCTCCCCCAGCCACACCCCAGCTGCCCAGTTACCACCAGCCAGTCCATTCAAACTAGGGTGGACCGACTAGGCTGCAGCCTCACAGTCCATTCACTCCCCCTCTGAAGACTCCTGCGGGAACAGGAGCTTTGGGGGACACTTTGCATCCAAAGCTTAACAGAGTCTTAGAAAACATCCAGAGAAGTGCACGTGGATGACGGGAGCGTTTCTGGGCTCTGACCGCCACCCCCCTTCTCAGGGGTCTAAGTCTGGTTATGAACAGGGGATCCGGACCTGCAGAAAAGCTGTTCACATAGTTAGCAGACCCGGGTTCATGCCAGGCGGGTTCTGTGGTCTTGATTCGGCTCTGCCCTGCTCAAGAAACTACCGAACACTCGAGACCCCAAATCCACAAGACAAAATCAGAACAAGGAAGGAAGGAAAGGAAGGCTGTACACAGTTCTTTTGTTTTGTATCAAATATTTATTTTTTAATTGTAGTTGGACAAATACCTTTATTTTATTTATTTGTACGTGGTGCTGAGGATCAAACCCAGGGCTTCACATGTGCTGGGCAAGTGCTCTGCTGCTGAGCTACAACCCAGGCCGGTACCCAGTTCTTACAAATCATCCCCTTAAATGACCAGCGCCTCCTGAGTTTTGGAATAGCCTTTCATCGAGCAGCATTTTGCTTCATGTGTGGGTCCGCGTGAAGTGAGGTGAGCTCACACAGGGTTAGAACTGGACAGTCAGCAGGGCGCAGCGGAGCAGGCCTGTGATCCCAACAACTCCAGAGGTTAAGGCAGGAGGATCGCAAGTTCGAGGCCAGCCTCAGCAACTTAGGAAGGCCCTAAGCAACTTAGAGAGGCCCTAAGCAAATTAGCAAGGCTTTGTGTTAAACATAAAGAGGGGTGGGAAAGTGGCTCAGTGGTTGGTGCCCCTGGGTTCAAGCCCTGGTTCCCAAACGAGAAAACAACAAAACACCGAACGCTGATAGTTTGCCTTTCAGAATGATTTTTTGCATAAACGTGGAACTTTAAATGGTGATCCCCTTGATGTCCCTAATGTTTTCAGGCCGTGAACTCTTAGAACAGGTGGGTAAGGACAGAGAAGTAAAGCTTCAAGGCCGTTCCCCATGGAAGACCAGGCAGCGCTAAGAGGAGCGTCTGTGGGTGGCAAAGCAGGACTGTGAGCAGGGGCCACCCTTCAGGGCCCAGCTCCACTGCCCTCTGCCAGGACAGTGGCCGAGCTCTCACTTAGAAGATGCGTCCGTGCGGGACAGCTAACACCTCTCCTGGGTTTGTAGCCTCAGCTCTGTGTGTGGCATTCAAGAAGGGGCCCTGATACAGAATTCAACCACTGGCCTGCAATAACTGGCCCTGGACCAGGGTGGGGGGCTGCTGGCTGATCAGAGTCTGGGGTCCCATGGCCTGCAGTGGACCGGTTGGACATCGTGAGCTTGGCTGGCTCTGTTTGGAAATAAAGTAGCAGGTGGTCAGTTTCTTTATTTTATTTTAAATACTGTTGTTGATTTTCCCCTGATTACACGGTCACTGTAGGAGACCTCTGGCCCTGGGGGAGGGCCGGGAACATTTCTCTGCCCCCTACTTGGCTTCTGTTTTCTCTGCACCTTGGCTGGGAGCTGCTCCAGAGAACCCAGGGAAGGGTCCTGGTGAATGTGGGTTCCGGGCAGCTCCCTTCACAGCCCACAGTGCCCGAGGACAGTCCGTCCCACTCGACCTTGAAGAGCCGACATCAGCGTGCTTTGGGCTCAACCCGTGGCAGGCCACCTTTCGGCCGTGGTTCATTCTGTGGCGGTTTCACGGTGGTTGGTATTTTGACCACTTTCTGTGACAGCCATCCACCAAGCTTCCTTCTGCCCCGGGCTTCCCAACTGCTCCCGAAGGCGCTGCCACCCATGAGAGCGGCTCCCCGCCTCCCAGCCTCAGCCTTGGCCTTCCTGGTTTCTGGGGCACCCAGCGCAGTGCTGGATTGGGGGCACCGTGGAAACCTGGGGGTCTGTGGTCTCCATCTCCTCCACGTGGCACTTTGTCAGTGAGTCCCCTTGGGAGAGACGTCCTTTATCTCACGATGTCACCCTTGCCACTCCTTGTGGCACAGCTCCATTTGTTGCTATGGCTCAGGCAAGGCTTAGCAAGGGACCCCACAGGGCGGGACAGGAAGTGGCCACAGAGAGGGGGCTGGGGAAAAGTCCACACAAGGGCCCCCTCTCCTGGGCACTGGTTCCTCTCATCCCTTCCTTCTCTGCTCCTGCGTGCCTCCCAGGTGACAGGACGGGGGCTTGCCTCTCCCCTCCCTGCGCCCCAGCACCCACAGACACATTGCTCTCTGGGACTCACTCCAGATCCCCAGGAACCCAAGGGAGAGCATCTGTTTTGCTCCTTCGTGGTGAGGTGTGTGGGATCCTAAATGACGGCTCCCTGTGATGCCCAGCCCCAGTCCCTGGGACTCCTGGAGCTGTGGCCTTGCAAGACGGGAGAGGAATTGCAGGGAGCCTGTGGGGGGCTGGGCTGTCGGCGCCGTATGCAATCTCGGGAGGGAGGCAGGAGAGCTAAGGAGGAGGCCCATGACAGGGGAGCAGAGCTGGAATGCAGAGCCTTGAAGCTAGGATGTGGCTGCACAGTCAGTTTACCTGTCACTCGCCAAGCTGTGTGTAGGGGAGGCCCAGGCTAAACACTGCATCCGGCCACTTCAGGATGGGATGAGCATTTGAGTGGAGGACTCAGGAATTCAGGGGTCCTCCCCAGCAGGGTGGGCCTCATCTAACTTCTTGAAGGCCTGAGTGGTGGGTGCAGGGTGGTGGGCTCTGCCCCCTTTTCCTGGCTCTCTGCTCATCTGTGACATCGCCTCTGCTCTCCTGCTGTCGGGCAGGATGGACATCACCTGCCCCCTCTCTCAGGCCCTGGGCTCACACTGGCTTCCAGGCTCACCAGCTCGCAGAGAGCAGGAGTGGGGAGTTCCTGGCCTCTGTCGCGACGGGAGACAATCCCTTGCCATGAATCTCAGGTCCAGCTCCCTGTCCCATTGCCCCTGCTCTCAGGAGAACCCACCCAGGGGACCATTGGCCAAGCAACATGGCCGCCCTTCAGTGCTGGAGAAGCCAGGGACACACACTGTCTCCAGAGCCACCTCTGGCCAGCACCTTGACTCCTGCAGAAGGTACAGGCTGTGGACTCCTGACCTCAGCCCCAGAAGACCAGGGGTCTGAGCTGTTTCAAGCCACCTGGTTCGTGGTGCTGAGCTACAGCAGCCGTAGCAAACCCATACTGAGTTTGCACCTGGCCGTCTGCTGTGGGGGGCGGGGGTCAAACCTGGGGTCCAGGGGGCACCTGTGTTAGCTTTCCCTCATGGTGACAAGATGCCTGGGGGAAAAACCAACTAAAGAGTATCTATTATTGTTGTTGTTGTTATTATTATTGTTATTTTGTGGGACTGGGAATTGAACCCAGGGGTGCTCAACCGTGGGCTACATCCCAGCCCTCCTGAGTTTTAATTTTGGAACAGGGTTTCCCCATGTTGCTGAGGCTGGCCCTGAACTTGGGATCTTCCTGCCTCAGCCTCCTGGGCTGCTGGGATTACTGGTGTGGGCCAGAGGAAAGGTGTATTCCATCCAGCTTATGGCTCCTAGGGTTGCAGCCCTGGGTTGACCCAGCTGCTTTGGGCCTATAGGGAGGCAGGAGGCTGCTCACCTCGCAGCAAGAAGCGAAGGGAGAGAGCAAGAGGCTGGGTCCCACGCCCACTGTTCAAGGGCACACTCTGTGACCCAGCTTCCTTCCGGTGGGCCCCACCTCTTGAAGGTTCCGTTCCCCCCACCCCACCCCCACCCCCCTAGCGCCATGGGCTGGGGGTGTAGCCCATGGTTGAGCAGGGGATGCTAAGATCCAAACCATAATGTCTCTTTGCCACCCTGCAGTTGGGGTCTCTAAGAGAGGGGGTGCCCAGGACAAAGACAGGCGTGTTGTTCCGTGCTTCACCCCCAGGCCTCCCAGGCTCCCTCTGAATCCCTCTGGTCCTTCCACCAGGAGGAAGGTGCTCTGAGCAAACAGCCTTGTCACAGCCCTGTCACCAGGAGGCACTGTCTGCCAGCCTACCGATTACCGCAATGGCAGCCTCTTTGTGACTGTGTGCCAGGGACCCAGGTCTGACATCAGGGGTCCAGGAATTCTTGAACACAGAGCTGCAGGTGGACTGGTCACGTGTCCAGGCACCTCCCCGCTGGCCAAAGCCCCGGGAGACCGACAGTCCCAGCCTGGGTTCCAGAAGCCCCTTCCTCCCCCAATTTAAGAGAGGAATGGAAGTACGTGGCCTTCACGTTATCCAGGAGATGTTTAGGAGAGGAAAGCCTCTCGGATGAACTGCGCAGGCCTGCCGAAGCCCAGCCGAGGGACTGCATCCGTCACCAGCTGCTTCCGGTCCCCACCGTCCTTGCACACATGACCGTGAGGGCTGGAACCACGCGTGGTTATTAAGACACACTATTTGTTCTCTTCTGCGTCCAGAGCTCACCCCCTGCTTGTTCTCAACCAAAGCCAAGACTTGGCCGGAAAAGCACACGAGGTCGCAGCCCACCTGATTGTACCAGCCCACGATGAGCTCCAGGTTCCCCACGAACTTCCGGAAGGTCTCGTTTTCAGAGAAGAGGTGCTCCGCGCTGCCTGGAATCTCTGTTTGCTGCTGGAAATTCAAATACTTGACTTCTCTCAGGACGGCCACCAACTAAACGGCAAATGAAGATGAAAGACCATGTTGGCAGGGAAGCTGGACGCAGCGGGAGCAGAGGTGGCCCCGGGGGCGTTGGCGGGAGGCCGTGTTGGCCATGCCCACCTCCCTTCCTCTGGCCTCTTGCTCCCCCTCGCCCACCCAGGCTGTTTGGAGCAAGGCCTCATTGAGGGCTTCTCCTGGGTCCTCCTGGGGTCCTTCCCCTTCTCTTCCCAGCTGGATTTGATGCGGGGGATCGGGGTGACCCTTCCACTACTGCTCTGTCCCCCAAAGCCATCCCCCATCAGGACTGGATAACATCTCCGTGCTGCTGATTCCATCCGCCATGTCACATGGCCTCCCAGTGTCCTGGCCACTCTGATCACTCTCTTGAAAAATCTGGGGATGTCCATGTTGGAGAGCCAGAGTGTGGTCCTTCTCATCTGGTCTCATCTGACCTCAGGGCTTAAGATACTATCCGCGTGTCGATGCGCCCCACAGGGACGTCTCCAACCCCAGCTTCTCTCCCCACCTCCAGACCCTCAGACCCACCCGTCAACGTCTGCCCTCGAATGTCTGACACCTCAGATTCAATGGGCCAAACAGAACGGCCGAGCTTTCCCTCAGCCTGCTCTGCCTGCCCCTTGTGGTCCAGGTCAGCTGATGGTCGTTCCATCCTCTGGTCACCCAGCCCCAAACAGTGGGCCTGACCTCTCTCTTCCTTCCTACTCTGTATCCAGGCCTTCCAGAACCTCGGGGCACCGCCGTGGCATCTAGCCACTCCTCACCACCTGCCTTGCCACCGTGTGCCCAAGCCACCGCCCACCGGGCTGGGCTGTCATTTCCCACCTGCACTGAAGCAGAGGACTCCCAGTCTCTGTCCAGCCCTCGTGGAGAGGGGTCTTTCACAGATATAAATCAGGTCAAGCCTCTCTGCCATCTGGCTCAAACCCTGACCCTATCTTTCAGTGGCCCCTGAGGCTTCTCCCTCACCTCTTCTCCACCGCCTCCTCTTTGTCCACTCTTCCCCAACCCCACTGGCCTCCTTGCTGGTCCCAGAGCATGCTGGACACACTCCCGCCTCTGGGCTTTGCTGGGCCCTTGGCTCAGAGGCCCTTGGCTGTACCTCTGCTTGGCCAGCCCCCGCACCTCTGGCAGACCTGGACCACACCTAAACCTGCACCCCCCAGCCCTCCTGTACCTCTTCCCCAGCCCCCTCCTCCAGCCCTGCGGACCTTCTTCACTGCCCTCCCCGTGCACCTGCTGTCACCGGCTGACACGTGGGTGGTATCCCTGCCTCTTTGTGCTACTCCCCCCCCCTCTCTCTCCCCCCACGTTCCCTTCGCCTCTTGCAGATAAACTCCAGGAGGGCAGGGCAGAGACCTTTGATTCTCTGGTTCATTAATTTTCCCAAACACATGTACACAGTAGGTGCTTAGTAAATCTTTGTGGAATGAAAGAACCAACGGATGTTAGTGAAGGGGAGTTTCCCTGCCTCCCTGGTATTACCCCCACACCCCGACAGGACGGGCCCCAGGAGGCCCCCGCAGGAGCTCAGCGCCCCCACTTCTGTCCTCTGCACACCCAGGCTGACCAGGTGACAGCTCACTCGGGTGAATTCTCCCCCACCCTTTTATTAAATTTTCAAATTGATGTTTCCTCTTGGGATCAAATGTAAAGTGACCAAGCTTTAAAGAGGGGCATTTTTGAGGACACTACTGTTTTGCCTCGTATCTCAAATATATCCTGGACATACTGAAAAATGCTTCAAAAATAAAGTGGCATCAACAGCCACCTTCACAAATGAACGCTGTTGGTGGGATGGGCCACCTCAGTGCCACAGTGGGCCCTGGGCTCCTCCTGTCCCCCCCAGCTGGACTCCTAGCTCCTGGGTGACGGCTTCCCCGCTGCCTGCCCCAGGACCCACCGCCTTGCTGAAGTTGACTTGGAGCAGGCCGGTGGTGGCGTGTCGCTGGATCAGCGGCTGGCCCAGGTTGAAGTGGCAGTCCTCGTCCACCTTATCCACCCACTGCTTGTAGACCTTCTCGCGGTAGCTGCGCAGCAGCTCCAACATCTCGTCGTATTTCTGGTAGATCGTCTTGGTCTCCATGCTGGACATGACCCTGGAATCAGAGTTGGGTGGAGCTGGAAGCCACCAGGCTTCCCTGGGATGGCTCGTCTCGGCCAGCCCCCTGCTTCTTCGAGGCTGATGGGCTGATGGGCTGAATGTTCAGGTGGACAGTGGCCAGACCCCGGCATACAGCCAGAACTCAGACCCACAATCTGTCACGGCCAGCCCGGGAGCCAGCCCACCATCATGAGGCCCCAAGTCCAGGAAGGCCACAGTAGCCCAGGTGGCAATCACCGCGGAGGGCGAGGGTTGGACGGATAACCGCTTCCCTAACCAGAGAAAAGCCATCCTCAGGTGACTGCTTCTAACCAGCTGTACCCCCACCCTGCGGCCACCCTCCACTGCAGCCAGCCTTAGAGCCTCTGCCAAGGGCAAGTGGCCCTGGCTTGGTGGCTGCTTTGTCCTGGCCCACGGCAGAAATAGCCTCAGTCTATTCCGTTTGGGCATTTTGGAAATCTCCCCAGGCTGGTGGTCAAGGGTGAGGACCAGCCTGGGAGGGCCTTTGGGGACGGGGGAGGCCTGAAGGGGCCTCTCTGGAACTTTGTTTTGCAAGTGAAGGCTGGTGGGCGGGCAGCCTGGGATGGCGTGGGCTCAGGAAGGGCCTCGTCCCCTGCGGCTGAGGCTGCCCGGGGCCACGCCAGCTGGCACTCACGGGTGGTCGATGTGCTTCAGGTGCTTCATGGACACCTCCAGCCTCTCCTGCAGCCCCAGGCTCCACTTGAGCTGCCCGGCCACGGAAGGCATGTTCTTGTGGATGGGCGGGATGTTGCCCTCTGCAGAGGCTGCCATCTGGGCATCGTACAAGAGCTTGGCATTGTCCAGCTCGGTATCAAACATCTCCAGCATGGTGGAGTACCTGGGCACCACCTCGGCCAGGATCAGGGGCCGCTCCAGGAGACTGCCGCACATGTACAGGAGCTGGGGAGACAGCAAGAGCATGTCTTCTCCAGAGTTCCCGCGTCTTGCCCTGTCCCCAGCCCTGTCCCCAGCCCAGGGTTGTTGACAAAATAGGCAGGGCCAAGCTTTACGATCAAGAAAACACGTACTTTGTCCAAGCAAAAAATCCATTTGGACATTTCTCTGCATCTGGCTGTGGCACCTGCATGGTCCCGTGTTTCTGTTTGCGGAGCCCCAACGTGCTCGGCTTATAGACCAGTGTGCCTACTGGCTCTGAGGCCCAGGAGAGCTCATCCCAGGCCAGGGGGACAAGGGTGTGGGCAGGGAGACGAGAACAATTAAAAACACAGGTCAACATGAACAGCGGCCCAAGCCTGCACTCCTCTAACCGGGGCTCGCTCTGACAGCCAGAGGAGAGAGGCTTTTTTTAAGGGTCCTTCCTCTTGGGAAGACCAGGCTCAGGCAAGGAAAACGACATCGACGTCGGAAAGTTGGTTTCACTCTGAAAAGCAGCAATGGTGGCGGGCGGGGGAGGGACGGTGAAGGGGCGAGGGTCCAGAGAGCAGGAGAAAGATGGGCACCCAGGGGCCCCTACTCTCTGGGCTCACCCAGCTGCCAGCGGCCACCAAGAACCCAGTGGGGCCCTGCAGGCAGGCCTGTGTGAGTCCCAGTCAGTTCCAGATTTGGGCTTGAAAAAAAATAACAACTACTGTCCCCAACAACGTCCTCTTGAATGGAAGACCTTCAGGCTCTCTAAAAAGTCAAGTGCAGCAGCCGCGGCTCCTGAGGAGGAGAGGACACTCAGGCCAGCCAGGCCCTGCTCTCCACGGCCACCTGCAGACACAGGTGGGCACCACCTTCACGTTTTAAAGAAGTCGACCTGTGACAGTCGGGGACAATGCCACTTAGTGGCTCTTCCCCACCCTCTTTCTCTTCCTTCTTTTTTTGTGCTCACAGATTTTTTTTTTTTTTTTTGGCTTCTGGCTTCTGGGAGGGAAGTCCATCTTATTTCCTTCCAGGAGTCACCTGCACCCACAGGTGTTCTTCACGGGAGAACCTGCACCCAGGCCGCGTGGGCACAGGGGAGTGGAGGGGCTGGAGTGAGGGGCCCCAGGCCCACCCTGGCAGGGCACGGGGCCATCAAGGGCAGGGAGAAGGCTCTGTGTAAGATGCATGGGGACAGTTGGAGGTCGCGGCGGCTCCCAGAACCCTTTCTCCTTCCCCCTTTCTGACCTAGCGTGATGATAAAGTGAAACTAGACAGTGACTTCCTATGAGAGCATGAAGCTGCGTCTGGGCCCTAAAGGGCGGGCGCCTCCTCCAGGACCCAGGGCAAGGACAGCTCTCTGGTGGTTCCGGGAACACATCCAGGCACCTGGGTGCTTCCGAGACCACCTGCTCCACACAGAGAAGGCCAGGACTCCTGGGTGTTGCTCATAAAGGTGACCCTCCCTTCCTCCCCACCTGCCCACCCCAGGAAAAACGCCCTAGGCAGGGCTCAGCCCCCATCCGAACGGTCCTCCCTATCTGTTGCTCCTCTTGTTCTAAACCACATTGACGGGGGAGAAATCTCCGGGTGCCTTTGGGGCCTGAGAGACTCCCATCCAGGAGAGCGTCCTGTCCTGGCTGTGTGAGGAGAGCCGGCGGTGCCCTGCTCCGAGTCACTCCACGTTGTGCAGATCAGCAGGGCCTAGCCCTTGGTTACCCCACGTGACAAAGCAACAGTTTGCCATGAGTCACTCCATGCGACTCCCTCTCCAAGTGGAAGGGCTTGGAAACTTGTCGGGGGCAAGTAGGTAGCCACCAGGTATTGGACATAACTCCAGCTGCCCAGCGCAACCAGAAGGCACAAACCGAAACAAGTTCATTGCCCCGTGAAAGCATCAAATCAGAAGCACATGGGCCCATGGCTGTATCGAAGCCACATCAGGGAAACAAGGCCCGTGAGCCTATCAGACAAACCAGAGTCCCTCACCTAGGACACAGAAGAAGGGGCACCTAAGTGTGCCAACCTGTCATCCTTCAGACCACCTGGTGAACACATCCCCAGATACAGGGGCCGGGACTCCTGACTGTCCCCAGGACTCCAGCTTGGTCATCTCCTGAGTGACCTGGTCCACCCTGCCTGCTCCCCCAGCCCTGGCCTTGGCCCTGGCCGTGCTGGAGTAGCCGGTCCTCCCCAGGCCTCTGGAGTCCTCAGGCTGGGTTTGCCTCATCTGGCCAGCCGCAGCGACTCTTTGGCACCTGTCATCAACCCCGTGGCCACTGTGAACACTTGCCCAGTCCTTCTGCATCCGCTGTACCCTTGTGTAAAGTGGGACGTGTGACGTGCGGGTTGCAGATAGAGGAACTGAGGTTGGAGTGGGCTAACAGAATGCGTGGTTGCCGTGGTCTCAATTCCAGGGAACTGTGAGGATTCGGCGAATTAAACCCGGTGAAAGCCACGTAGCTTGTGAATCATCGTTATTCAATAAATTCCAATGTTGTGGAAAGACACAAAGATGTCGAGTCTGTGTTGCTGGCAAAGCTCACAGGGGGGAATTTTTTTTTCCTATTCTCTGAGCCTGTTTCCTCCCCTGTACACCCGGGAATAACTACTCTAAGAGGGGACGAGCCAGCCACCTGGCCGGCTCAATCCTGCACTCTCCTCCTTGCCCTTTTGTTTTGGAGACCCCGACCTCGGGCTCTCCACGTTAAAGGACCAACTCAGAACCTCTGCGTTAGTAACCTGATGCGGCTCCACAGTAAAGATCTAGGCTGGAGTGAGCCACCTCCCCACGCAGCCTGGAGCAAGCTCTCCCAGCTACAGCCACTGGGTCACATAGCAAAGGCTGCTGTTGTGTGCTAGGCTTGGTCCTAAGTGACCCTCAATCACATGCCTTCAGCAGGGGGCAGTCGTCCTATCCTTCTTGGGAGGTCAAGATCCCATAAGGACGTCAACACACAACAGAACAGAGCGGCGGGGGTGGGGGTGCCCCAAGAAGAGAAGCCGGCTCGGCTCTCAGCCTCAGCCAGTGATAGGGAGGAAGGAGCCCGGTGGAGGAGGAGGAGGGAGGGGCCAGGTGGTGCTCGGAGGGAAGGAAGGACATGAGGAGCACTCTAGGGAGAGTCCCAGGACGCGGCACGGTGATCAAGATTCTCTGGTGGCTAAACTCGAGCTGGCTCCTGAGGCCCCTCCTAGGTCATAAGTGCACGTCCCTGTGACAGCAGCGTTAGCTAGACCCCATGTGTGGTCAGCGAGCAGCCCCCACCCTGGACATCCGATCAGGCTCCGCATCCTCCACCTGACCCCAGGTGGTGTCTGGTCCCCAGGTCTGGCTTCAGCAGGAATCCTGCTCAGTTGATTTAGACAGAGTCCCTTTACCACGATGTTCCTTCTCTTAGTAGCTTTCATCTCCTGACCCCTCCTGCTCCTTGGCTATGGGTTCCACTCACCCACGCTGTGTTCAGAGTTGACCCAATTTCTGTCCCCCACTGTCAGATCCTGTTGCAGGGGTCCCTGTAGCCATTGCTATGGGCCCCAGTGAAATCTGCCTTACTGTGATTTTAATTTTTTTTCTTTAACCACAGCAAGGAGACAGCACTGATTTGCACTCGGTGGTATTTTGCTTAGGGTGCCAACAATCCAAGACTTAATTGGTCATCATATTTGCAGAGCTGCAAATGCCCGTGCATCTGCATCTTTACAAAGGATGGTTAAAAGACAAAGGCACATCCTGGCGTGTGCTAGGAGAGATGTTTGTGCTCAGTCAGGGGCAGGGGGCTTCCTGGGTCCCCAGCCCAGCTCCAGGAAGCCAGCCCTGACATGCCCCAGAAAGATGGCCGGTCCTGGGAGCCCACGCAGCCAAGCTCAGAGCTGAGGCCCTCCCAGGACTGTCAGGCCCAAACTTAAGGAAATCTACCTTGTGCAGTGTTAATCAGCCCTCCAATATGGAGCTCCAGCAAAGAGCAGTGTGACGTTTTGAGGAACCTATGATTTAGGGGGCTTTCCAGTGCCACCTGCTGCTCGGATAGAGAAGGCACGTGAGCCTGAGGATTCTGAGACTGACCAGACCTCCAGAAACCACCTCGAGATCCCCGGGCAGTGTCACCCCACAAGTGATGCCTTGCCAAGTTTCCTTCAGAAGAGGAGCTGGGAACCCCCAAAGCAGGTCCTGGCTCTGGAGTGGCCACATCCTCCCTCCAGTGAGTATTCCTGGCTTTTCTAAATGAATCTCTGCTGAGAGGTATTGAAATTCTTATCTTCATGTATATCAAGGACACCACCAGTCCTCAGTGGAGGCCCCCGAAGGGGACATGGGGGGTGAGGGAACTCTGGCTGGGAACCTCTGGGGACCCTCTTCTGGAGATAACTCTTCTCCATGACAGAGAGCAGAGGAAGACAAATGAGCCCCCCTGAGCATAGATCTGAGACAGGGACAGAGACTGGATGTGGGGGAAACCAGACCACAGGCCTTCAAGAGCAAACATCAAAACCGTCACGTTTTGTTAGAGTCACAGGTCTGGGATGACTCGGTGACCTCACGTCGGTTCCAGAATGGGCCATTCTCGAGACTGAAGAAGTACCCTGAGACCCACCTGCCCAAGGCAGATAGTATCCCCACAAAAGATGCTCTGCAGACTTCAGCAGCCCTGGGTAGGCAGAGCCAGGCGCGGGCCGTCACCTTCGGACAGCCGGCTTGGTGCTGGGTACCCCTCCCTCCCCGTCACACTGCCTTTCTCTGGAGGCAGCAGATCAGCCTCAGATCAGCCCTGAGCCTGGGCTCCTCGCGTGCCCAGCTGGGAGTCTGAAGGGAGGGGTCTGGCCGCGCCTCTGTCCTGCTGGCTGATGTGGCCCATGCGGGACTCTCAGTGGGCAGCGCCCAGCTCCTCACTCACCTTCGCAGAGGACTCAATGGAGCTGCAGTCGTCAAACGCTTGGCAGAAGATTGTGGCCAGCCTCCTGTCCAGATCTTGAATCTTCGTCTCAAAGTCGGCGTAATCATTGTCAAAACTCTAGAAGAAAATGGTGGGTAGTCGGCTCGTGAGGCAGGGCAGTGGGTGGAGCCTCCCCCTGGTGAGAAGGTCTCGGGGTGAAGTCCAAGCCAGGATGCCCATTGGTGTGGGTCTGCTCCTTGTGTGGTTTGGGTAACACCTTTTTCTTTTTGGGGGGCAGTACTGGGCACTGAACCCAGGGCCTCCCGCATCCTAGAGAAGTGTGCTGCCACGGACCCAGATCCCCAGCTTTTTTTTTTTTTTTAAAGTTTATTTGAGACAGGGTCTCACTGATCGGCCCTGCCTCAGCCTCTGAGTAGGTGGGACTAGAGGTGTGTGCCACCGTGCCCAGTTCCTTGACAACTTTTAAGGTGGTGGACTGCAGGTGGCCTGCTGCCTTCACACACCTTTCTGCTCCTTGGGCCCAAGCGCACCAGTCCCTGCCTGAGGACTTACTGAGTCTCCAGGGTCCAAGGGATCGTATTTGCACTCCGCAAAAACCTTCACCAGCTCAAAGACCTCCTCGTAAATCTGAGTCACCCTGCTCCCCAGGATGTTCCCCCGCACGCCCCCGAGCTCGATCTTCTCCAGCTTCAGAAACTCAATGGCAGTTTTATAGAGATCCTGGTGGAGAGAGGGAAAGCCCCATGAGCTTAGTCCTTCATCTCCAGCTGAACTCAAGGGTCCTGTTACTAAGCCCACTCTGACCCTAGCAGGGAGGACCAGGGACCAAAACACCCTGGTGACAAGACCATCGGGGCCTGTGTCCACCTGTGTGATGGTCTTTGAAGCTGTTTCTGGAACAGAGAGAGAGAGAGAGAGAGAGAGAGAGAGAGAGTCGGAAGGAAGGGGTGTGCGCATCGTCTGCGTGTTAGGAATGCGGACAAGCAGGGGGAGGTGAAGTTTGGGGTCTGGTCCTGACCGTTGCTGGTGGACTACGTCACTCAGTAAACAAACAGCACTGTACAGAGACCTCCGTCTGCCCAGCCTGGGTGGCTCCTGAGGCTCTCGCCCGCTGAGGTTCTCTGCTCTCTGGAACCATCCACACTGAGCAGCAGCAGGTGGCCCCTGGCAGGTGTGCACATCCCACTTCCTCTGCCGACTTCTGTCTGTGGACCTGCCCCTTCCCGAGGCCTCTGCACCTGCCCTTCCCCGCAGCCTGCTTCCTTCCTGAGTCTGGTTCCCTCTGTGCTCTCTGCTTTGCATCTCACCCACCCTAACCCTAACCCTAACCCTAACCCTAAACCCTAACCCTAACCCTAACCCTAACCCCCTAACCCTAACCCTAACCCTAACCCTAAACCCTAACCCTAACCCTAACCCTAACCCTAACCCTAACCACCCTAACCCTAACCCTAACCCTAACCCTAACCCTAACCTGTTGGCTGGTGCTTCTGTGTGTGATGTTCTTGTTTCCCAAAAGAGGTCCCCAAGGTCCCTAAAGGACAACCAGGTGCCAAGCCCAGGGCCAGGCAATGTTTAGAACGCAGATGCTCCTGTGGGGTTGGCGTCACTTCCCGGGGGGTGCTGCAGGTCGCTGGGGCTGCCCTTGACCCTGGGGCCTAGGATGCACCAGCCACAGGGCCACAGGGAACCCAGGTGAGCAGAGAAACAGCCATGTCACCTGCTCTCAGGCTTTGACGGTCAACATGGAAGACAAGGTAGGTGAGGCTGGCCCGACTGGCCTGGACAGTGAAGCCCTTTGCCCCACTTCCAAGATCTCCTCACCCCCAGAGCCTTCATCCTGATTCAGAATCTGCGACATAGGAACCCACAGCCACCCGACCAGATCTCCGTCTGAATGAACACACAGGGATTTCCATCCCGCGTTCTAAGGGGGCTTCCCCGCTCTGCCTCCCAGAGGTGTGGCTGAGAAAGGTCAGGTCTTTCCTAAAATCCTATAGTTAACGCTCAGTGGTTCCAGGATTATCCCCTTCCCCATTTTTTTGAGTCACATGTGCACAGTTAAAAAAAAAAAATCAGCCATGCAGAAGATGGCAAAGCAGACAGCCAAGCCTCCTTACCCCTCCATCTGGACCCTCTCCCCTCTTTCCCCAGGGAAAGCCATCCTGACCCACTTTTAGGTTTTAATCTGCTGTGTGTCACTCTGCGGGTCCACCAGGGCCTCTCAAGTCTTCCTTTGTGATAATTTAGTCACTACCTGCCCTTCTCCTCCAGGCCTCCTGACTGTGAGTGGTCATTGAACTTGTAGATACCGGCTCGCAGAGTGAACTAAGGGCAGAAGCAACCCAGTGGGGGCCATTTCTGACCTTGGCAGACAGATCCAGCTGCCCCCAAGACTGAGTTTCTCCTTTCCCCAGGACACAGACAACTGGTCTTCACTTGTATTTTCCTTACTGGGAGACTTTTCTGGATATTTTATTTTTTATTTTTGCAATTCTGGGGATGGAAACCAGGTCCCCCCATACTAGG
This sequence comes from Marmota marmota marmota, assembly GCF_001458135.2. Lineage (NCBI taxonomy): Eukaryota > Metazoa > Chordata > Mammalia > Rodentia > Sciuridae > Marmota > Marmota marmota. Next base: position 3,317,861 of record NW_025999895.1, on the reverse strand, counting down.
CAGGTGCTCCACCACTGAGCCACCTGGGGGTCATTCTAGAAAGGCCATGTGGGAAGTCGAGGTGAGGTGCAACAAAGCTTCATTTTTACCTCAATCGTTTGGATGCGGTGGAAGAAAGAGTTCATTCTGGAGAACGCGAGGGAAGATGGGAACTCCCAGGGCATGGGGTCCTTGTTCTTTGGGGGGGAAGGAGAGAGAGAGAAGCCGTGTTTGTTTCAGATGCCCACCTACCCGACTGCCTGCCGGGGTGCGGTCGACGTGGGTGTTCCCAGTGTGACCTGCCGGGGCGGGGAGCGGTACCTTGAAGAAGAGCTTCATGTTGGCGCAACAGAAGTCGTAGGCCTGGAAGACCTGCTTCAGGACGTGCACAGACAGCGAGATGCCACTCAGGACCTCCTCGATCTCGCCCTGCAAGCCCTTCAGGACCTCCTCGGGGCTCAGGAAGGTCCGCGTCTGGACAGAACAGAAGACAGACTCCTGGAGAGATGCTCAGGATGAGGAGCCATCCCCACGAGGCTGGGGGTCTGCTTCTTCTGACGGGGGACTGTCGCTTGGGCACTTGGTGTAACCCAAATGCCAACTGCTGAGCCATTTTCAGGGGACTGAGTGGCTTCCCATACTTGTCCCCTCAGCCTGTGCCAAAGCTGCAGTCAAAATGAATTTGGGTCACAGATGATTAGGGACCTTCCAGGAGCGGGAACTGAAGGCTGATTTGCCTGCACGCAGGCAGCCTAGGGCTGCAGCCTTCAACCCAGTACTGATGACTGGCTAAGGGTGTGTGTTGAGGGACACAGGAAGTGCCTGGGTCTTGGGGTGCAGACTTCCTGGGTGAGTCTCCTCCTGCAGCGGAGTGGGCAACGTACTTCCCAGGCTCTGGGAGGCCGCCAGAAGGACTCAGCCTCAGGATGCTTAAGCCAACATCCCGGCCCTTTCTCAGTGGCTGGGGAACGGAGGGGGCCGGGCGGGCAGGCGAGGCTCACCATCTCAATGATCTGGTTGCACAACTCCTGCAGGATGACGATGACCCTGGAGGGTGTGTTGTAGTGCTCCGAGGTGGCCCAGATGAAGGCGATGGTGTCCAGCACCTTGGCAATGAAGCCTGGGAGCTGGAGAGAGACGGGCACAGGGACTGGCTTTGTCATACTGCCCCAGCTGGCACTGGGCACCCAGGGGAGGGTCCCAGAGGACCTTGTACATCTGTGACAGAGAGAAGCCTGCAGCCCCCCGCTCCCCCAGGACACAGCCCCCATCATCACACACAACGTGAGCTTCCCCTGCCAACACACCACCGAGAAGTCGGCCTGTTCCATCTCCTCCAGCGAGATCCGCAGGGGCTTCAGGTAGAGGACGATGTCGTTGGCTTCCTTCAGCCCTGAGTGGAACAGGAACAAGCTCTGGTCATGGGGGGCGGGGGGGATCCCGTCAAAATGGCACCGTGCCAAAATGGCTGGGCTTCCTGAGACCTGTTCCTTCAAGAAACAGGATCATTCTTGGAAGGAGAGGGCCAGGAAAGCGGCTCGTGGGGGAGATGTATGCCCTCTGGAGTTGGTGGGCAAGGGTCCTGTCCAGCCCCTCCCAGGAGGCACAGCTGGCTTCCTCGGGGAACTCACGGGAGGTGTCCCGGGCTCACCTTCGGTGATGTTCATGTAGACATTTTGCAGGGCCGGCCAGTAGCAGCTTTGGGCTTTCTCCAGGATCTCCACTATTTTGTTCACTTTGGGCCTGTTGAGCTGAAAGGAGAGAAGATTCGGGCCCTTCAAGTGAACTTGCAGACCCTAAAATGAGGGCAGCCCGACTTGAGGCGGCTGGAGAGGGGGAGCTTGTGCAGGTCTTGGGAGACTCTGGGCAGTCAGCACTGAGGGGCTGAGCACCGGGCCGAGCCGCCCAGCAGGGACTCCGCCATCACAGCCAAGCAGAGGCCCTACCTGCTCGTGGATGCACTTGAGGTTCATCAGCCGGGCGTCCCAGAACTGGAACTCAACCTGGGGCAGGGGGTTCAGCCCGTCCAGGAGGGCCTGGGCCGAGTCCTTGCTCAGCACGTCCCGGATCTGGTGGGACCAGTCGATGATAATGGTTTCAATGGCGTGCAGGAGGGAGTTGTCCGGGGAGGAGGGGATCCTGCCAGGCACAAGGGAGGACATGTTCTTCCGGCCACCCACCTGCCACAGCCTCCACCTCGCCTAACATCCACCTGCTGGACCCCCTGCTGCCTCTTCCTGTCCGTCAGCACTGAATCCTAAAGCCGAGCACACTGGCTCTCGGCCGTGTGGACGCTGAGGCTTCGTTCACATGTGAGTGCGGATGGCACTGGGGAGCCACAGTGTGTGAAGGGGTGGGGGGGTGGCTGGAGTCGGAATCCCAGGGACTCCTGTGCTCTTCCTTCCCTGCCCTGTGCCATCTACCCGACTTGGTGCCACCCAAGGTACCCTCCTGTCCTTGGGTGTTTCAACAGCTGCAAAACACAAAACGCATTTGCCACGAAGTGCTGTCCCTTGCCCCAGCTCAGGCGCCTCCCGTCCAGCCAGTACCTCTCCATGGACTCCAGAGCACCGTCCAGGTTCTCCAGGTTCTCTGGGATGGGCAGCAGGGTCTTCCCTTTGATCTTGCCGCCCATCACAAACATCTCGTTCTTGAGCTTGTGGACTTGCTTCACGATGTCTTCGGAGACCACCCGGGGCCAGCCTTCCATGTTCTCGCTCTGGTTGAGCAGAGAGTAGAGGACCTAAACGGAAAAGCTGCTGTCGTTCACCCCAGCTGCCCCAGGAGGCTGGGCCTCAGCCCTGGGGAGACGGAGTCCTCCTCCACACCAGGCAGCGGGGGCCATGGGTCATTTGACCTGGCAATGACAGCCCAGCTGCCTTGACTTTGCTGTGGCAAAGCCACCTCCAAAAAGGGAGGCCCACCTTGAAATGGTAGCATCTTGCCCGAAGCACTTGTTCCATGTAGTCCAGAATTGCAGAGACGGGCTGAGCTGTGTCCCCAAGTCTAAGGCAGAGTCCCACCCCCAGCACTTTGGGATGTGACATTAGCTGGATATAAGGGTCTTTAAAGAGGTAATTAGGGGTAAAATGAGGTCGGCAGGGTGGGCCCTAAGGTAAGAGGACTGGTGTCCTCACAAGAGGAGATTGGGACGGAGGCAGGCAGAGAAGGATGACCGTGAGAAATAGGGCAGAGGTGGCTTCTACATGCCAGAAGGTGTCAGGAGCCACCAGCCAGCTCTGCCCCTCAGAGCGCCAGTCTTCAGGACCACGGTGGAGCTCGGCCTGCTGAGGCCCAGCCCAGGTGCGCCATGCGCTGGCCCTGCTGCCTGGGACAGGGACCGTGCACTCCCGTCGGGCCTACTGTGCTCACGACTCTTGGACTCGAGGCTGGGAAGCCCTGTCCATCACCTTGTACTGGGCCCTGCTGAGTGGCCACTGGGCATCTTATTTTCCCTTGAGTGTACACAAGGTGGGACCCAGGTTCTCATTCTGCAATGACTGTAGCAGGTCTGACCCCCAGGCATGCCCTGTGCCATACTGCACCTGCTGACAGGGCCAGGGAGGCTGCAGGACGGTGGCAGAGGGGTACAGAAAATGCCCGCCCACCCTCCTAACTCAGAATGGGGGAGACCTTCCTGCTGGTACTTGGTGGCCCACTCTAGGCATCTGGCAGACTCTAACGTGGCCTGGAGAACCAGGTGGTGGGCAGGGCTTCTCAGACTGCACCACCTAGTCCTGTTAGGATGCAGGTCTGTCTGCATTTCTGACCAGTTTCCATGTGTGGCCGCAGTGTCTCTGGGCTCCTCACTGCGAGTGTGAGGGACAGACTGTCCCTCCTGAGAGTGGGACCCAGCCCCTCCCGGCCTCCTGGACACACGCACCTCTTCTACCACCACGATCAGCTGGTCCACGGGCAGAGGGCTGATGTCCCCATAGAGCAGGTTCGTCTTGTAGTTGAGCTTGTTGATGCTCTCTGGCTTCGTCTTGATAAAGTAAACCCCCTTGGTCTTGAGGGACTCTGGGAAGCCCAGGCAGGGGACGATCATGCCGGTGGCATTGAGCGTCAACACCAGCACGGTGACTTCCGGCTTTTCAAAGAACTCTGTGAACAAGGCCAAGTTCTCCTCGGCTCCGATCAGCTTGCTCCACCTGTCCGGCTTGAACTTGAGGATGAGGGAGGCGATTTCCTCCAAGTACTCGAATCTGACGTCGGGTGTAGTGGTCATCTTGGTCTTGGCTCACGCCTCTGGCCTCTGTGCGGTGAACAGACAGATGTCAGATGCGCTCCCAGGCCCCCATTGCCCGCCCCTCGCTGGGCCAGCGGAGTTCTCCCACCAGCCCACGGAGCCTTGTTTAGCTGTGGATGGGCTGTGGCGGGGGACGGGCCAGGAAGTGGTGTCCGGGTGCTGTGGCTGGACACCGGCCCTGGCCCTGCTGTGGGGTGTCACCCATGGAGTAGTGTGTGCTTGAGTCACTTGTGGCCACCAAGTTAGTTGATTAAGAAAGACAGAGAAGAACACTGGAGGAAGACAGAGGAGGTGACCTCCCCAGGCATGCTGAAGGCACCGGGGAGGAGAGGACAGAGGGTGGTAGAAAGGGCCCAAAGAAGGGACAAAAGACACCTCACCCCAGTGCATGTGAGAAGCAGAGAGGGAGGGGCGGCAGACCACACGCCGGGTGCAGAGTCCAACTGTCCCCATTGGACCCCAGCCACCGTGGGCCCAGCTGTGCCCTGTTCTGCACCCTGTCCCTTTGGACCCTGGAGCCACTGCTCAGATGCCCAGGGTGACTCCCCTGTGGCTCTTCCTTTAAGAAAAGAGGATACTAGAGAATTGGGGTGAGGGAGCTCCTTAAAGAACCCACCGGAGGCCCAAAGGTGAGACATCCAGGGCCTCACTGTGAGCACGGTGTTTAAGGAAAGGCCAAAGCTCTCGGACATCAATATATTTAGTATGAAAATATTCTTAAATATCAAAATTAGTGCAAACCAATTCATTTAAAAATATCAAAATTTCCCATAAAGGGGCTGGGTTGGGGGTGCAGGGAGGTGAGGTCTGCAAGGGCAGAGTGGGGCCTGCCCTGCACTTGTGGACGGACAAGGAAGTCTGGCGCAGTCTTTCCACAGCGGTGAGGGGCCATCAGCCCCTCCTCGGAGGCCCTGGGGCCTGTGTTTGCTCTCTTGCAATTGCCACAGTGCAGCTCTGACAGATGGGGGTGGATCACTCAGATCCAGTCCTTTTGTTTGCCCAAAGCTATGGGTTTCGAGACCGTTACTGTCTGCAGGTCCCGACAGGCCCACGCTATGGAAAAGGTGGTATTTCGCTCAGCTCCTGCGTCGCAGAATTCAACTGTGTCATAAGGAGCAGGAGTAGGCTCTTCAAATGGCCTGGGGTTTGTGTCACTGTGAGAGAGCGCAGAGCCATACACAGAAGAAACTTATAACGGTCCACAAGCAATGCCCATCTGATTCAGGCCCACCCATGACCAACAAGGGGACACTCAAGGCCCTTCAGCTGCATAGGAAGAGCCACATGTGGCGCTAACGGATCACATGCTATTTGTGCGAGGCCCAGGAGGGCTTTGTGCACGTTGCTGAATTTGTCTCCACTGGCCTTGGAGACAGAGTGGCAAAGGGAAGTTGGGGGAGGCCCCTCCCATAAGTCCGGCCACGTTGGTGGTGCTACTGGGGTTGGAGGAATGTCTTCTTGCTTTCTGATTTCATGGACTTGGACTTTGACAAAATCAACTTTTCTTCCAAGAATGGGATCAGAATGGGGTCCCTCTCCAGCTCTTCTCTGTGTGGTCCCCCGAGTCCCTCTCCCAGTCAGCTGGTCTCATCCCAGACTGCTGGTCTGCCATCCCCTGGGGCGCAAACCCACAGATGGCAGTTAGTAAGTAGGGCTGTCTCCCCTCCCGGTACCGACGCTTTGGGAGGCAGGCAGATGTGGCCATCTTTGGGGCAGGAACAACTTCTCAGGGAGGTGGCTTCTGGGAGAAGCCAGTGGGTGGAGGCGAGTCTAGCTTTAGAGCGGCTGGGGGGCGGGCACTAGGGATCCAGAAAGGGACTGGGCAGGTCCTAGGCAGCCTGCAGGTTGAGCCAGACCCCTGACCAGCTCCAAACAGGAGCAGAGCCTCTGCTGGCTGAGTGGGGTCTGCTGCCGTCGAGGGCCTGGGCTCCCACCCTGTGCCCTGAGGCCCCTCTGCTCTCCTAGACCACCTAACTGTCCATGGCTGCTCACCAGCTTCTCACAAACGTTTGCTCCTGTCTCAAGCAGGACGAGCCTTTCCCCCAAACAGGAAAGAAAATGGCTCCTGTCCCTTGAGGGGATTCAACTGTCACAGAACTTCTGGAAGTCTCAGGTCACCTGGGGCTTCTAGAACTTTCTCTTTAGGACCAAATAACCAGTGGTAGTGCAGCAGATGAGTGACCAACCACAGCTCACCTCACCCCCAACAGCTTCCTCAAGCCCATACGGGGGATAGTGGTACCACAAAATGACCCACTCAAGGTCCAAGCTTCAGCTGGCACAGATAAAACCCCCAGTGTGCGCACACACCCCGACGGGACAACCAACACAGACCATCGACCATTCTCAATTATCTGATTTCTCTCACCAATTAGGCAAGTTTGGGAGTCCAGTCTGCAGGGGGAAGGGATGGAATAGATCCCTTGGACTCCACATGTCTCTGGACAGCTGTGGGACCTTCCCTGGCAGCCGCAGGATTGGCTCATTGTGAGAGCATCTCAACTGTGTTTCTGTGCGCGAGGATGAACAACCTTCTCCCGGCCCCTGCAGGACCCTGCTCCGTGCACACGCACAGCTGCCCGCCTTCTCCCCCTCAGGATGGAAGCTGCATCTCTCTCTGCAGCACCCAGCACAGCTGCTCGCGTCCACCACACAACTGTGAGGGGCGCCCACCTCCCGGGTTAGGCACCTGAGAGGACGAGTTCGTTGGCTCCTGCGGCAGAGGTTCCGGTAATTGGTCACCTGGCCCCTTGCTGTGGGGCCGTGGGGGAAGGATCAGAGCTCACCTTGTGGCAGCCAGGAAGCTTAGGGACAAGATATAGGCCCCAGGGCCCCCCCCCTTAAATGAAGTCCCACTCCCACAATTTCCACCACCTCCCGATGACCTGTTCAAATGACGACTCCATCCGTGGTGAATCCAGCGGTGAGGTCGGAGCCTCCCCCAGTCACCACCCAAAGCTCCACCTGGAACATTGATGTACTGGGGACCAAGCCTTCAACACATGAGCCTTGGGGACGTCAAGACCCAAACCATGATACTCCCACCCCTTTTGATGAGCATGGTCCCTCCAGAGTCGGCCACTGTGGCTGACCAGTGCAGGCCTTCAATGAAGGCCACTGAAAGAAGAAAGGCTAGATGTCCTGCTGAAGGGAGTCCAGTACAGCGCCTCCCACGCAGCGTCTCCCCCAAGGTGTGTGGCCTTGGAAGCCTGCCTCCCTCGGAGCCCGTCACTGTTACAGGGAAGAGGGACACATGGGACCACAGACTGTGCTGGTCCCACTTCCACCCAAACTGCACTTCCCCAGACTTCTAAGTCCAAGAGCCCCAGACGCCAAGGACTGGACCCCTAATGGTGAAGTGGCAGACTTGGGAGGGAGCGGGGGCAGGCCCTGCGCCTTTGTTCTGAGGTAGGAGTTGGGGATACACAAAGAGAAAGGCAGACCGAGTCTCAGGAGGAGGGGCTGCTGGGCTGCAGGGAATGCCCATGAACCCACCAAGTGCAGAGCACGCCTTCCTCAGCCACCTGCCTGCACCCTTAGCCTGCACCCTTGACCCTGACCCTTGCCTGCACAAGGTAACAGGAGGGCAGTGCCCAAGCACTAGGGAAACTGGCCCCAAGCTCTCAGCTCTGCCTGACTCCTCTGGCCCCGCCCCCTCACTGCCCTCTACAAATATTAACAGCCAGACCATGCCCTGGCCGTCTCCCCCTCTGGACACGGGCCACACCCCCCCTTGAGTGTGTGCTGCTGACTCTGCCCCAGACCCACTTTGCCCTCCCCTGCATGTCCCTCTGCTTTCCTGAGTGAGTCCTGGCCTGTCGTGTCCGTGAAGGGCCTCGTCGGTCCTGAGTGGTGGTGACCTCTGCTTTCCCACATCATGCTCGAAGATGCAGAAGCACCCCCTTTTCTAGGGCAACTCGACCTCTCCTTAGGGACACACCATCCACACCCTGGCAGAAACCCCAGGCCCCAGGAAGAGGCCAGAGCTGCGTGTAGGGAGCTGGGCCATCTACCTTCTAACTGGGTGACCAGCGGGGCAGAGTGATGGCTCCCTCCAGGGTCACAGCTGGGCTGTCATTCACTCCCTTCTTTGTGTCTGTCATCACGCCACATGGGGCAGAGCAGCTGAAAGGGCCCCCTGCCTGCAGCCCGGTCACTCCCCTGTGCTGAGAGGACTTGGAAGGCGAGTTCCATAAAAGACATCCCCGTCATTAAGGAGGATGGCAGGACAATCTTCCCCTGCAGCGTCTGCTCGCGGTCAGTGGGGGCCGGGCCATCTGGGTCTCCTTGGCTCCTTCTGCAGCTTCCCTCTGTCGGTGTTGGCCAGGCCACATGTCCTCGTGCTGAGTTGGAGACCTTTGTCCTGTCCTTGCCCCTGGCCTTGGGCTGAAACGGGGGCAGAGTTGAAGCAGCCAGCAGGTCCCCCTCCCTTCACGAAGGCGGTCAGGGAGACTCAGCAGACAGTGAAGGCCTCACAGACTTCGTCCGCACTGCTGCCACGGGGAGGCCCAGCTCAGGTCCAGTGCAGGTGACGTACAAGGTGCTGAGTGGAGGGAGGGTCAGTGACGGGAAGTGATGAAGAAGAGACACGGGTCCTCCCTCGGGGCGGGCCCAGGTGTCTAGGGTCGGGGTGACTTGGCAGGATTCTTAGCTAAGACAGGCAGGGCAAGACGAAGCCCGAGGACAGGCCTGGTCAAAGCAGCCCGAAGGAGCGAGCCTCTGTCCAGTTCAGCCTGAAGGAGAGGGCCGGAAGGTCTGTCCCCCAGGCCGAGGGTGCCCCCTCCCCAGGGTGTGATCTGCTGGGGTGGGGGCTGGCACCTGCATCCTCAGGCGTCAGTGGGACCCTCGGCTTCACACTGGGCCTCTGTGGCGAGAGAAGAGGTCGTCCTGGTGCAGGTCCCTCCTCCAGCTCCCCGCGTCCCTCAGACCCGGCAGAGGGAAGAATCTGCCTGTGACCACTGAGGCCTCCAGCCCAGCACTCAGGGCCTGCCGTCTTTGGTCCCCAAACCTTCCTGTCATCTCAGCCACACACTCGACTTGTGCTGGGTTTGTTCAGGACGGTGGTGCCTGCAACCTGCCTCTTTATTAAACACAAGATCAACTCTCCATCATTCTCATGTATTTATTCATTTGAGTGCAGGGGCTCGCCCTCGGGCCTCCCGCGGCCAAGCCAGCGCTTTACGCCTGAGTTCCACCCAAGCCCTTGTGTTCCTCCACCTGAGCACAGCGGTTCTCAGAGCAGGGCCCTGGGACCAGCAGGCTGGGCATCTCCTGGGAGATGTCACGGTGAAGAGTCTCGGGCCCAGGTCTGCGGGGCCAGATTCAGGGACGGGGACAGCAATCCTAGGAGGGTCAGTACAGGCCTCAAGCTTGAGAGCCACTGAGAGAACTTTTTCTGTAACTTCACTTAAGTGGCCAGTTGTCCTCAGCTGGTGAGACCCTCCTGCCTCTCCTTTCTGGACAGCTGCTCACACGCAGGAAACCCGCCCCGTCCCGAGTCCACTTCAGCAAGCCCACTGTCTACCTGAGGAGCAGCTGTGGTCTAGTCAGATTGTTTGCTCCTGTGACTATAAGACCTGACAAGAACAATGTCAGAGGAGGAAACGTTTATTTGGGGTCCCGCGGTTTCAGAGGTCTCCGCCTGTGGACAGCAGGCTCCATTCCTCGGGGCTGGAGGTGAGGCTGGACAACGTGATGGAAGAGTGTGGTGGAGGGAAGCTGCTCTCATGGAGATCAGGAAGCGAGAGAGAGGTCTCACTCACCAGACACCCCAGTGGCACGCGTCCAGTGTCCCTTCCTCCGGCCACAGCCCACCTGCCTCCAGCCGCCACCCAGTTAATCCCTCAGGGGGTAAGTCACCAACTGGGTCAAGGCTTCACAACCTGATCACTTCTCCTCTGAACCTTCCCCACTGTCTCACACGTGAGCTTTGGGGGGACACCTCACCTCCAAACCGTAACCAGTGGCAACGTAAAGCCTGGTTTCTTTGCTTGGCAGCCGTGGAACCACCTGAGAAGCTTCCAGAACTAACAGGGCAGGGGGTCAGAGCCGGGTGTCAGGTTTCCCAAGCTCCCGCTGGGGTCTGAGTACCAGTGGGACGGGGCATTCCTGGTCCAGGGGTCAGTGCCTCTCCAGGGTGAGTTCTGCTGTCCTTGGCCTATTTAGGTAAGAAATCGCTGATAAAAGGAATTAGACACTTGGAAGGTTTAACTCAGAGACAAACGCTCCTCGATGTGCCGCTGGGTGCCCGCCAAGTGGCTTCCAAGGAACTCAGAATACAGAGCACCTCTACCCAAGCCCTTGCCGTGTGGGCTGGAGTCCAGGCTGAAGGACTCAGGAGGGTCCCCACAGACCAGGCCGGCCACTCGCCCTGAAAGAAAACCAGATGGTAAAGGAAAAAAGAGCTATTTTCAGGGTGGCCGCCCTAGGAGGACAGGTCTAAGGACAGATTTGGGGGGCCAACAATAGCCTGGAGTCACCTGGGGAAGGCAGAGCCATGGCCAGCAGCCTAGGTCGGTGGATGTGGCTCATCACTATCCCGAGACTGGCCGTGTGAGTCTGATCCTGGAAACGGCCAGTGCCTGGGGTGGTTTTGACTTCTGGGGCAGGACATTTGTCTACCAGACCTGTGGCCCTGGACTATAAGATAAACTGGGAATGACTCAGAGAAGGGCAGGTCAAAGAGACCAAGGGAGTCCGTCCCTTGGCGTTGGGGTCCTGCTGTAATCGGGCTTGTTCGTGGTGGCTGGTCGCTCCTCCAGTCCTAGCCCATGTGGCCTGATTCTGCTGCGGGAGGAAGGGCCACCCACTCCTGGCCTCCCCCTTCACGCCAGCTGTCCAGCTCACCGCCAGCTCCTGCACCCTTCCCATCTCGGGGCACACACGGGCTTCAGATCAATGTCCCTCGCAGGCTTCACCCCACGTTACAGCTCAGCTCCCCCAGAGCTGGGAAGATCGAGTATTTCTTTCTTAAAAGCATAGACCCTGGGGCTGGGGCTGGGGCTCAGTGGCAGAGCGCTTGCCCAGCATGTGTGAGGCCCTGGGTTCAGCTCTCAGCACCACATAAAAATAAATAAAAACATAGAGGTGAAAAAACAAAAAAAGAGGGGAGAAGGAAGATGGCGGCGAGGGGAGTGCAGGGCCCCCGTGTGCTGCGTCACAGTGTGGGAGTATGACAAGTCAGGACGGCTAAAGGCTGACTTGTTAGGAATTTCCAGCAATAGTGGGGTGCTCCGGAACCTGGAGGAAGGATTTCCATCGCACGAGGATCGGCTACGGGGTCTCAAACGCGAGAGGTTTGTCGCACGGAGGGTCACACTGCTTATTCAGCAAATCGCCCCGCGGCTAGAGTCTGCAGC
>NW_025999895.1:3294356-3301915 GCF_001458135.2 Marmota marmota marmota | reverse complement strand
AGGGGAGGGGAGAGGTGGGGAGGGGGGAGGGTGGAGGATGGGAAAGGCAGCGGAGCACAACAGACACTAGTATGGCAATTTGTAAATCAATGGATGTGTAACTGATGTGATTCTGCAATCTGTGTATGGGGTGAAGGTGGAGTTCATAACCCACTTGAATCAAAGTGTGGAATATGATATGTCAAGAAATTTGTAATGTTTTGAACAACCCACAATAAAAAATTAAAAAAAAAAAAAGAAAGCAAAGACCCTGTTTCAGTGTGGTGGTGCTGGGGACTGAACCCAGGGCCTTGTGCATGCAGAGCAAGCACCCTACCAACTGGGCTGTATCCCCAGCCCAAGGCCCCGTGTCTTGGGAATATTCTTTAAAGACCTACATTGTCATAGAATAATCTCATCTCAGGGACTTAATCCATAGTACCCCATAGTGCTGAGAATCAGTGCTCCCTGGTATCCCAGTGGGAACCCTGGGTTTCCCAGCTCCCATGAGTGGCTCCCTCCTGCCCTGCTACCGACCTTCAGGCCCATTTTCAGGGGGAATTCAAGTTTAATTCTGAATTTCAGGAAAGGGAGAGCAGGAGCTACGTGGCCTGGGGGCTGCCCTCCCCCCCCCACAAGGCCTTCTTACTTTGTTTGCAAAACTAAATGTGCCTTGAATGTGATGAGCCAGGAAAACCAGATCTGAACAAGGTCTGGGAATGAAATTTCCTGCCTGTGGTTTGACTCATGACTGTCTGTCTCTAAATCTACCCCAAGGACATTCATTCCACTGGGACAGAGCCCCAGCCTCATCCAGGGGGGGGGAAGATTGTCGGAGGCAGGCAGGAGGCCGGTGGGGCCGCACAGCCGGGGCTGCTGACCATGTCCCCTCACCACCCAATGCAATGGCACAATCCAGGTTCAGGGACTCCTTACCCAAGTCACGATCCCACCCAGCCCGGCCTCCTTCTCCAAAGGCCTCGTTAGAAATGAGGGACCCGGGTCTCAAGGGTTCTCCCTGTCCCTGGTGTCTTTCTTTGGCGATGGGGCAGACTAGTGCAGGCTGGGCCGCGGGCAGGACGGAGCCGTGTGGGGCGGGGGTTCAGGGTGAAGCTGGTGGGTGAACAGTTGGTTGCTAGCCCTGTGCTGAGTGGGGGCAGGGGAGGGGAGACCGGGGCTGGCTGTTTCCTGGGGACCTGTCAGCAAATAAGACCAATTCCTTTTTGAGCTCTGAGAGGGAATTTCCTGCGATCTGGAAACTGATGGGGTTGGTTTTGGGACCTGATTTTTCCAGTTCACCAAATGCTTCCATTCAGTCCTCAAGGGTCACTTGGAGGGCAAAGTCTTTCTTTCTTTTTTTTTTTTTTTTAATATTTATTATGTAGTTGTAGTTGAACACAATGCCTTTATTTTTTAATTTACTTTTATGTGGTGCTGAGGATGGAACCCAGGGCCTCACGTGTGCTGGGTGAGCACTCTCCTGCTGAGCCCAGCCCCAGCCCCAGCCCCGCAGTCTTACTTTGAGGTGTTCCAGTTTCTGGGTCTCCAGCCCTGCCTGGCCCCTGGGTGGGACCCACATCGTGTCTGCTCCCAGGAGAGTCGCAGGACCGGTGGGAGACGGAGTGCTGCGGAGGTTTGGAGGAGCCGCAGACACATGGCTGATTTACCGGCGGGAGCTCTAACAGAGCCAGCTCGGTTCTGGGCCCGGCAGGTTGTACAGGTGTCTTTGGATGCACAGGAGGACAGCAAGTATTTAGTACATGAAAAATATCTTTAAAAACAATCTGTTTTTTAAAAGCCACAGCCACGTGGTATATGGTTCCATTTATAGGAAATGTCCCAACAGGTGTCCCACAGAGACAGAGAGCAAAGGGGTGGGGACTGCTGTGTAACAGGGTCCCCTGGGGCTACAGAAAGCTCTGGCCCTGAGAAGGACAAGATATGGCTTGCGGTGCCCACGAGAAGGGGGAAAGAGTGGGTCTGCCCTCGTGTGCTCCGTCCCAGTCCTCTGAAGGAAGGGGGAGCGGCCTTAGTCAAGGGTCTGCGGGACACTGACCCTGAGTCCTGGAGCTCGGGGGTCACAGTGAGGGCCTCGCAAAGCGGGCTGAAGCCTGACCCTGGCCCCGGTGCTGGGGACGGAACCCGGGGCTCCACCCCCAGCCAGACCCCCAGCCCTCGGTGCCTTCTTAGCAGGTCAGTGCTTAAAACGGCTTGCAGGAGGCTGTCCCCAAGAAGGGGAAAGAGGCCAGATGTCCCCTCTCCACTTCCGCTTGACATTGTGCCCGAGTTTCCACCGACCATTAAGAAAGAGAGGCCAAAGCCATCCAGGGGCTCTGACAATAACAAAGTGTCACCGGGGGTGTGAAAGAGGGGAGTGTCGTGTCCCACTGGTGACCAGGAGCACAGAGTGGTGACACCGCCCTGGAGAAAAGCTGGCAGCCCCTGCAGACCCAGAGCTATCGCGGGAGCCCGCAAGGCCACTCTCAGGTGCACAGCCCAGATGCGTGGGGATAGACCCCAGGTTCAGAGACACATTCTGCCCGGCCACCCCAAGTGGATGAACCCGCGTCCGTCCAGGGACGAGCCGGTAGGTCAGAGGCGCTGCAGCTGTGACGGACCATTCTTCAGCCACGCGAGGAAGAAGTTCACCCACAGATGAACACAGAGACACTCTGCTAAGGCAGTGCCAAACGTTGATGTCTGTGTGACTCCCTTTATAGGGAACATCCAGAATAGGCCACTCTATGAATTATGGCTTCTCAGGACTGGGGAGGTGGGGACTGCGTGGGAGCAAAGGCTTGGGGGCAGCAGGAATTTTTGAGGGATGAGGGAAATATTTTTTGTTGGTTGGTTGGTTGGTTGGTGCTGGGGATGGAACCCAAGGGCACTTTACCTTTGAGCTACATCCCGAGTCCTTTTGAAAAATCTGAGTTTGAGTGAGGGTCTCACTAAGTTGCTGAGGCTGGCCTCCAACATGCTATCCTCTTGCCTCAGCCTCCCAAGTAGCTGGATCACAGGTGTGCACCACAGCACCCAGTGAAATGTTTTAATATGATTATGGTGATGAGTTCGTGACTGTTCATATGCTCAAAACCATCGAGTATACACTTTCATTGGGTGACTTATGCGGTATGTGAACTCCAGCTCAATCAGACTGGTTATTGGGCTGGGGTGTGGCTCAGTGGTGGGGTGCTTGCCTAGCAGGTGTGAGGCACTGGGTTCAATCCTTAGCATCACATAAAATAAAATAAAATAAAATAAAGGTCTTGTGTCCATCTACAAATAATAATAAAAAAACAGTGATCATTGAGGCACCCACATTGGAAAGGGGAAAATAAAACTGCCTTTATTCACCGATGACCTAATCCTGTCCCTAGAAAACGTTCAGGAATCCGCCAAAAGGCTCTAAGAACTATTGGATAAATTTAGTCAATAAGTCAATATACAAAAATCAGTTACTTCTCTATATGTAACAGTAAGCAGAGGGGATGTAAACTAAAAATTCCGTCAATGCCAATGTTTCTTAAAAAGATGATAAAATATGTTGAGAGCCATAGCCGAAGGGGCCCCAGCAAACTTCCAGCTGCCAGCAAACTTCCAGCTGCCAGCTGATTGGCTCACAGCACCCCAGCAAACTTCCAGCTGCCAGCTGATTGGCTCCTCTGTGGTGATGCTCATTGGGCTGTTTCCCCGCCCTTTCAGACCACGGAGCTGCTCATTGGGGGATTTTTTTGGCTCCACCTACTCAACCCAGCCAATTGGCCTCAAGAGCAGGAGGAGGGGGGGAGGTTGAGAGGCTTGTGGGAAGCAGGTGGTGGCAGTTGGGCTCTGAGGGGATTCCTGAGGAGCTGTGTGGTGTGTGTGTGTGTGTGGTTCTAAAAATAAAGTTCGTTTCTGCTTGATAAGTGGCTCCTGAGTTGTGCCCAGCCAGACTGCGGCAAAAATATTTATGGAAGTACGTAACAAAATATTTGCAAACCTCTGTGCCAGCGTCCCTTGACCTTGGCAAGGTGGGCCCTCCCAGCAGGACGGTCCTGGGCACGGTGGGGGGCTTGGCAGCATCTTGGGCTCCACCCACCAGCTCCCAGTAGCCCCCGCCCCAGTTCCAGTTGACAACCAGGGATATCTTCAGACAGGGGCAAAATCACCCTCGCTTGGAAGCACCGTTGTCGAAACTACACAACAGTGCTGAGAGGGAGGGAGACCACGGGGACAGGTGGGGTGCTGAGCTCGTGGGCTGGGGGGCGCCTCGGTGTCCAGAGCTCAGTTCTCCCCAGATCTGGTGCCATCTGGGCCACCTCCCGTCAGACGTGCCCGTGGAACCTGCTGAGTGTGAGGCTGGTCTCACCTGGGTGCTCGTATGCTGAAATGGTCCAGGGCGCTGGACGGGGAGCTGAGACGACGCCAGCCCACGCCGACGCGTGGGGCCCCGCGCTGCTCTCTGGCACCCTCCGGCTCTCCACGGGGCGTCTGTGCAGGGAGAGGCCTCAGGGGCTCCCGTCGGCCCCCCACCCGGTCTGGCCACAGAGCTGGGCACCCCCCCCACACACCTGCTCTCCAGGGTCCCCCCTCAGCCTCTGCTTCCCTGGCTCCACCCAGGGCCAGGCGTGAGCGGAGAGAGGGAGGCTCGGCTTCTACCTAACCCATTCTTCCTAGAAAATGGCTGAAACGGAATTCCACCTTTAAGAGTTCCGGAAAAATCAAAGAAATGCTGCTTTCATGAGGCAGAAGTTGAAAGACGAGCGTGGGCGGGTCCTCACTAGTCCCCTCCATGACCAGCACCCTGGGGACGGGCTCACAGTCCCCTCTCACAGAGGTGCTGCTGAGGGCCGGGGGTGGGGGGGGGTGCCGCCCGGGCCAGCCCTGGACAGGCGTGGTGACCTCGGCACCCCGTGCCCCTAACCCATTCCTCCCCTCAGCTGCCTCAGAATTTCTTTTCTATAATTACCCTCCCTCTGCCGGCTGGTCCCACCAAGATGCAAATATACCAGAGACTCTGCCGCCTCAAAAACAAGACAAAGCCACTCTCTCTAGAGGCCACCTCTGGCCGGCTGCCACCTTCTTCCTCCCTCCAGGTTGCTGACTCGATGAGGCACCTCCCCTTCTCTCCCCAGCCCCTGCCAGGGGCTCCCCATCCACCCTCACCTGCTCCAAGCCCCTCTGCCTGGGCAGCTGTGGAGCCAAGCCGGGGGCCATCGGGGCGGGCAGGGGTTCCGAGCACAAGGAAACGTGAGGAGGAAAACCTGCCCAGCGTCCACTGCCCTGCCCTGGGCCAGCTCCCCAGCCCACGTCTAACCCCAGGCACTCCTCTCTCCAGCCGGGTCTTCAGCCCCAGGGCCTAGAGAGCCTCCTCGTTCCCCATCTTGCTGGTGGCAGGACTTCAGACTCTCAGGAGATGCGTGGCTCATGCCTCCCAGTCCGTGGGTGTGCACAGCCCCGTGGAGGAATGCATCCTCATCCAGCAGGGAGCGCTCCGGCCTCAGCCCTCCCCATCTCAGCACCCCCTTGGCCAGGACTCTCACAGAGCTGGGGCTGCAGGGAGGCTCTGCTGGGCTCTGGGCCACCTCTCAGCTGCCCACAGGTTTGTAAATGTGAATCATCTTTGTGTTCTGAAATGGACTGATGAAACACACAGTGGAAAGTTCAAAAAGGTGATAAGCATTTCCTAATTTTAAGATCTAATCTGCTGCAGTGCAAGAGACTTTGTCATTAGGTGGGGGGGCTGGGGTTGTGGCTCAGTGGCAGAGAGCTCTTGCCTGGCTGTGGAAGGCCCTGGCTTCAAGTCTCAGCACCGCATATAAATAAATAGAGCAAAGGTCCACCAACAACTAATATGTATATATAAAGAGAGATAGATAGATAGATAGAGAGAGAGAGAGAGAGAGAGAGAGAGCTGAGCCCTTTCCGACTGCAAAGCCTAAGTTGGTTTGGGCCTTTTAGTTTAGGTGCTCTGAGGTACAGGCTGCATGAAGGAGCCTTTACCCAGTTCGGGGAGAGGACACATGCGTGCAGTGGCCACCTGCCGTGCCTGTGACCCATCAGTACTGGCACCTCCCCAACTCCCTCCTGCCCCTCTCAGTCCCCTCCCTCACCCACATCCCCTGACCACCACTGACCTGCTCTCTGTCCCTAAAGCGTGGCCTTTTCCAGGATGACATGTAAGTGGACCTTGCAGCGGGCGGCCCCTGGAGTCCACCTTCCTTCATTGACTGGTGCTGGGGAGCTCCGACCACGGCTGTGTCCAGCAGTAGCCCCTCCTCGTGCCTGAGCGGTGTTCTGCTGCACACACCACAACTCACCACCCAGTTGTCAGGTGACGGAGGCCGGGCTGCTGTTCTGGTGTCTTGTGGTGCTGGGATGGCACGGGGGCCACACCAGGCGAGCGCTGTCCCGTGGAGCCCCACACCAGCCCCCTTTTGGGCTATCTTCACTAAAGCTTCCCTAAACACTTGTCCAGGGTCCTGGGAGGGCCTGTCTTCACTTCTAGGAGTAGGATTGCTGGGTCTGCAGCAGGGACAGGTGTGACTTCAAAGAAACATTTTCTAAAGGGCTGTTCATTTCACGTTCCCAGGAACAGCCTCTCGGGGTGCTACCCATCCTCCGGGGGTGGCGGGATCAGACCTGGCAGACGCAGCGTCTCGGTGGGATCTGGTTTCCCGGGTGACCGACCCCGGTGGGCGTTGTTTCCTGTGTGTATTCACCACCTGGATCTCTCCTTGGTGAAGGGTCGGCTGGAACCTCTTGTGCATCCAGAGTTAAGCTATTTGTTTTCCTGCAGGCTGGTGTTGAGCGCTGTGTGCTCCACACCTCAGTTCTATCAGATGGCTCATGGCCAAGCACTTTTCCCAGCCTGTGGCTTCACTTCTCATTCTTAATAGTTTCTTTCCAAGATCAAAAGTTTCTAATTTTGATCAGGTTCAATTTGTTAATTTTTCATATAGTGATTATCATTCAAAAATTCTCTTAGTAGATTTTTGCAGCGTTTACGTAACAAATCACTACCTGGCATATATTTAAACACACTCACACACGCACAAACTCACAGGATCTCCTTCTGCAATACAAAGATAACACTTCAACAGCGAATAAGAATATAACTAAATTTGAAGTAAAGTCTTCCTGTAGATTCTACTATTTTAAAAATAGATGTTGGGAATCAGCTACATGGTTATGTTGAGTCTGTTGCCAAATATAACATGACTGTTTCACCTACTTAAAAACTCTCATATTTGCGCACTTTAATTTTCTAATGGTCCCTTAGTGGTGTTCTAACCAACTTGTTAATAATCATTCAAAAATGCAATGCCTTCCCTTGACTGACTCAGAGAGAGATGGATAGGAACAAGTTAGATTTCAGGGGAAAATGTACTATTGGTAGATGAGATTGGAAAGTGAATTGCATGGTTTAATTAACAGAACCAATGACATGACTCCACCTGTGTGGTCTCGGCAAGCCCTGCGTGTGTGTGTGTGTGTGTGTGTGTGCGTGTGTGTGCGTGCTCGCCTTACTGGGGATTCAACTCAGGGGTGGGTGCTCTACCACTGAGGTACATCCACTTTTTTTTTTTTTTTTAAGACAG
>NW_025999895.1:3242195-3294338 GCF_001458135.2 Marmota marmota marmota | reverse complement strand
GTTTTTTTTTTTTTTTTTTAGACAGGGCCTCACTATGTTGCCAAGGCTGGCCTTGAACTTGTGATCCTCCTGCCTCAGCCTCCGGAATTGTTGGGATTACAGGCCTGCACCACTGCGCCCAGCAGGCTCAGAAAGTTCTGATGAAACCGCATTGCTCACCACTAGAGAGTTCTGTTCACTGAGATGCCTGATTGGGAGAGGTGGACGTGACCTCACAACCAGTCCATACAAGGAGCAAGTATCAGACCAGAGTCTGCCACCCGGAATGACATTCATTAGACGAGCAGGTGCTAGACTGTCCCTGTGGCCTGTGAGCCTGGTTGGTTTGTGGCTCCGACCTCTAGGTGCTCTGAAAGTGCACCTGAGCAGGTGCAGCAGGGTCTTGTCCCCTCTGGCCACTCATGCTGCCGGGAGTCCCCCAGGAGCTGTGGCTGTGCAGGTGACCCCTTAGGTAACCCAGTTGCCAGGGAACCTGCCCCGGGTGGAGCAGCTGTAGTGAGAAGGGCAGCAGGTGAGGGACACAGGTCCATCTAAGGTCATCTGAACATGGGGACCAGCCTTGGTGCTCAAGACACCCTGGCTCTGCGCGAGGAAGAGCGCCAGGCCCCCAGGAAGTCAGGCTGAGGATGGCGGGTAGCCCTCCTGCAGGGCAGGAAGAAGTCACGGTCAGACAGGATTTCTCTGATTGTAAGACAGGGGACACTGGGTTTTTCAGCTGGGCTGTTTGTGGCTGCCTTCTTGTGCCTGTTTCTTGAACACACGGGGCCAGCTGCCTGTGAGGTCCTAGGCGGGGGAGGCTGGAATGTGTGCCAGGGGCCAGGACGCGTCTGGGCGAGAGAGGGCAGGAGCGCGGCTTCCTCTGCTCTTTCTTGGTGAGGAGTCTTGTAGGCCGGTTAGGAGGGTCATTTCCTTGGCGGAGGAAACCCCTGGGGTGGAGAAACTTTTCCTCCTCCAGTGACGTCGAAGCCTGTCCCAGAGGGCAGAGGCATGCGGCTCGCTCATCCCCAACACACAGGCTGCACCCCAGACCTGCCAACAGCAGAGCAGAGCTGCGGCAGGCCCCCTGGCTGCACCCCACACAAGGGAATGGAGAGAGCTGGGACAGGGGCCACAGGGTGACCCTGTCCAACGTGCCGTGTGAGCTTCATGGGACAAAACCCACGGGGGTGGGGGGGGGGCTGCCTGGCATAGAATCCCAGCCCAGTGCCTGGAACAAGAAGTACTTATGCAACAAATTATTGATTAATTAACAAACATAAGCAGAAACCATGAATGAAACATAAAAATTCATTAAAAAATGTGTAGGGCTGCTTTCCCAATCAGGGATGGGAGCAGCAAGGGGCTTTGGTGAGGCACGGAGATCCTGGCCTCGGGGCTGAAATTCATGCTCATCAACCAAGATAAATCGTGACGCTTTAATGCAAGTTTTGAAGAAAATAGAGTTCATGCAAAAGATTCATCACAAGAAAATATCCAAATTTTACATAAAGAGAGGATGAGCAAGGGTCCCACGCTGAGCCGTGTCAGAGCCAGGGGCCAAAGAGGATTCAGAATGGGCACTTCAGACCCTCCCCCATGCCAGTTTTTCATCCAAGGAGAACAACACCCTGCCTCGCCCTGGCCCTGATGGAAGGGGCTCTGAGGCCAAGAGGAAAGGCACCCCACCTCCCTCGCACGGCAAGTGGTAGCCAGGGACCCTCTAGGCCCAGAGGTGGTGCTGGACCCCAGGGCTCCCATAGAGGTGAGAATAGAGGAGGGCAGGAGACGGGGTGCGTGCCGCGTACTTACTCCTCAGCTTTAGAAGTTCAGGTCAGAGAAGGGAGGAGTTCATTCATAAAGCCAGACGGTTAGCCCCGTGGACCAGCTCAGTCTCACCCGGGCACAGCACAGGAGACCCATCTGGAGCATCTGGGCAGAGGAGTCCAGGGATGAGGCCCCAAGCAGGCCTCCTTCCCCTCTAGCTTCTCCCAGCTCCCTGGCTCTGCCGAGAGCCCTGGGCCTCTGCATCAGGCCTCCAGGGATCCATGTAGTCTCCACAGAGAGGATAGGGCGGGTCTGGTCTGCGGTCACTAAGGGAGTGACCAGGATGAGGCCCCCCATTTCCTCCTGAGGCACGGAGCCTCCTGGCAGCTGGAGCTGTGCATCCATTTCCAGGGCTGCTGTGGTCCTGCTGGTTCCCGGGGATCACCTGTCCATCAGAGCACAGAGCTCTGGGACGCACGGGGGCCTCAGAGCAGGAGACTGGCACATGGAGACCACAGCCCGATGGCCCATGGCAGCAGCACGGACCCACAGCCTCTGCAGCACCAAGGCCACAAGGGCCAGGGATGGACGGTGACAGCTGGTGGCCTGTCTCCAACTCAGGACTAGCAGAAAAAGCAGACATGCCCCCTACCCAACCGCATGGGCCGCCAGCTGCCCTCCACAGCCTCCGAAGGGCGCACCTGCAGCCCTGCGGCCTCCGCACCCTCCATACGCACGGGGTGGCGCCGACTCCCTTGCCTGGTGGACTTCATTCATTCCCACAGAAGAGGAGGCAGCGGGAACAGAGGCCCGGGCAGGACGGGAGCTTATCTACAGTCTGGGGAATCATTTGTTCTCATTCAATCAAAAGGACTCGTGCATTTGTCCCTGCCCTACTGGTTTGGGCTCAGTGGCTACGTGGGAAGATCGATGGGAGGTGCCCTGAAGCTCTGGCCTCGCTCCCTGGCATGAGGAGCCTGGCTTGGGGCTCCTCTCTCTGAGTGGCCTGGGCTGGGCCTTCCCGGGTTCTGAAATCACCTCTGAGGACCCAGGTTTCGGGGGTCTCTGGATGGAAGCAGGACTGGTTCTGCCCCGTGGGCCACCTCCCCAGTGCATCTGAGGCGAACGGCGCCCTAGTGACAGCCGCGACACCAAACCACCAGATGCGGGGCTCTCACCACGGCCTGCTGCCTCAGCCCAGGTTGGCGGGCAGTTGGCTTTCTCACCAGAACAGGGCTTGGACACCCTGGACCCTCTTTCCAGTTGCCAGCTCCTCCAGGTGGCCAACCAGACGGCCTTTCACAGCAGCCTGGCCATGGCCACTTCCAGGTGGGACAGCTGGACACACGGACAACACAGCCACTGACCTGGCACCCCACAAGCACGTGCTGGCGGATACAGGGACCACTGCTCAGTCCCAATGGATGTCCCCAGAGCTTGTGCCCGCTGGCGTAAGCCCAGCTGCTAGACGCCTGCTCAGGGACCCAGTAAAGGCCTTTGTTACACGTCCCCTCCCCACTCTGTCCATCTGCTCTCTACTGACTGGACTTCCCAGTGGCCCCCTCTCTAGGGCCTCTGTTATTCTGTGTTTGTGAGCTGCCTCCTCGGGGTCTCGCCTGACCACACACAGCAGTCTGCCTCTCCCACGTCAGGGACCTCCTAGAGCAAGCGACCCTCTTGGCTGATGGCCACTGTCCAGAAAGAGACCTCACGACCACATTAGAGGGGAAGGTGCAGGAGGGTCTGAGGTCCCAGCCTGCCCACCACCATTTCTAGGGCCTCGGGGAAGTCACCCTCTTGTGGCACCTGTGTGACCACTTTGAATGGGGATCAAAAGTGCCTCCCTCCCAAGGGAGTTGACCTCCAGGGTCCTGGCCAAAGTCTTCCCAGTTCTTAAAGCCTGTCTCCATCCCCGGGAGCCGGAACACACACGGCCTCTTGGAACTTACCCTGAAAGCTGAAGAGCAGCCCTGACCCCTCCCCAGCCCAAAGTCCCCTCCACATCCCGAAGTCCCTTTCTACAACCCATAGTCCCCTCCACAGCCCGAAGTCCCCCTCCACAACCCGTAGTCCCCCTCCACACCCCATTCCAGCCTCCTGGGCACCCTCTTCCCTGGGTCGATCCTCCCTTCGGGGTTGGACACGTGGTCCACAGGGTCAGGGTCACGAGCACAGTACTGCTGTGAAGAACCGCCACAAGATGCAGGGTTTCCCAGTCAGTGAGGCCACGGGCCTCGGGGGCCTGCTGGCCCACCTCCTGCCCCCGGCTCCCCGCCTGGTGTTTTAGTCTTTCCTCTTATTTTGTGTCTCTTCCCACTCCCTGTCTCCTCCTCTCTCCTGAACTTCCTCCCAGGCCCTGCCTCTACCTACAGGAACCTTTAGCTGGTCCACACTCTCCACCCGGGTGACGTCTGTTGATTGTCAAGAAAGGCTTGTTAAAGGGAAAATGTGTTCACCCCCAGGGACGACCACGTGGAGGGTGAAGAGCCTCATGGCCCTCGTCCTCAGGTTCCGTTAAAACTGCACCGTCCCCACCCACGGGCGAGAATCCCCCCTCACCTCTCTGGTCTCTGTCATCGGCTTCAGTGCTCAGGGCACACCTGGCCTTCTACATACTGTTGATTAACTTATTTATTATGTGCACTGTCTGTCCCCCGTCACCAGCCGGCCCCGTGAGCTGCTACAGATCCCGTCACGTAGGGCGCAGGAAACACTCCTGAATCCGTCAGTCACCCAGCCGGCCACCTGTGCTCCCCGCCCCGGCAACCATCTGAGAACTGGCTGCTGTGGGCTGTGGCTGAGGATGGAACGCCAGGGCAAGTGTCCAACTCAGAGGAACGTGACTTTGCCCTGACCTCTCAGGGCAGTCATTTTCTGGCCGTTCTTTATGGTGTTTTCCAGGTCTCTGTCCCACAATGGGTTGGAAATTAAGACAAAACTAAACTGGTTCTTCAGCAGACGGTTGGAGAATACCAGGGCTACAAATAAAAGTCAAAATCACCAGAAAAGCACGTTCCTAAGTCAGGCAAAATCCTGGGTGCAGGATGCTGTGCGGGGCCAGGGAGGAAGGGCCCAGAGGGGAGCGGACCAGGTAGGCAGGGGTGCCTTGTCCTCCCACAGAGCAGGATGGTACCTGCTCTTTCTGGACCAGGCCCCTCTGCACCACTGGCCAAGGGCATTGACCTCAGATGGACGTCTTCTTTCCCAGGGAAACCTTCACTGGCCATCGGCCAGCACCCAGGACTCCCAGCTGCCCCTCCTGATGGCCTGTCTGTGACTTCTGCCTGGCCCAGCCAGGCCCTGCAGTCATGTCACCAGGTCTTTGCCATCAGTCTACACAGGGTCCTTGTACTCGAGTCCAGAGGTGGCTTCAGGTGGTGTTGACCTCTGAAGATGTAGGAAAACAGGTGCTTACCAGCCCGAGGGCCACTGGTTGGCCTGGTTGGAATTTCAGAAAACCATCAGGAACTTGAACTTTTTTTGTCCAAATGTCACTGTGGGCAGGACACCTCCCTGTGGACACAGCGGCTAAGTGTCTGTTTCCTTGACCCCTGGCAGCTGAGCCTGGTCTTCCTTTGTTCCCAGGACACATCCTGTGCGGGGGTCCCACAGCTGGCAGCCAGGCTGGTCCACGTCCACAGGGGTACCTGGACCTGTGCGTGGGCTGGAACCCTGGGTCGAGGGGCCCTGAGGCCACTACTCAGCAGCTCAGTGAAAAGAGATGCCCAGATGCAAGGAGACAGGGAACACTGACCTTTCCCTTCTTCTCAAGACAAACCCCCTCTTGTCCCTTGAGTGGTGAAGAGACCAGGGGACACATGGGCAAGAGGAGGCAGGAGATGCTGGCACCAGCCCAACGCTGCCAGAGCAGGACAGTGTCCCAGCTGAGGCTCGCCCAGTGCCCTTCTCTCTGCCTTAGTTTTCTGTGAAGTAAAGTGACTGGGTGACCCCAATTTCCTCCCACCCGTGCATCCTGTGGCTTAATCTGTGAGACGCCAGGTTCCACCCCACCTAGCAGCTGTCCAGGCCCCGTGTCTTGTTCTGTGAGCTGCATTCCTGGGTGACCTGTCTCCTCTGGGATTACCAAGTGGGCTTTGAGGACTCTCAGCCCCTGGCTTGGGGTGGGCCTACGGCCACCTTCCTACCTTGACTGGCAAGGTAAAAAGCCACCCTGTACTCCCTCTGATGCTTGGACACCTGAGACCCCGTCCATGGGCCTCTCTGGGTTTGTCTAACACACAGGGGAGAAATTCCACTCAACCTTGGCATCCGGCACTCTGCCAGTCTGTGCCCAGGGTCGTGTGTGTGTGTGTGTGTGTGTGTGTGTGTGTGAGATCAGGTGATTTGTAAGCCATGGAAACGTATTTCTCACAGTTCCAGAAGATGGAGAGGCTGAGGTCACGGTGCCAGCAGGATGGGGGGGTGGTTTGGGTGGGGCTGCCCTCTACTTCCAGAAGGGCACCTTGTTGCTGTGTCTTCTGGAGGGACAAAGGCTGTATCCTCACATGGCAGGAATGATGGAGGGGTGAACCCGCCCTCCCGGGCCCTTTTATAAGCATTCTAATCCCATCCAGGACTTGCCCTCCCCACGTAATCACCCCGGGAAGTCCCCACCTGTTCAGACTATCACATCAACATGAATTTTGGGGACACATTCAAGTCAAGGCGTCCAAGAAACACTGGGAAATGTCTACCCACCAAAAGCCTTGGGGAAACTTGCCAGTGGCCAGTAGGGTTTCCTTGACCTGCAGAACAGCAGACCAGAGACGTCTCAGAGAGCCACGGCACTGCCCAGGACTCCCGCGAACTTCCCCAGGACTCCCAGGTAGGCCTCCATGGTGCCCTGGGTGGAAGGTGTCTGGGGCCGTGACCTTACCCCATCTCCTCATTGGTTTTTGAGGGTCTTAAGTAATCGCTGCACCAACATCCAGATCAGGTGGATCAGGGCTGGGGTGGCGCTCAGGGGTGCAGCGCTTGCCCAGCAGGCAAAGGCCCTGGGCTCCACCTCCAGCATCACTGAAAACATCGGGGAATTCAAGCTAGACAGGGAGTGTCGACGTGGACCAGGCTACCCCCCGGCTTTAAGAGGACCAGGCTATCTACCCGCCGGCTTTAAGCTGCATAGACACTTGGCACAGACCATGAAATGCAGAGGAAATCTCCAAAGCTGAGGAAGGAGGTCCAGGGAGGTGCCCGCCCATCACCACACAATGCCTAGGAGGGGGCTGGGCTTCCAGGTGAAGGTAAAGGAAACCAAATGCCTGGGCCCTGGAGTACTCCAGACAGAGATCAGGTGGGAGGGACGGGAGGCAGGACCCACAGAGGGTGCTGGATTGCGTCCCTGAGCCTGGAGGTGCCTCCTGGTCTGTGTTTCAGTGAGGAGTCACCTTCAGGGCAGGAAGACAGGCGTTGGTCCACCCAGAGGACAGGGGAGGGCAAACCACACAGCGGGGGCCTTTACAACAAGAGCCGGTTCTTTCCCACCCGGGGTCAGGCTTGGGTCAAGGGTCTGGGGAAGCCTCCAGTAAGATCTGGAAACCTAATTCCTGCCCGTGGTTTTCCTGGCCTGGTCTTGCCTGACACTCTTAGGACCCCGAGCTTCGAGGTCACCTCCCCCAGGGCTCTGAGCACTCCTTTGTGAGGCGGGGATTGCGGGGAGCAGCAGAGCAGAACACAGCTGTCTGCAAAGCCAGGAGGAGGGGGCGCCTCTGGCTGTCAACCAGGGCCTGCGGGACAGCCTGCCGTCATCATGGTGGAGGGTATCGGGGCGCCCTCCTCCGATGAGCCCCAGGCTCTTGGTTCTGAATCGCTCATGTGCGGAAAAGGAAGCGGTAGACCCCGATGGCGCCCACCAGGGTATCTCAAGACTCTGTAGTCGGCCTTTGCTTGCCAGAGCTGCGCCAGCCAGGTCCCGGGCTACAGCCGTGTCTCTGTGACAGGTGTCAGGGCCCCCGGAAGACGAGGGGCGCACAGGGCAGGGAGGAGAAGGGAGGTGCTTAGAGAGGTCAAACACCCTCCACAGGTCACACAGCCACTGGCTGAGCCCGGGTCAGTGGCTGGCGCCCCTGACTCCAAAACTGAACCTCCATGACTCCCCTAAAGCTGTGCGACTCTTCCTGTCCTCCATGTGTGTCTGAGACCAGAGCTGCAGTGTGGTCACCTAGAGAAAGAACCAGTGTCCCATGGTTTCCTGAAAGGCAGGGTTCTCAGGGTGGCTGGAGACACCAGGGGACTGGTTGGTGGGGACTCCACACCAAGGAAGAACCAGCGTGTGAGCAGCAGGACTTGACGGGGGCTGGGACCAAGGCTCATCCTACCCCAAGAGAAGCCAACGGAGACGGCTGGAGGGTTATGGAGCCCTCTTGGGAGGTGGGCAGAGAGCGTACCAGGGATTGCCAGGCTCCTATTAGGGGGAATCCCTGTCGTGACCCCGATCCTTACACGGGTCCTGTAAGATGCATGTTACGTTTTCCATTTTGTGGGTGAGGAGAGGGAGGCCCCGGTGGCAGTCACAAGGGCTGTTGACAGAGACTGCATTCCTCCTTCCTGGGTATCTGTGAAGATCACACCCCCACACCCCCCAGGCAGGTGTGGTCACGTGACTCATTTTGTCAGTGAAATGTGATTCAGTGTGTGCGTCACTTCTGGGTGGAAGCCTTCGGAATCAGGTGTGATTCGCCACATCCCTCTGTGGCCAGAAAGTCGTGGAAGCGCACACCATGATGAGCTCAAGTCTGGTTTAGTTTGTTACTGGGGCAGACCTCGCCTATCCTGACTGCCACCCGCAGCAGAGTGCCACGGCCCCCATGCAGCTGAGCTGGGTCCCATCCCGACCCCCTGCCAGGTTCATCCATTTACTCTCCAGGAAGCAAACGTGAAAAGCTAACATGACAGTAGAGGGCAGAAAGCCAAAGTGGGTGGGGGAGAGGTGGCCACTGGAGGGCTTCCTCCAGAAGACGAGGGGCGCACAGGGCAGGGAGGAGAAGGACGCCCTCGGGGCCGTGTGGTGGAAGGGCAGCGACAAGAGCAGACTCAGGAAGGAGAGGGCACAGTGTCCTGTGGACCTAGAAAGCCGGCCTTGGGCAGCGGCAGTGGACGTACGGTGGGGGGGAGGCGGGAGGAACAGGACAGGCAGGTCTGGGTATTGAGGTCAGGAGTGTGCCTGCCAAGGGCTCAGGGCCCCGTGTCTGAGATGCCAATGTACAGCAGGTTTCCCAGCGGGAAGCAGGACTTGACAAGCAGGGTGAAGAAACAGGTCCCTCGCGTCAGGGCTCGGCTGCCCCTCCCAACAGGACGCGGCATCCGAGTTCCCAGACCTTGACGCAGCCCAGCCTGTGCGACAGGAAGCCTCGCGGGCAGATTCCCAGCCAGGTCTCTGGCTCTCATTGCCCTCTCCAGGAATTCTCTCCAGCCTCGCTCTCTGTCCTGCGCTGGGGTGGGATGTTGGAAAAGATGAGATGACGTATCTCGTGGCGCTCTGTGATTGCTTATCTAGACAGCCATCAGACTATCACAGAAATGCTCAGGGATAAGTATACAAAAATCAGTAGCCTTCCTCTATACTCACAAAATCCTGTTACAAATGGGGGATGCCCCCATGACAGCAGGTGTAAAAACATAATGGGGAAATCAACTCTAGCACTTCTGTGCCCCGGACATCTTGCAGGTCTGCAGACGGTGTGCCAGATAGCTATAGCTTGTCCCAGTTAGAGAGGTGATGCTGTGCTGGATTTGAGTCACATGTGGCACAAAATAGTTTTGGTGGTTAAGGTGTTCAAGCAAGTCTGGACCCAAAACTTCAGACTCATCTTGGCTTGTTTTGGAGATCCCGCCTACCATTACCTTTCCTCCCCAGAATCAGGGAGACACACTCTCCATACTCCCTCAGCTGAATCTGATACATAGTAACTGATCTTGTGCAAACACCTCTTACAGGGTGGAATTGAGTCACAAAAGCAAGGATGTCTTGGAGCTCGTAATATGTAGCAAGTGTACTTCACCATTTCAGAGTACATCCTGCCCAATGTTTTGATGTAGCCTTTTCCTTGAGGTCAAAATTCTATACATATTTATGACTCACGTACTTGATGGTTAGTTTAAATAGCCTCTGAAAGGTTCTGTGTCTCCAAATCATGCCTACTGACCTGAACTTCTTCCTAGTCTTTAAGACTAAGAGTCAGAGAGGGCCCTGTAACAAAATACGTGAGGCTGAATACTTTACAAAGAGAAGAGTTTTATTTATCTGTCAGTTTTGGAGGACCGGAAGTCTAAAAACATGGCACCTGCTCCGGTGAGGGCCACCCCCAGCTGTCGCATCAAGGCAGATGACATCATGGCCGGCTTGTGCAACATCAACAAGCACACGGGGAGTCTGGAGCTGGAGGCAGGGAGGGGCCAGGTGCTGTTCCTGGCAACAGAGTTCACTCTGAGAATACACCTGGGGTCCCAAGAGAACAAAATTAACCCTTTCTGAGGTGGTCCCCCAACAACCCAGATTCCCCACTAGGCCCCTCAACATTGCCATCCTGGGGATCACACTCCAACACCTGACCCTTGGGGGACCCGCTGAAGTCCTATCCCAACCACAGCAAGCCCTGAGGGGACGTGGCCCAGTGGTAGTGGTTTGTGAGCATGCACGAGGCCCTGAGCTCCACCCAGCACAAGGCAAGGATAAGAGCACAGGGCAGCCAGCACCCGTGGGCGAAAGCCGGAGGCCACCTGGCTTCTTCCTTCCACAGCGCTCCTAAGGCTGCAGTGGTAAGATTCAGGGAGGCATTTGGCTCCCTGTGGGCTGAGGATGTCTCTGGAAGATCCGCCACACGGACAGGCTCTTGCTGAGTGGGGCGCCCAGGCAGCGGCTTCTCGTGCTGGGCTGGGAATCCAGTGTTCTCAGCCTCATCTCTCAGACGTCGCCCAGCCTCTCGCTGCTGGAGAAAGGAGGGTGACGCACGCCCTTCTAGAGGAGACGGAAGAGCAGAGCGTGCGCTTGGATACCCTGGCCTTTGCCTGTGTTCCCGCGGGTCCTCCTGCTCACCAGGGCAGACCTCAGCTGGGGGTCAAACTGCAGGCCGAGGCTCCCCAGTCCTGTGGTGAGTCACTGAAGTGTGGCTGCTCTTGGGGGGCCTGACCAACCTGCTGTTGGAGGGAACGGCACAGGCGTCCAGAGGGTGCAAACCAGCTTGATGTAGCAGCAAGAGCTGGAGAACACCCTGGGGCGAGGCCTGAGGGGTGTGGGGCCTGGCACAGGCTGAACCTGAGGGCTGCCTCACCTCCGGAGGCTGGGCAGAGGTGCCCCGGAGCAGGCTGGAGCTGTCTCTGCACAGCAGGGGTGGCTCCGTGAGCGTCCCAGCCTGATGACCTCCAGTGAAGTAGGCAGAGGCACAGCATGGAGGCCAGCCAGCAGGTTCAGGGCGGTGGGGTCAGGGAAGTCAGCACCTGACGGTGTTCCCCAGGAAGGTCCCTAGGTCACCCCTTACCGTCCTGGTGAGAGGAACATCAATGCATCTAAGATGCTCAGGGTGGTTGTCCACTGTGGTTTGGGGTTGACATGAGGAGGGACAGCCATGCAACTTCAGGGTCCCTGAAGTTGACAGAGTAACAGAATGGAGAGGGCAGGTGCCAGTGGACAGGCAGACATAATTAGTACCATGATATTTCACCAGTGTTCTTCGGGATGAGCAGAGAATTAGGGTGGCCTGACCTGCGTAAATAAATAAGAACATCCAGAGCTGGCGAGCGGGAAGCGGACACCTGCCTGGAGAACATCATGTTGGGCCAGTTTCACAGACAGACCCCATCATGGGAGTGGTGATGCCCATCAAGGTTTTCCATGGCCCCATGGCTGGGGTGGGCTGTTTGCTCTGGGAACCCCCTGTGCAAAGTCCAAGTTAAGATTGCCCAGTTGCTATAGTGACGACCTACCCATGGAAACTCTGTGCAAAGGCTCAGAATCATGAGTCAACCCTGAAAGGCAGACACGAGCGCCCAGGGACGGGGGATTCTGAGCAGTTCAAGATAAGTCCAGTCCGTGCTGCCACCTCCAAGCCTGCCTGCTTTGCAGAAATTTTCCTACAGATAACCTTTTGATGACAAAATCTATATAGTAAACATGTGCAGCCAGCTCTGGGTCACTGTTCTCAACCAGAGATCAGTGTCCCACCTGATCCCAGAGTTTTCTCTCAATGTTTGTGTGTGTTTTTAATTCCCCACCCGCTACCGCTGATATCTGAATTAACAGCATTCATTGATTGAAGGAGACCTTGGGTGTCCTTGAGAAAGAGCCCTTCAGTGACCCTGCAAGACAGAGTCCCTAATCCTGCCCCATGGGACTGACAGATGTTCATTAGAGTCTCCTGGGTAAAAGGGACCCTCCAGGCCTTAGTCCCCTGGGCTCTGAGCAAAACAACTTAGAAAAGGCAATTTATAGAAAAACAAAATTTTAAAAATTATATCTGACAGTTCTGGAGGCCGGAAGTCCAAGATGGAATTCCGGTTGAGGGCTTATGCTGGCTGCTCATGTGGAAGGGGCAGAAAGGACAGAAAGGATGCACCCTGTCCAGCCATGGTAGAAGGCCAGAAACACTCACTGTCCAAGAGGACAGAGCCCTCAGGGCCTGAGGATTTCCCGGAGGCCCCACCTCCCAACACCATCACCCCACAGCAAGCCCAGCTCCTGAGGATGGAGGGTCTGAGTGGACACGGACACAGGAGACCTGACATCATGCTCGTTATCATGAATTGACCACGAAAACGGCAACCAAAACCGTGACCTGAAGTGCAGTCAGAGGAGAGTACAGGTTTGCTTCAACTGAAACGTACCAGGACCACAGCCCAGAGGACATAAGTAGATTCCATAAAATTCTACATAGTGAAGGATGGGGAGGGGCTGGACCCAGGAAGCGGCGACCCCTGGCCCAGTGTGACTTCCCATCCATGCCTCTTCCTGCCTCGGTTGGGACACGCATCTGGTATCCAGTTCCTGTGAACTTTGATGGACCCACGGGGTCCCGAGGTCCTCAAGCAGGCACATGACCCTAAGCAGAGTCAGGTTAGGAAACGTGGGAAGAGAGCTGGCTGGAGTGAACCCACTCCTCTCTCCACAATAATGGTGTTCAACTCCCCTGAAGGTCCCACCCCTGACACTGTTATAACAGGGACCCAGAGGCTGCTTTTGCTAAAAGCACTGACCCTTCACTTGGACCTACAAATGCCTGATGGGTTGCCAAACAAGACGAAGCTCAGCATCTCTGCCTTCACACTGCCTCTGTCTCCTTTTACCACCCTGAACTTTGGGCCCGATTCCTGCTCAACTTTGCACGTTGACATGTCAGTCATTTAAGAAGTGTTTGTCTACACTGTTGTGCCTTCCCCAAGGCCAAAGACAAGGCCAAGTAGATGTTGTCAAGGTTTGCGGGGACATTCTAATCAACACATGGTCAACTGGCAGCTTTGACAACTCTGTGTCAGTCAGCGTTCTCTGGAGGGGCAGAACCACAGGATGTGTGTGTGTGTGGTTGCAAGAAGGGGACTCATCACACTGGCTGGTAGGGTCAGAGGCTGGATGGCCCCACATGGCTGTCTGCAGGCTGGACAGCTGGAGGACGCAGTAGCTGCTCAGCCCAAGGAGTGAGATCCCAAGAAGGGCCTGCGATGCGGCCCCAGTGCAGGAGGCTTTTCTGTCTGGAGGAGTGAAGGAGCTGGAGTCCAGTGTCCTCAGGCCACGGCTGCAGCCGTCCAAGCACCCGCTCAGGAAGAATTGAGCTGGCATCTGCCTGGGCTGCCTCAGTTGTCCCATCCAGACCCCTGGCCTGTTGGACTGAGCCACCATGTTCTGTGTTTGGCAGCTTCGTGTCCCTGTGACCAAAATACCTGGCCACAAAACTTAGAGGGGGTGTTGACTTGGGGCTTACGGCTCCAGAGGTTCCGTCCCTGGTTGGCCGGCCACGTTGCTCTCGGCCCGAGGTGAGGCAGGATATTACTGCCGAGGACACAGCAGAGGGGGGCTACGTGGCTCATGGCCCTGGGGAAGCAGAGAGCTGAGCAAGAGGCCCGGAAAACAGAGTACGCAAGGCATGTCCCCAGTGGTCACACCACCCCCAGTTACCACCCAGTGATCCATTCAAATGATTAACTCATAAATGGAGTGGCCCACCCATTAGGTTATGGGACCCAGAGTCGAATCATTTCACCTCTGAACATTGCTACGTTTCCACCATATGAGCTTTTGGGGGACAATTCCCACCCAAACCGTAACACATGTTCTGCTCCAGACTGCTGGAGTGGCACCTACAACGGCCCTCCACCTAATTAGCTCCGTGTTGTCCTTCCGACTAGTCCCTTCTCCGAGTCATTCTCTCCTGCCATCACCTTGGGTTCCAAGAACAACCAGTCAGACCGACATACATCTTGTGATAAGAGTTGGAACGACTGAGGCAGCAGTGTCTTTTATCACCTCTGACAAGGCTCAGATGGCCACTCCTGAGAGAGTGACCAACCCGACCAAGGCCTGACCCAGACACCAGCTGTGCGGGTCCCCAGCCTTGCCTTTGTTGTCCCCCTGGGTGTGCGGGAGTCCCTGTAGCAGGCGGACTTTCATTCTTCAGGTAGATACCAGGGAGCGCTGCAGCTGGGTCGTGCGGAGGGTGGTCCCCTGCCTAGTCTCCTGGTTTCCACATGGTGGCACTGATGGGTAAACCCACGTGCTCCCCAGCCCTCACCACTGTTTGCATTCTGGGTGCAGCCATGCTGACTGGTGTGGGGTGGAATCTCAGTGTAGTTTTGATTTGTGTTCCCCTAATTGCTGATGGGGTTGAACATTTCTCATCTATTTGTTGGCCATTTGTATTTCTTCTTCTGGAAAGTATCCATTTAGTCCATCTGCTCATTTATTAATTGGGTTATTTATTTATTCATTTATCTAGACGTTAAGTTTTTTGAGTTCTTTGTATATTCTGGACATCAATCCTCTGTCAGAAGAGTAGCCAGCCAATCTCTCTCCTATTCTGAAGGTTCTCTCTTCTCGTTCTTGATGGTCCCCTTTGCTGGGCTGCTTTCTAAGTGATGCCATCCCATTTGTGAACTCTTGGCCATATTTCCTGAGCTTCAGGGGTCCTATTGGAGAGTTGTTGCCTGGGCCCGCGTGCTGGAGTGCTGGCCCTCTGTTTTCTTGCAGGAGGTGCATGCTTTCTGGTCTCATTCCTAGGTCTCGGATTCATTTTGAGTTGATTTTTGTACAGGGTGAGAGATAATAATTCACCCTCATTCTTCTGAATGTGGATGACCAGTTTTCCCAGCACCATTTGTTAAAAAGACTGTCCTTTCTCCAGTAGGTGTTTTGGGCGTCTTTGTTGAAGATCGGCTGCCCATGTCTGGGTAGGTCTGTCTCTGTGCCTCCGTTCAGTCCTATTAGTTGTGTGCCTGTTGGTCATGGTTACTTCTTTTCTTTAATACTGTCTGAATGTTCAAGGTCAGTCACTTTGTGGTCCAGCTCTGAGAGTCTGTCTTCAGCATGGTCTACTCTATATTAGAGAGACTTTCAAACGAACTTGTTGTTTTTTTCTGTGTTCTCTTGGAATTCATGGATCATATTTATAATCACTCTTTTGAATTCTCTATCTGGTATTTCATCCACTTCATTACCTCTGGGTCGGTTGCTGGTGAATTATGAGCTTTAGGAGGCATTGTGTTACCTTGTTTTTTCCTACTTCTTGTATTCCTGTGTTGGGTTTCATGCATCTGTTGGGGTGGATTTATCTTCCATTCTATGTGTGGGCCTTTTAGGGCATGGCCTGCTGTGGCATGGCCTCCTGTTGCCAAAGTGTCTTAGAGTGACCTAGATTGAGAACCCTCATGGGTGTAGTATCCATAGCTTTTTAAATTAATTCTGTTTTTACCTGAGGGTCCATCCCCAGCCATTCCTACTTGTGACCTGGTAATTAGTTTGGGGTTTGTCTCTTTCATTCTCTGTATTAAAGTACAGCTGAGCTGGGTGTGGTGGCACACACCTGTAATCCCAGCAGCTCAAGAGGCTGAGGCAGGATTACAAGTTCAAAGCCAGCCTCAGCAATTCGACGAAGGCCTAGGCGACTTAATGAGACCGTATCTCTAAATAACATATAAAAAGGGGCTGGGGTATAGTTCAGTGGTTAAGCACCCCTGAATACCATCCCTGGTACACCCCTCCCAAAAAGATATATAGCTAAAGTCTGAGTGTCAGCAATTTGGTGTGGAGCAAGACACACTGTCTTTTGGCTGAGCAGCAGACTCTACCCTGTGAACCTGTGTCCCCACAGACTCCCAGCTCTTCACAGAAGAGGGAGAGAAATAGCAACGACCAATGCAAACCACACACAGCATTCAAACAACTACCTGAGGTGCCTACTATGACATCTACAGCACTAATAACCACGAAACAGGACTGTGGGTTAGCAATCGCAACAGCAAAACAGTAAACCACCATAAACTAGGTCTGCTTTCAAGTAACACCAGATGTCAACCGTGTCATCCACCGTACTGACGACTACACAGGAATGGAGGGGTGGGGTGATAGGAACCAAACAGTCTAAAAGGTGGTAAAATGCAGTTCACTAAGGCAAAAGAAAATGGAATAGGAAGATAGAAGAGATTTTTACAATGTTCAAAAAGTGAACAGAGAGAAGAAAGCAGAAGAGGGTTATAAAGAAAGAGAGAGGGGCTGGGCTGGGACCCAGGGGTCGAGTGCTTACCTCGCCCGTGGGAGCCCCTGGGTTGGATTCTCAGCACCACATACAAAGAAATAAAGGTCCATCAACAACTAATAAAATTTTTTTTAAAAAGGAGAAAAAACAGGAAAACAAGAAATCTGACTGTTAGCAGAAAAAAGAAGAGAAACAAGAGTCATAAACAAATAAAAACCAAATAAACAAATCAAAAACCCTAACCCTGAAAAGACAAGGCAAAGAATAATAACATTAAAAAATGCCAGAAATGAGGGGAAAAGAAACAAATGTGTATTTGTAGATATAGGTTCACAAACCAGTCAGTACAGGAAAAAAGGAAAAAGAAAAAGAGAAAGAAAGAAAAAAGAAGAACATTCTCCATGCAAACTGAGGGACCGTCTCCACGGAGGGGTCAGCAAGTCCATGAGCTTGACGGTCTGTCTGGGCCCCGCCGTGTTCTTCTCCTCTTGGGCCATGTGCTGAGGGACGGCGGGGCTGTGGGTTGTCAACCCCTTCCTCTTTCCGCGTCCCTCACTGAGCTGCCGCTGGAGGGGGCCTGAGCTTGAAGCTGGTGGACGTGCTCCCAGGTGCCCTTCTCTCCGGCGTGAGAGGGGGTGGGTGGGAAGAGCTGTCCACCCAGACCAGACGGTGCCCTCCCAGAGCGGTCCTGCTGCAGCGGGTGGCTCCCATGGCTGGGGCTCAGGGCTAGTCAGGCTTTACGGCCTTGGTGTCTGCTCTGGAGAGATTAGATCAGTAGATGCTGATCTCTGCTGGGGGTCTGGTCTCAGGAGCCTCCCAAGAATTCTGCTTGCGGGGCAGGGGAGCCAGTTCCCCCACACTGCTGCCCACAAACAGCCCCCAAGCTTAGTCCCCGAGCAGGCTGAGTCGCTGTGCAGACGGTCACAGAAGCACCGGGTTAAAGATGGAGTGAGGTGAGCTCCCTTCACCTTCCGGACTCAATCCCCCGGCAGAGTCTTCTCTGTGCCCGTCCCCGCTGTGCTCTGCTAGCTGTACCCTAGGCCCCGTTAGGTACTTGCAGGGTCAGCTCCACAGCAGCTGCTAGGTCACCCCAGATGGCTCTGGCTCTGCCCCGTCCAGTCTGCTGTGCAGCTCTGGACTGGCTGAGTTCAGGCTGATTTTCGGATATCAGTTTTGTACTCCAATTTTTATTTTTTTGAGATGGTTTTGGCTATGCTTCGTCCCTGGCAGTTCCATGTGAATTTTAGGGTAGGCTTTTCATTTCTACCAAAAAAGGCAGCTAATATTTTGATGGGAACTGTACTGAATGTGTACATCAATTTGATAAGCATCATCTTAATATTAAATTTTGCAATTCATGAACTCAAGATCTTGATATTATTTAGGTCTTCAATCTCTTTCAATGATGTTTTATAGTTTTCAGCATATAAGTCATGTTACAATAATAAAAAAAAGCTATTTCTAAGTATTTTATTCTTTCTGATGCTTTTGTAATGGGATTATCAAATTTGGGGGGCTTGGTCACTGCTAATGCACTGGATACAACGGACTTTGGGACTTTGTACAGTGCCTCGTGGCTTGCATCCCGCTGAATTCCCGCATTGGCTCCAGTGCTTTTTGGTAGATCCCCGCACCAGCCAGGCTCCTGCAGTGGGGAGAGCTATCCTCCCCCTTCCCCTCTGGAGGCCTTCTGTCCTCTCGCTGGCCTGAACACCCCGACTGGAACTCACACTAGGCTGCAGTCAGCGGCAAGCTCGGCACCTTGGTCTGCTCCTGAGCCTAGGGAACTGCTTCTTACATGAGATCTGGATATACTTATGGTTTGAGGGAAGGAAATCAGAAGGGCATGGAATTAAGGGCATGTGCAAGAGAGGGAGTCACGGGCAGGCAGGACCTCAGGAAGGCAGGCAGGACCTCAGGAAGGCAGGGAGGACCTCAGGAAGGCGGGCAGGACCTCAGGAAGGCGGGCAGGACCTCAGGAAGGTGGGCAGGACCTCAGGAAGGCAGGCAGAAAGCAGGTCCTGCTTCCGAGATAGGAGGAGCAATAGGCAGAGTAGCCTAGCCTTCGGGGCCAACAGCTGCTCTGTCTTTTGGTGTCTTCTCAGCAAGGTGGGGTCACAGGGACACTGGGGAGGGTTGGCTGGCCACTGGACCTGGGCAGCAAGTGACCTTCCTGGCTGCTGTGGTGGCTCCCTGGGGTCTGCTGCTCGGCTGCCCCTCCTGCTCCTGGCACCACAAGGTGTCTGGGGAGGCTGAAATGACACTGGAGACTTTGCTGACCGAGGCTCACTTCTCCTCTTTAAGGGTGGGCTCTTCGCCTCTATTTTTTCTTGGGAAAAGTAAGGGACAAGCACTAAGCTGATCTGTTTCCTGCTCTGCTCTCCTAACAGCCGACAGACCCCTCCCAACTGACCCTTCAAATCACCCCTCCTCCCGGTGGCAGTGGCGTGCCCTGCCAGGAGCAGGGCTGAGGAGCGCCCACCCCACCTCAGAAGCCGCAGGGCACACGTGCAGAGGCTGAGGTGGTTTGGGCAGGTTTGGAGTTTATTTGCTGCAGTTCCTTGGCGCTAGTTTACAAGGCAAAAACAAACAAGAACAATTGGAATAATAATTATTTTTTTAAAAACCCTGTCAACAACTTTCAGTCATTTCTTTATATTTTGACAAAACCTTTTTTTAAACAAATACAAAATAATCTAAAAGGCGAAAAACTATACATGGATTATTTACACCTCTGATAAATAGACTAATACTGATCCAGGTGCCTGTCTGTCCAGGAAACATCTGTGAGAGCCAGTGCGGGGGACTGGGCCTGCTGGAGAGCTCCAGCGCTGGCCCTGACCACCCCCACTTTGGCGGGCCCTGCCCGGTTCTCCAGAAAGCTCAGGTTTCCAGCCTGGACCCCCCTTGCCACTGTCACCTTCACAGACTCCTGCTGAAGTGCCTGGAGCTCCCAGCGGGGCTCCAGAGATGCTGACAGCCCCCCGACGCAGGGCCGGGAGCCAGGCCTCACCCCCAGAGGTCCCCGTCTCTGCCTGCTGGAGGCAGCTCTGCACAGCCTGCCCTTGGCACCTGGAGGGGCATGCGGAGAGGCGGCCGCCACCTGCTTTGCCTGGACTGGCACGCTGGCCCTGGCCTGTGGCCGGAGCTGCCCTTGAGAGTCCCTGAGAGAACGGCAGGAGGGTGCCGAGGGGAGCCAGGGGCGCCAGGCCCACTCACAACACCGGGGAGGAGGAGAGGCAGGCTGGCCCCACCCGCTCCACTGCACCCCGCTGAGCAGACAAGGGCCTGCCCCTCTGGAGACCACCACAGAGCCACCAGAATAGTCCAGTTGGGGCCAGTTTTGAGGCAGAAAAGGCTGAAGGCCAACATGGATCAGGTAAGACCTACTCCTTCCTCTAGAACGAGGAGGAGCGGAATTTGGGGAAGGAGAAAGAAAAAAAGCGGGCGGGAACTGGCAGGCCATCCAGGACCGATGGGACGACCTCCTCACAGTTTTGGTTATTAGGTATTTAGTTCAAGGAAAATGCGGACTTTCTACTAAAGCCCAGCAAGCCTCGGACTCTAGGGAGAAAGACAACAGGGTCCATCAGCGCTCTCCTCTGCTCGGTGCCCAGGCACTGGGGCTGCAGCTCGGCCTGCCCATGCCCGCTGCCCTGGGCCGCCCTGCACGCGCACTGCTGTGCCCAGGGCCCTCCTGCCGCAGCCCTCGCTTCAGCCCTGTTGCCCAGAGAAGCCACAGGCAGAGGCTCCCAGAGGCTCGGCAGGCAGCTGGCTGGCCCTGCCGGAGGACCCCGCAGCAGCACGGGGGCCCTCCTTGGGTGGGCAGAATGTAGCACTGTGTTGTTAGAAAAGAAGAAAATAGATCTTTGTAGTTCGTGGCTTCTCTTCCTTTCCTCCGTTCTTAAGCACTAACACATCCCTAAGTAGGTTCAGGCGCAGGCCGGAGGCGCTCCTGGGAAGGACCGAGAGGAGTGGGGGCGCTCTGCATTGGGAGGGAGCACCAGGGACCCATGCTTGGCAGGCGCCAGGCCCTTCCCCAGCAACAGCCACCCACCCATCTCCCCTGAAAGAAAGCCGCAGAAGCTGAAGCTAGTCTGCAGGAAGGCGGGCAGGTGGCTCCCCTCGCCCTCATGAGGCGGGAGGAGGGCTGGAGCTTTGAGGGTGACGAAGGTGACGTCCTGGTAGTGCTAGTGTCTCTTCGTGGAGGAGACTTTCTTTTTCCGCGCTGCAAGCATCTCGTAGAAAGGGTCCCTGCTGATGGCTGCTCTGGAGAACAGAAAGGGCAAAACAGACACGAGGGTCAGGGCCAGCAGAGCAGAGCTGGTGCGCTCCAGCGCCCTGCTGCTCCATGTCCGGCCAGGTCAGGCCAGCGCCCACCTGCACCGTCCTCACAGTGGCTTAGGGAACAGGCTCTGGTGGACGCGAGGCAAGACAACTTCATGGGCTCTGCCGGTTTTCACTAATGATCAATCTACACCCAGGAACGGAGCCCTTCCCTTCTCATAGCTGTATTCTAATTCAGAGGAGAAACCAAGTTCCCACGCTGACCTCTGACTCCCTTGCAATCGTGAGAGTTGTACAATGAAATGTGTCACGAGCAGCTGCCCAAGGTGTGGTGTGTCAGAGGCTGTCAGGGCCTGCACCACCCAAGGGAGCTCAGCGCTGCTGCGGGGGGCTGGTACGGTGGGGGCTCTGCGAAGGGCTGGGCAGGGAGGGGAGTGGGGGTCGCCCTGGCCGAGAGCAGGGCAGCACGGGACAGGCCCGAGGCGCGGGCCCTCCTTGCTGTCTTTCTCAAGATACGATCCTCTAGTCCTGAGGCTCAGTGGCTTCCTACGGGTGACCAGTCCTGAGCTCAGTCCAGCCACACAACAGCAGGCACTGTGCTAGCGCCCCAGATGATGGTGCCAGGAGCCACCACGGCGCTGCTGAGCCGACTGGGAGCCTGTTCACCAGAGTCGA
The DNA here is from genome assembly GCF_001458135.2 of Marmota marmota marmota. Taxonomy (NCBI): domain Eukaryota; kingdom Metazoa; phylum Chordata; class Mammalia; order Rodentia; family Sciuridae; genus Marmota; species Marmota marmota. The sequence goes on along the minus strand of NW_025999895.1, from coordinate 3,272,958 downwards.
TGTCCCCTCAGTCCGGGAACATGTCCTGAGGGGACCTTGCCACCCAGTGGCTTCATGAGGGAATCTGGTCATTCTAAACATCTGTCTCACTTTTGGGAGGTGCTGGTTCCTCCTTGGTTCTGGACGGCCTGACCCCTTCAGGAAGTTGCTGTTCCTGTTCAGAGATGCCCGTGGAGGCGCATGTCTAAAGGGAACCTGCTGGAAATGGCAGAGGGCACCGGGCTGGCATCAGGGCCAGCACCACTGCTGCCATCCCTCAACTGCTCGCTGGCATGGAGGAGCCCGAGTGGGCTCTGGGACTGTGCGTGACATCAGCGTGCCCAGCACACCAGCCCTCGATGACGGTCGCAGCACCACTGCACTGCGCTCTGCCATCGGCACACAGCCGGACTCTGTTCAATGAGACTTTGTTGTGACAGCTGCATGCCAGTACCACCACGAACTCAGGCTGCTGGGGACCCTTGGAACCCGTAATAAGAAACAAGCACGTCCTGCACCCAGCCTTCCACAGAATCGTCCCATGATATCAGGAACGTTCTCCAGGTCAGTCTCCTCCTGCTGTCTCCACCACGTGCCTGGGAGAAGCGCCCGGTCCAGACAGAGCACGGACTGCTGACCAGCGCGGGGCCTGAGCTCCCTGCTGAGCTGGACAGCAGCATGCCCTGTGTGCTTAGCCTGCCGGGTCTTAGGTCCTCACGTGCAAGGTGAGGATAATGGTCCCCCGGGCCGGGCCCATCCTGTCCTAAAGCACAGCTGGCTCTGGAGCCACCAGGAGAGCTCACAACCCTGGCAGGAGGCTTGGCGTCCAAGTGAAAGGACTGGGGAGCCTCTGCAGGACTTTACAGAGTGCTCCACTTTCCTATCCCAGAAGCAAAAGCTGTGAAAAAGATGGACAAACAGCCAGAACTGTCCTGGGAGACGAGCTGGGGAGGGGGAGAGGAAGGGGTCTTTCAGGACCCACTCTGGTGAGGAGCAGTGCCGCGTTCACACAGAGAAACACAGTGGTCAGCACGGGCACTTGTACAATCTGTGAGAGCAGGTGAATGGGGGTGGGGCAGATCTGTCAACGCTCCGTATCCTGACAGTCAGCCATTCACTTGGAAGAACAAAGTGACAACCCTGACCTCAAATCATACACTAAAAAAATTTCATAATGAAAGTTAAATACTTCTGAAAACACACATTAAAAAAGGGCACAAGACATGCAGGTTGCATCCACAACCCAGCTACAGGGGCAGCGTCCAGAGGACAGGGCTCTAAGCCTCCTTGCTGGTAGGTGACTGAACACTGCTCAGCGGAGAGTTTCTCTGGCTCCTGCCCAGGGCCATTTCCCATACTAGCTGCCACCCAGGGAAGCCACCAAGTCTAGACAGGGTGATGGCGTGCCCACCACACCACCCTCCTCCTTCACACAGGAGACACACTCAGAGAGACCAGGAGGACAGGTGGGCAGGCTCCACGCCCACCCTCTCGCTGCACCTGCCTCTGGGCTGCAGGGACTTGCAGAGATGACTTTCATGGGAATAGAGACCTCCCCCTCCTCCAGGCCACACCTCCCGTGCAGTCACTATTCAGGATGTAACCCTGGCCCACACAGGTTGAAACACCAAAAACAGACCTGAGGGCCCTCAGCTCCATTAGTGGGAAAGGACAGCACATGGGCACACCCATGGGTCCCTGGGGCACATCCTCTCACTCTCCAGGTGACATCACCAAGGCTCAGGTAATAGGGAGACTTTCTAAGGAAAACACGTGGGTAGACTCTGAGGGTGGAGGCCTGGGGGCAGCCATGAGTGATGGGGACGCGTAGCCGTGCTTGCTGGCAGCCCCCCGCAGAGGGTCAGGCCTCAGTCTCAGGAGAGAGACCGGCAGGCCGCATGAGGACAGGCCCCACACAGGACCTGAAGGGGTGGATGGTGGTGGCAGCATCAGAGCCTGGGCCCCGTGGCCCTGTGCTCAGCGGGCAGTCTCCCCCAGGCCCACAGCTTCCTCCCGGGGGCAGGCTGGGGAGGGGCCTGGCACTGCTGCTTTAAGCAGCTGTGTGAGCCTCTGTACCTCAGTTTCCTCATCTGTGGTTGCAAAGCGTCTCATGGGGTGAACCCATCTCCACTGAGACGATGCCAGCCTGCGCTGCGCTGCGCTCCCCACAGCAGGACGGGCCCAGTGGGTGCCCCCGCTCCCAAGGGCAACCTGGACTAAAACTGCCGGCGGCCAAGCGCCTGAAGGCCTCAGGGGTGGGCTGGGGTCTTGCTCCAGCACCTCGCTCTGGGAGCAGCAGGCGCGTGGGCAGGAGGCAGCGGGCACCAGGCCTCACTTACTTCATGCACTTGATCCACTCCTCCTTCTCCTCGGGCGTGGGGGCCGAGATCCGGTACACGGTGTGGTTCCCTTCCACCACGCGCCCGTCGGCCTCCGTCTTGCAGGCCTTGATCACCTGGTCTTTATTGTCAGGGATGTAAAGCTCAAAGCAGTTCTGAAACGAGAGGGACGAGAGGGACGGCCCTTCCTTTACCCTTCACCCCAGCCTTCAGGAAACCTGGGCTGGGTGTTTCCTATGGAGACGAGCAGCCCAGCGCAGGACGCCTCGGGCCCACTGCACGCCACTCAGACTGTCGGGAAGACGGCCTGGCCCGCGCCCCCTGTTCCTGCGGACGGGCTGCAGGGCTCGCAGCGCCCCATGAAGCCACACCAGCAAAGGAAACAGGCATGTAAGGCGCGCCAAGGTCACAAAGAAGTCGCAGCCCAGGCCACAGGTGTGCGGTGCTGCCATTTGAGGGACGATTTCCATACTGCATGTGAGGGTGAGAGGGTGACACCCAAGCAGAACAAGACAAAGGAAGCTTAGTGCCCCTCTGGCCGGACACTAAAGGGAAAGGGACAGGAAGGTGACTGGAGGCGACGCTTCTCAGGGTGTTTCTCAGAAGGCCTTTGGGACTCCGTTCCTTGGCCCGCCCCCAGTACCTCATCAGGATACTCACTGGCTTCTTGGAGTCCTCCACCTCCCGGATGCTCAGGTTCTCTAAAGGGATGATGCCACGGGGCTCCTTATCCTGAGGGCAGTGCCAAGAGGAAGATGTCACCACCCCACGAGGACACTGTGACCTCACCAGCCAGCCGTCCTCTCCCCATCCTCCTGGACATGAAGCTCCGACAGCTTCAGGCCATCCTGAATTCCAGGGTGGAACAGTCCCAGGATCTGGAACCCTCTAAGTCCCTTGCAGGTAGACAGCCAGGAGGCCCACAGAGCCTCTGGTGTGTGCCTGGCAGTGACCCCGGGGCCACATGTGGGGACTGCAGGAGCTCCTTCCCAGAGAGAGGACCTGCCCTGCCCCTCGTCTCTTTGCTTGGCTCTCCTCCTCTTCTCAGCCCTAAGTCTGGTGCCAGCAGTTTCTAGAAGCCTCCCCAGCCTCAGGCTGAACACCCCTCAGCCTCCTCTCACCTCCTACCCCCTTAAGACGGCACAGCCCTAGAGAGACGTCTGCCAACAGCTCCACCCAGACCCATCTCCAGACAGAGCCGAAAACCCAGCACACGGCTCCTCCCGGGCGCGGCCCCTCTGTTCTGAAAGGCTCCTGCCCAGTGCACACCCCCACCGCCAGCACCCAGCCGGCTACGTCCACACTTGCGTTGGATCACAGTTACACAGGCACAAACTCCCAGGCCCACCAGTGCGAGCTCCCTCCCATGGCAGCTCTTCTCACCTCCAGCCAATCGGCTGGCGCTGGCCTCCAACCTCCCCTGAGCACGCCTCTGTCTGGCTGCGGAGAGCCACCTGCAGAAGGGGCTCACCTCCTCTTGCCTCGGCCCCAGCCACGTGGGGTCTGCGTGAGCACCACTCTGCCCGGCAGGCTGTGCCACGGAGTGACCTGCTTTCCCTTTCCAGAGTGAGTGGGGGGCTGCTCCTTCTGTTTATCTTCCCCAATGTCTCCCCTCTTGTCAGAAGCTTCTCTTGTTCTACCTCCTGCAGGCCCCTGCTGGCTCAGCTCCTAGGCGAGATCCCTCAGGGGCCTCGGCATCCTCCACCCGGGCACTTCCTCCTCAAGTGCCCTTCTCCCTCCCTCCCTCCCTCCCTCCCTCTCTGTCCTCCCTGTCCCCTCAAGACCCTGCTTCTTCCTGGAGCCACAGCGTCTCCTGTTCTTCCTGGGCACGTTTGGAACACCCTCCACTGGGCCCTGAGCGGGCGTGGGGCCACTGCTGAGGTGCCTTGGTGGCTACTGAACGGACAGTGGGCTGGGTGCAGGCGTCCAGGTGGGTGGTGACGAGACCCTCAGAGCTCTGAAGCATGGTGTCCCTGTCTTCAGCTTTCAGAGTCACTCTGGTGCTGAGCTCTCCTCTGCCTCCTTGCTCTGCGACTCCACAGGACGTGGCCCTGGGGTGGACCTAGTTCCAGCCGGTGTGCAGGGCACTGGGTCAGTCTTTTTACCTGGAGGCCCAGCCTTCATCTTGGAGAGGTTTATTAAACACCGTCTTGTTGAGGACCACCTCCACGTTGAATTCTTGTCCTCTCTGGAACACGTGGGGCCTCCTGGTCTAGCTCTTGTTTTTATTTTAAAAACAACAACAACGATAAAAGACACCAGAACTTTATTGTCTTTTTACTCTTCCTGGCAGATTTTCTCGATGCTGCCTCCCGTCTCCCTCCTGGGCTCACTGCAGGGCCCTTCCCGTTTCCCGGGCGCTGGGCGCGACCTCTTGGCGGTTGCCGGAGGCTCTCTCCCACGAGTCCTCTTCCCCACGAGCTCCGGGTTCAGAAGCCTTCCTCAGGTCCTGGGACTCTCTGGCTGTGCAGTGGGGAGCGGGGGCCAAGAGCTGGCGGGGCGGCGGACTGGGGGCTCGTCTGTGCGGGAGCCTGCACAGAGGGCAGAGGGCCTCTCTCTCCGCCTGATCAGCTGGACTCTGAGAGACGGACGGGGATGGGCAGAGGTCAGGTGCTCGGATACTCCTGTTTTTGTATGCTGTCCCACCCTCAACTGTGCCCAGGGCCCTCAGTCCAGGGACACTTGGTGTCACTCTCTTGAGATGTGGCCCTGCAGCCGGGTGTGGTGCTGGTGATGGCCGATCGGCCTCCTCAGCACCTCTCAGCCAAGTGCGCGACTCCAGCTCCCACCCCCGCCCCACCCCCCGTGCTCTTGCTTCTAGGGTTCGCTGGCGCTTGAGCCTCTGGAATATTCTTCTGTGTTCCCTGGGTTGGGTGCTGCCGGGGAGCGGGTGGGCAGGCTAAGAGCTGACATAATTTGGGCTTAATGGGGATGTGACCTCATTTTCCCTCTTAGACTGTTGGGCCCAAGTTATCAGGGACACAGTGGCACGATGTGTGTTCTGGACATTGAAGGATTCACACCTGCCTAGAGCAGTGGTCACTACTTTCCCTGTGCCCATCTTGTCTGTCCTAGCACCCTGTTCACCACAGACCTCCCTGCGCTCCTCCTCACACAAGGCCAGAGCTCCTGAGTGGACTCAGGAGCTCTCCCATCTGTAGGTGATCCAAGCACTGAAGGTCGGGCTCCTGGCCAACAGGGTGAGGTTCCGAGTACTGGAAGGCTCCTACCTCTAGGGTCCTCATCCCATAAGCAGATCCAGGGGCTGGGAGTGCAGCTCAGTGGTAGAGCCTGGCATTTGAGGGGTCCTGGGTTTGATTCCCAGCACCAAAAACAGGTGAATGAATGAGTGAGCTGGACCGCCAAGTCTAGGAACAGACACACAGCACTCCTCACAGAGGCCCACCCAGGCCCAGCAGTCACCCGTCCCCATGAAGACAGAATTAACCCGTGTTGACGTCTTTGGCTTATTTGGTTTTTCTTAAGTGCAAGTGCCTTTGTTTTTGTAAAAATGATATTTGCTCATTATAAAGAGCTTAAAATATTGCAGAAAAGAACAAACATCCCAAATCCACTCACTATAAATCATCACTTCTGACAGGAGTTGAAGCTATCTTGTGTGTGTGCAGAGAAAGAAAAAGAAACAGAAGAGGCTTCAGGAAAGTGGGCTATTTCACAAGGTGTTTTCATAAAAAAATTCTAATTGTACAGAATTTAGTAGAAAAAAAACCTGCAGCAAAAACTGAAGTGTTAAACTTCAAAGTAAAGTGTTCTTTGCTACAAGAGATAACTCCTAAAATAACCTTATACAAGTTTAAAAGACAGTATGAAGAACCTTCAGAGGTGGTGGTCATCCTTACAGATGCAGATTTTTAACACTCTGTGCTCCGGGAGGCAGGGCACCTGCCTGCGGTGTGGCCCCGCCCCTCAGCAGGACCCCCGAGCATCACCTGGAGCTCACAGGCTCCATGCAGGCCTCGAAGACCTTGGGGGTGGACCAGCACCTGCAGCAGAGTGCTGACCTTGGCGTTCTTCTTTCTCCTATCTTATTTCTTTTGAAGTTTCTTTCACCATTTTCTGTTTAAAATCCCTTCCTCCTCTGGGCCAGCCTGGCCCGTTCCTGTGGCCCGGGGTGCAGCGCTCAGAGGGAAGGTACCACTGTACGCCTCAAGCAGCTCTTCACTAGGCTTGGTGCAGCCCAGCTCACCAGTGGACGCACTGTGGACAGCACCCGTGATCGCTGTTTTGTGAGTTCAAAAGGAGAAGCTCCCCACGTCCAGCCCAAGGCAGGGCACTCGCCTGGCTCCTGGACCGTGTGTGGCAGGGGCCATCCGTGTGCTGGCAGCAGGCGTCCCAGCCTGGGCTTCCTCTTCTTGTGGTGGGCTCTCTCCTGCCCTGAGCCAGTGGTCCTGAGTGTCCAGCGCCTGGCACCGACTGGAAAGGGCTTACTGGTGCCTACTGGCTCTTTGCTTGAGAGATAAGACGCACCCTCAGCGTTCTGGGCGTCGTTTCTGGTCCCACCTCTGACTGCTGTTGCTTACTTCACTTCCCGTTGCCCAGGCTGATCCCATCCCGACTGTCCCGCAGCCACCATCTACAGTTAGTCCACAGCAGTTCCTTGTTTAAGTGAGTCCGTTCCAGCCCAGTGGACTTCAGGGCCACTCTATATTTCAGCACCAGTTCATGAACGCATTTCAGCCCGGGGCTGTTTCTACCTTGGCAACAGTCCCACATCCCGGGGCCCTGGGTGCGGGTCCCAGGTTCCCCACAGCTGGCACTCGCCCGGTCCCAGTGCCAGTTCTCAGCACCAGCACGTGCTCTGGCTGTGCGGGAGTGGCCGGGTGAGCTCTGCGGCCAGGCGTGCCTCAGTGCTGACCGGCAGCGTGCGCAGCGCCGGGCCAGCTGTCCCACATGTAGTGTGCAGCAGCGCCAGGCCACACTGAAGAGGTGCGCTCAGGGCTCCCGGGGGTCTTCTACACCCCACGCCCTCTTTTGGTCATTCTTTCCTGGTTGGCTTTGACCGTCCAGTGGCATCTTTCGAGGAGGGTCAGGTGTCCGTTTCCCACCCCTGCTGCTTGATACAGTCCCTGGTGAGCTCTGCAGGAATGGCAAGGTGGCTGCACAGGGGGTGGGGGCTGCCCCCCCAGCCCCTCAGAGCTTGCACGCTGGGCCGGTCCACCTCGGCCAGGGAAGACGGCTGGGACCGGCTGCTTTTCCAGCCCAGGCCGGTGGCCCATCCCTGTTGGCCGAGCCCTGTGAGGAAGCTCCCTGGAGCTCTTGCTGTGGTGCGGCCTGCTATCCTTTGTCTCTTCCCTTACCTTTTCAGGGAAACAGACCTCATCTCCAGCACGTCCTGCCTCTGCCTGGCGGGGCCTCTGTCCTGGGCTGTGCGCAGACCCTGTCTTCCACATGGCTGCTGTTTCCCCAGCTGCTCCACACTCTCTTCAGACGCGGTCTCTGGGACGGTGGCTGCGGTTGGGCCAGCAGGCTGACCTTCTGGAAGGACCCCTCACTCCTGCTGTGCACGCTGCCCTCCAGGTGCTCTGGCAAGTCTGAATGGCTCTAGATTCTCTTCCCCTCAAGTCTCCGTCCTTCGTGTCTCCTTGGTCACTCCCCTTAACTGTGATGGAGGCCCAGGTATTTTGAATTCTAGCACTTTCTATGCCATCACAATGAATGGCAGGCAAGCTCACATGGTGCAACCTGAGCACTGCTCTCCTCTGGGTTGTGAATGCCCAGGGCAGGGCCTCCTGGCTGCCCAGTGACACCCCAAGGCTGAATCACCGAGTGCCATGAGAGTCCAGAACCGCATGACCCTGCAGGCACCTGTCCAGCACATGTGCAATGCCACTTAACCAGAGGACAGTGACAGAGACCAACAGATGTCCAGACACCAGGTGTAGGCACCTTCAGGAAAGAAGGCAACTCGCGCGCGGGGCCAGAGGTGGCAGAACACCTTCCCTGCTCGTCTGCTCGGAGGCCTTGGCTCACCAGGAGAAAGCTCACTCTCTGTGACTTCACAGATCTGAGGGGCGCTGCTCTGATACCTGAGAATATCTTCAATACAGAAAAGGAGCACAGCCAGCTGCTGGACCCCCGGTCAGAGCTGTGCCTTGAAGGCCACCACCCGCCCATTAAGAGAGCCCGTGGGAGGACACTGAGGTAACCCTGACACACGTGTGCAGCTCGGCCCAGGTGAGAAGCCACATCTGCATGACGTTCTCAGTGACGGAGAGCACGGTGAAGCCACAGTTCCAGAGGGCAGCCAGGTGCTGCAGCCCAACCCATGAGCTGCCCGAGTTACCACCTCAGTGGGACCGAGGACTTCACGCAGTGACAGCCAGGGGAAGAACAGCAGTGAGCGTTCCCAGCTCAGCCACAAGACCCCGCCTCACACTGCCGGGCGCCCACACTTCGGGGCGTCCACCAGGAGGCCGGCAGAGTCGGCAATGCCAGGCCACTGGTGTGAGCCGCGGCATGAACACCGTCACCTGCCGGGCTCTCTGGCGCTTCCCCTTGCTTTCTATCCCCACAGGCCACTGCCACAGAAGGGAGGAGACAGACGCAGAATCGCTGGGTCCTCCTCCAGGGAACAAAGCCCACAGAACCTGACTGGTTTAAGGAAACTCGAGCTTCGTAGAACTCCAGATGGTCTCAAGTCAGCTTTTACCGATTCGCTTCACTTCCTTTTCTCCATTGAATTTTATGCCCTGAGCTGTTTCAGAGAAACAAATCCTTCAGTTTCTGCTACCCCAGAAAAACCTGAACTCTCCAGTTCACCACGCTTCCTTGTCCCCACACGTCCCTCTCAGCAAGGCCACCAACTCCTGCTTGGCAACTGATCTAAGTCCGTTCTTTCTAGCCAGCTCCAAACCCACCCCAACACGGTGCACACTGCTCTCTCGGGTCCCTCCTGGAACCAGGTGCTGCTGAGCTGTACTCCTGGGGCCAGGGGCTCCACATCCCTGTGAGGGCTCCCCGTTCTGGGGGTCCCCTTAGTTCTCACCTGTGGCTTCAACCCTTCCCCGACCCCAGAGGAGTTGTGGAAGCACAAATCCCTCCACTCCCAGGCCCCTTGACGGAGCTTGGTCAGAATGTTCAGAGAGGCCCGAGCCGTCCCAAGGAGCGACGGCAGGTGCTCACCGTGGTGTATTCAAAGTAGTAAAGGCAGTTGTCAGTCAGGATGAACCAGCGCCTCTTCCAGGTCTTGACCCTGCCACCTACAGAGCAAAGAGAGAGGAGCTTGGACAGGAGACCCAGCGCCCGGTCCACAACACACGGCACTGGCTTCTGGGGAGGGGCGGGGCAGGGTGTCGGGGAACATTTAGACCATGGCAAAGCTGACACCAGTGACGAGACACAGCCAAGACAAAGCATCTTTCACGACGTGAAAGTCTATGGGTACGAGCAGAGCAAGCGTGTCCAGATGACTCCCGAGATGGGTCAGACAGCAGATGAGGGAGAGCATGGCTGGGGAGGACCCCAGGGGCGACAATGACATGTTTCGCAAATGTGCCGCAGACGGGAGGAGCAGCCAAAGCCTGCGTGGTGGACAAGGGCAGCGCGGAGAGGAGGCGGGGCCTGCACCCTGCACAGCTGGCTGCCACTGACAACCAGCCAGGCCCCGAGAAGGCTCCACGGAAGTGACAGGCGGCAGTGGACGGGGGGGAAGCCTGGCAACCTGTCAGTGAGGTCCATTTCCCTGGGGCTCGAACCACGTCCCTTCACCCTCTACCCCCCTGACCGAGGCGAACTCCCGCACCAGCTGGAAGCCCTCTGGGCTGGTGTCCTGAAAACAAAGCCCTTGGAGTCCTGGGGGAGCATCAACGCAGGTTCCTTCACCCAGAAAGAAGCGACTCTGTGGGGAGTGGGGTTGTTGCCTGGCACAGTCTGCGTCTCCATGGAGAGTCTGCTGGGCCGGCAGCAAAAATGGCTGCTGCGAGAGGGCTGGGGCCAGACGGGGCTCCCGTGGTGACCGAGCACTCAGTGCTCTCAATACTTCCCATGAGCGAAGGTGGGTCCTGGAGTCACACTGGGACAGACCCAAGGAAGGCCAAGCTCACTGCCTGGCTGGACGGAGCCCTCTCCCAGCAGACCCTCGGCCTGCAGCCCCTGGCTGAGGAGCGCACCTGAGGCCTGCAGCCCCTGGCCAGGCCTGTCAGGTGAAGGCTCACCTTGTGCCTGCTTTTCTCAGCTCCGCCCTGTCACTGAGTCCTGACCCCCAGGGAGGGCCGTGTCCCCAGTGTGCCCCTGGCAGGACCTGGTGGGCACTCTCCTGCCCTTCTTGCCAATGGCCTGCAACAACGGGTCAGTTTTTTGGGGACTCTTTCCAATTGCCAGGACCTGTCTGTGGGCTCGCCCAGAGGAAACCTGAGGAAGCACTGCCCAGAGAGCACAGGGCGCGGCCGGCGGGCCACTTCGGCTCTGTGTGGTCCTGAGCTCTAGCCAGATTCTACGTGGCACACCTGGGTTCCCAGAGGGAGCAGGCCACAGGCACACAGGCCCCGCAGCCAGGAGGCCCCGGCCAGCAGAGGCTGACCCCATGCACTGGGTCAGTCATATGTAAATATCCCAAGGGTTATGTGGCAGGATGCCTGCACACCACTGAGGCCGGGCAGACCTGGGTGCCAACAAAGAGGTCACAGGAGAGACCGTCTGCTTTTACAGAGGACCCCTCCCCCATTTCAGACTCAGGGCGGGGCTCGAGCTGCCCAGGAGACTGTGCCCCTGGCAGGTCTCAGCACACAGGAACCACCAACCCAGGCCACCGCCCGTGCACTGTCATAGGACACCACCCCAGGTGACACTGGGACTTAGCAAACCATGAAAAAGGTGGGTCAGATGCCAAAAGGAACAGGATGGAAGGAGATCAAGGAGAAGAAGCAGAGCTGCAGGAGTCCCCGGCTGACCCCAGAAGGCTGCGTCACCCTGACCACGCGGTGTTCAGGGTCCTCACCAGGAGCACTGCTGCAGGCTCAGGGGAACGTGTCCATGTGGACAGAAAAACAGACATGGGACAAGCAGACAGATCGATGTGCGCTAGGACAGTCCCTGTGGAACTCACAGGGCCCCCCCGCACGCTCCTCGTCCCCTCCAGGGACGCCTTCCCTCCAACACTGAAGACAACCTGACAGGCCCCAGTCATGTGGGGAGGCCAACCTTGGGTCTCTCCCGCTGTGGCTCTGCTCGAGCCGGGCCAAGGCAGAGAGCTGAAGGGTGCCCGGCCTCCCCGGGTCTCCCCAAATCAGCAAATGGGGCGCAGATGCCCTCGACATAGCTCCGAGGCCAATTTGGGATTCTAAGGAGGACTCACTGGGAAAGGAGGAGGGCGGAACGCACACACCGGACTGTGCTTTCGAGGCTGTGCCCTCCCGCGAGGAGAGGCCTCGGGGCTGCGGGCAGGGCTCTCAGCCCTGGGCATTAAGCTTCACCTGGCACCATCCAAGGGCGGGGAGAGAGTGCCTCCTTTTCTCACGGACGTCAGTGGGGATTCACTTCTGTTTTCTGTGCCGGGGATTGAAGCCAGGGCTGCTTCACCACCGACACATACCCCCAGGCCTTTTTATTTTTTATTTTGAAACAGGGTCTCACTAAATTGCTTAGGGCCTTGCTAAGTTGCTGAGGCTGGCTTTGAACTTGCCATCCTCCTCCCTCAGCTGCTGGGATTACAGGCATGCACCACCTGCCCTGCATCAATTTGAATTAACACAGCACACGCCTGCGGATAATTTCAAGAAAATGCAGTGGGAACCTCTGTCTTCACAAGCCCTCTCTGAGCACGCCCTCTCGAATCACTGTGCTGGGGAAGCTGGCCTGCACCTGGGCACCTGCTGTCCAGTGTACTTCATCCCCATAATGGGAACATGGAGAGCGACCCCAGCCCCGAGCCTGCCCCGTTCCCTAGGGACTGTGCGATAAGTTAGAAGCAGCATTAACACTACCACCAGCGATTAAAACAAGAAAACCAAAAATAACAAAATAAGAAAATGCTGCAGCAATGACAGTGGCCTGGGCAGAGCGCGAGCGGTGCAGGTTACATACCTCCTGGAGTTGGGGCGGGGAAAAGGAGAGCCAAAACCATGGGAACATACAAATGAGGGAGAAAAGAAAATTAACACAAAGAAACCAAACCACTTCCTCAACCTCAGAGTGCAGGCATCGGCCGCGCTGAATCTGCCCGGGGAGGGAGCTGACCCTGCCAAGTGGGCAACCGGCCTCCTGCAGGCCCAGACCTGAGGTGCCACTGAGGACCTGGTCCCAAGGATGCCACAAATCCATTTTTGTAAGGCTAATGGTCACTAGTCTGCCCAGAATCCAGAGCAAAGAGGGAAAGTGACCTCAGGGAGAATCAAACAGCTTTCTTTAGATGCTGTCTCTCTTAAAAGTATGTGCAAGAATGCACACGTGTGTACCCATGAATACATGTGCACGTATGTGTGTGCACAAGAATAGACATGTTTATGGCCACACACACACACACACACACACACACACACGGACATGCACACAGCCTCAGGGGCTGCTGGTCCCGCCTGCTGCCCTACAGACTCCAGGGAGTGACCACGTGTGCCACGGTGACAACTCCTGAGCCCGGAGGGGGAGTGGGACGCAGGGCCCAAAAGCGAGCCTCAGGTCCAGGTAAATGGCTTTTTTTGGGGATGGGTCTCACTGTGCTGCCCAGGCCAGCCTCCAATTCTGGGGCTCATGTCTCCCAGGGGCTGGGACTAAAGGTGCAGATCACTGCACCCAGCTTTATTTTTTTTTCTTTGTAAACGTATGGGTGCCTCATGAATTTGCATGTCATCCTGGTACAAGAACCGAGATGATCTTTGTTCTAACTTTAGTACCTAAGCTGCCAGGGCGAACACTCAGTGTTAGCATTTAAACGAATCTCACTGGGGGGAAGTAAATCCTAAGTTTCCAGTATGATACCCTTTTACCTCCTCTAACTCCACCCGGTTGGTGGTTTGGAGATAGGGAAGTAGAGCAGGCTGCCTGTGGGGTTAGCGACTTTAGAGACTCTATGGCCTCAGGACTTGTGAAACATTGGCCAATTCAAGAGAACCGCAAGGCGCACGCAGCCAGTGAGGTGGTGCTTGGGGACTTATGAACTAAGTCGTCATGTCTGAACACAAGAACTTGGGCTCTCCCAAGGAATGTAAGTCCTGCTGCCATCTGGACTGGTCAGAAACAAAAGCCCCTGCTTCTGCCTTCCCCATGTGTGGGGTGGGAGCGCAGGTCCTAAGGCGCCCCACTGCTCCCGTGGGAGCCAACTCAGCAACACCAGCAGGAGGAAACGGCAAAGTGTCTCCAGAGGCCCAAGCAGGGACACGGTCATGTGGAGATCGTCTGTGTTGAACCACCAACAGGATGACCACGTGTGAACACGGACGTGTAGGAAACCCTGCACTTCCTCCCACGTGTCTGCTTTCCCGCCGAAGGCCCTTCGAGCCCTCTGGGGCAGGGGAGAGGAGGACTGCCAGCGGTGCTGAGAGCAGAATGGGCAGTGTGGCTGCGGGAGGGCCACTGCGCGAGGATGAGGAGGAGCGCTGGGCTGAGGGGCCAGGCCCGGGGTTGCCATGCACACTGCCTGTGGGAGCAGATGCAGCAGGAAGTGACGATGTGCTGGGCGGGCGGGAGTGCCATCACAACTCTGGGATGCGCAGTAGAGAGATGGACATGGCAGGTCACCCTCCAGGGTTAAGGGGCGGGGGTGGGGTCCAGGTCCTTAGGCCATCAATTCTAGAGCACAGGGCCAGACAGGTGTGGGCAATGCCCTTGGGGCAGAGCCTGTCCTAGTGGCTCTGTGACCCTGGCTGTGCCAGCTGCCTCCTTTCTGGAGGGGGACTTTGCCAGAACAGAGCCAGGCGGACTCTCTGCAGGGTGCTGTGCCCACCCCCGCCTCCTGTGGCCTGTCCTCAGAGTTCCTGCCCGGACCCGTGGCCAGGGCTGGACTCACCAAGCTTCAGGAGCCAGCCTTCTCGGTCTGGGTTGAAGAAGGTGTGAGTGAGGTCGTTCCCGTCATCCTCTGGGATCTTAAAGGGCTCGTTTTTTATGCTCTCGTACAGATTCTGGGATAAAAGACGACACTGTATGTCTCTGATTCTAGAAGGATCTCTCCCCCCACTCATTCCACAGGCACTCACTGTGCGCCTGCAGAGAGCACGTGCCCCCCAGGGCCCTGGGACTAGGGGAGCAAGACGGGCACTGCTACTACCCACGGTGACAGGCAAGCAGCCCTCCGTGGAGGCTGGGGGAGAAAGGGAGGCTGCCTGCCTCTGCTGGAACCCGCAGCTTCAGCTGCAAGCCACCCCTCCTCACTCCTAGTGGCATCCCCACCAACACGTCAGTGGGATTCACAGGAGCAAGGGAATGAACCGAGTGGGCACGCCACTCTGTGCCCTCTCTCCCTGTCCCGCCCAAGGGCACGGGAGCCACCCCGCTGGCTCACCCGGAGCAGCTCCTCGGGCAGGTCCCCCCCGTCATTGATGCCCCGATTCATGGCGATGAAGCGCTCCACGGTGGGCTTGTCCTTGACGTTGGGGTTGTGCAGGCTGGTGTTCAGCATGATGATGGCGAAGGACAGGACGTAGCAGGTGTCTGGCGGGAAAGCACAGCCCGATCAGAAACACCCCCCAGGAGGGGAGCCAGCGCCACCCGGGGAAGCCCAGCTCCCAGGGCCCGGGGAGCCATGAAGTGACCTCTGGGCACAGCCACCTGCAAGACGAGGACACAGGTCCATGCCGTCCTTGAGACTAAAAGATGCTGTGTTTTCAGACTGAAAGGAGAACACGTACATGGCAAGAAAACCCAGCCAGGTATAAAACAGAGAACACAAACATCTGCAGTCCCACTGGTTAGCAAAAACCTGTTGCTTTACCTCCTCTACTAAATGTGCCTGTGCGTGATACTGCAAGTGCATCTCAGGGACCCAAGCTGCAACAAAGTCTGACTCAAACTGACCTGTGTGCACCCACCCCCACACAAACACACGCGTTTACATAGTGCTTTTCTGCTAATCTGGTCATTTGCCATTATCAATAGAATTCTTCATAAAAATGTGATTTTTTTTTTTTTTAATGGGAGGTTCCAATGTATTGCCTAGGCTGCCCTCAGGCTCCTGGGCTCCAGCGCTGCTCCTGCCTCGGCCTCAGCCTCCTCAGAGGCTGGCACTACAGGCACATGTTCCCATGCCCAGTTTTTAAAAATCTGATTTTTCCCCCTTGAAGGGGGGTTCTTCACCGAGGGTTCTTCACCATTGAGCCACAACCTCACCCCTTTCTATTTCTACTTTGAGACAGGGTCTTGCTAAGTTGCTGAGGCTGGCCTTGAACTTGTGACCCTCCTGCGCCAGCCTCCCAGGCATTGGAATCACAGGAGTGGCCAACCATGCCTGGCTCACACTTGATTTTTAAGAGCTATATGTCATAGTTGAGAGGCACCACAATTTATATTCCCAGGGCCGTAACGCTGGACTTTGGGATCACTTCCAAGTATTTTCTATCATAAATACCACTAAAAAAGTGTCTGTCTGCATGAACCTGAGCCCTCTGTTCCAGAGCAGAGCCTGACACCAGGAGGAGGCCGCTCACCCGTGGACTGGAACACGCCCGAGTTGCACTGGCAGTACCGCTGGGCAAAGGCCTCCATCATGCGGTCGATTTTCTGGGCCTCTCCGGGGAGCCGGAAGCTCCATAGGAACTGCCTGCATGGCAGAGAGAAGGCGTCCAGGACAGGGCCGGGCCCCGGGAACAGCTCCACTGCCCACGACTTCCGACACCCCAGGAAAAGGAGGCTGGGCGAGGTGCTAGTCCTGTGCAGCCGCGGACCTCCCGCCCACACCACCGCCACTTCCACCCAAGGCCCAGTGCCCGGGAGAAAAGGAGACCCCGGCCTTCCTGTTCCAAAGAACCACTCTCCTCCTCAGAAGACCCCAGACTGAAACACAGATGAGCTCCTCCTAACGACTCCAGGACAGGCCAGCACACCCACAACTGACCCCTGAAAGTCGGAGAGACGCTGCGACCCTAGGTTTTTCTTTTCGGAACCTGGGACCTCTTGCGTGCTGGGCAAGGGCCCCACCACTGACCCGCTGGAGGCACGCCACCCAGGGCAGGTCTGACTCTGTGCTCTTTTCATCTATTAAAGTAACAGGACAAACGATGATGTGATTAGTTCTGCCTATGGCAATGAAAATATCAAAGGACAATTTCTGATGTCCCAGAATAAAAAATTTAGTGAAAACAGTGAGGTTGACTTTTTCCTTTCTAAAATGGAATGGAGCACGCTATCTATCTGGGCAAGATATCGAAGGGTTTCTAAACCAAAGAACAGAAAAGATCTCAAAATCGACGGGAGGCTTCCTCGGCTTCCCAGACCTCAAGTTGGAGATGCAGGGGGTCCGACATCCCCTGCCCCTTGAGCACATCCCCCAGGGCCCAGGATGGGTGCGGAGCCGCCTGCCGCGAGCACACGCACCGCAAGGCCTGGACGAGGTTCAGGTCGGTGAACTCGTGCAGCTCCACGAAGGCGTGCAGGACCTGGAGGTTGAACTCGTCCCTGTTGGGAGCAGGTGAGAGATGGGCAGGAGCAGAGGTCAGTACCGACCCCGACCCCCCAGGCAGCGTTCCCGCACCAAGTCCTAGGGCCACCGGCTTTCCAGGAAGGCCATCCACACAGTCAGGGCGATGCCTGGGTCACTCTGCTTACTGGCTAAACAAGTGTCCCCATGCCTCCTCGACAGACCAGCTGCCACTCCCCAGAGCAGCTCCCTTCTTCGCCCACAGGACCGCTGCTGCCTCCCACCCAGGGCTCCCGCGGCGCCCAGCATCACCTCTCCCCCAGGTAGTCGCCGATGGCCGTTTTGTTGAGCCCCTCCCCCTTGTACAGGAACTGGGCGATGTCCTCACAGGTGTCCTTCAGCAGGTCATTCTCTATCAAGAACTGGATCCCCTGGGGAGAGGCGTGGGAGTGTGAGGCCTCGGAGGAGGGTCGTGCGGAGGGTCAAGGTCAGGCTCAGGACACTCGTCAGGAGAGGCGGCTTGGAAGGACGCCTGTGGTCCACCTGAGCCAGACCCGCCTGGAGGCCGAGGCTCTGCTGCTTCCTTCACCTACCTTCTTAGGGTCCATGTTGAATTTCTTCCTGCCCATGGCTACCTGTTTGTTCCTCTGCATGTTTTTCCTGAAAGACAACCACATGGCCCTCAGCGCTCTGGCAGAGGAGGTCTGAGAGGCACGACGGTCCCCATATGCGGCCCCCTCATGCACTGCTGCTGGGTGGCCCTGGGAGGGCAGCAGGCCTGCTGAGCGAGGGCAGGGGACACCCTGACACAGCTCTGTGCTGTTTCTACCCCAGACCTGCCGTTCTCTTTTTTGATGACATTTAAAAAAAAGAAACTTCATCGAGACACAACTCATATGTCATGTGACACACGCACTTTAGAAGTCTGCTTGAGGTACTGTCGGCTTACTCAGTGGTGTGCCCATCACCATAGCCAGTGCTAGACTGTGTCACCAGCCCCAGGATGTCCCCAGGCCCACTCCAGACACCTTCCCTCCCACCTCCACCCCGAGTAACCGTGGGTCCACCTGCTGTCTCCAGTGTGCCCACTCTCGACTCTTGCGAACAGCACCTGGCACTATCTGACTCGGCACGGTCCTGCTTGGCGTGTCCAGGCTCACCCACGCCTGGTGTGCACCAGTGCTCTGTCCCTTCCACCCCACGCACAGACACAGTGTTTCTCCTCCAGACGGTGGGCACTGGGCATCAGCCGCAGGGGCCATTGCATCTGAAATGCTGTGAGCACCATGTGCACCTCTCTGTGTGCATGGACCTTCCTGTTTCTCTTGGTCAGAGTGGACACCAGTGGGTCATAGGGCGCATTTGTATTTAATTTCTCAGGAACTGCTCAGATGAGCAGCAGTTTTCTTTGACTGTATTAGAACAAAAAGTGCAGACCTGCAGACACTCCTCAGACAGCCCGCTGCACACACCTGCAGCCTGAGCCAGTGAGCCAGGTGAGCACCTGAGCACACAGGTGTGAGGAGGCTGCTCTCACACACCAGCCTCCTGGGACCCCTTGCGGCAGCCTCTGGGCCACTGAGTCACTCAGAAGTTCCAGGGTGGAGCCAAGGAATCTCAACTTTGAAGACTTCTAACAGAAACTTTGGTGTGCATGCAAATTTGGGAAGCTCTGCAGTCAATGAGATGGCCCTTTACAGTCTCAGAGAGCAAACTCGCTGCTCAGAGACACACTTATAAAAGCTTCTGCCTTCAGGAGCACGTTTTCCCTGGCTAAATCCAAGGAGGGAACAGAGGCTCCTGTCTGGCGTGGTTTTAAAAGGGAAACAGAAAACTCTCAAGATGCTAGGAGGCCAGGACCTGAGGTGACAGGGTCCCCAGAGGGACAGCTGCAGAGGGCATGTGCAGCTTCACTCCAGCTGGAACTGACTGCTGAGTCCCAGTGTCTAGAAATTCCTACTGCATCTCAATGGTCCTCTCGTCATTCTCCTAAATCCAGGAAGGTCACTTGGCCCTGTATTTCCACACAAGAAAAACCCTGTTTTGTGATTTCCTGTAACAGAGGCCCCACTGAGCCAGACACGCAACCATGGTGACCCTCAGGGTCCTGCGCCTGTTTGGTCCCTAGTTGAAGAGACCACGCCCCCCCAGGCCTGTGCGGTACTGGCCGCTGCCCATGGCTATCTGGACACTCACAGAGACTCGAGGCTCAGCAGCTCTCCATGACGTCAGCTCATGCCCCCCGCCCAGCACCGAGACCGCAGCTCCCGCACAGGCCCTCTGCCGCCCCGTGTCTAAGAGGCCCTCCCCAATCTCCATACCAGTGTCCCCCCACAGTGGGATCCCAAACAAAACAGCTCCTGCTGCTTCTGCAGCACCTGAGACACGGGTCGACCCCTGCGTTTCAGAAGGTTAGGACCCTACAGCACACGGGCAGGTCGTTTCTCTCTGATGAAGAACATTTAGGTCATTTCTACGCAGTGCCGGCATCAGGCTTTTGCTTAGAACCTCAACAGGAGCACCAGACCCTCTTTGTACAGATGAGCAGGACCTGCAGGACAGCTCCCCCTAGGACTTCCGACACCAGAAAACCATTTCAAGTTCCAGAGTGAAAAACGTGTCACCCCATCATGGCTCCCGGCTCGACTGCGGTGCAGCTGTGGAGAGCTGCAGTCCCCAGGACCTGGCAAGCTGACTGTCCCAGGCGCCCAGCCACTCGGGTCCTGGAGTCATTTCCTGGGTGCACCATGACCACCTGCAGGCACTCACCAAGCAGACGGTGCCCGTGTTCTGAACGTGCCTGTGCAGATGCCAAAACACACTGAGGTCAGGGGATCCTGGACCAGCACGAGGGGAAGTTTGCTCCCTCCGCGCTCTTCCGTGCTTACCAATGCCTGCGAGAAACACTCCTCTCTTTTAGAATCGGGAAAAAGCCATGGTTTTCTCTGTAAACTCAGGCACACTCCACATGCCTGAGCGCCCGGCTCAGGCGTCTGGACACGCGTGTGCAGCTGGAGGCCACCACTCCAGCCGGAGCCTGCTCCGCCGGCCCTCTACGTGCCCTGCGCTCTCTACTATCGCAGCTGAGCCTGGTCTGTCCTGGAACCTCGCGAGCCAGTGGTCTGCACGCGGGTCCACCGCACAGCGGCACACAGCAGCTGGCCCCTCCGCATTCCTGGGCAGACTGCAATCAACGTCCCCGACGCTTCTTTTAGTGGACATGTCTCCATTGCTCTTGAGTCACCGTCCAGGAGTTGAGCTGCTGGGCCTCAGCAAGGGTGTGCACCACTTCCTAGGAGGGCGTCCTCTTCTCTGGCTGGTGCTCGTCAGGCCAAGTGCAGCAGTCTCAGTCCCAGCCGTCCAGGAGGGGGTGAAGGGGCTGCCACGGCAGCCTCCCCTGACGGCTCCTATCAAGGGCTGAGCTCCATGGCTGCTACACACACAGCTTCTCGTGCAGGGCATTCCCACCTGTGCTCACCTGAGCCCTGGGCATCTTCACGACTGAAGTGTGCGTGTTCTCGTCCGTCTGCTTGGATGGGCACGCTACATATACCCGTCCACTGTGACTTTCCTATTCATACTTTCGTAGTTATCTTTTGTAAGAGCAGAAGTTTCAAACTTTGATAAACTCTAATTTATCCATTTCTTTTTTTTTTTTTTTGTATTTATTTTTTAGTTGTAGTTGGACGCAATACCTTTACTTTATTTATTTATTTTTACGTGGTGATGAAGGTGGAACCCAGGGCCTCACACATGCTAGGTGAGAGCTCTACCACTCAGTCCCAGCCCCAGCCCCTATCCATT
Source organism: Marmota marmota marmota (assembly GCF_001458135.2). Classification (NCBI taxonomy): domain Eukaryota; kingdom Metazoa; phylum Chordata; class Mammalia; order Rodentia; family Sciuridae; genus Marmota; species Marmota marmota. The sequence goes on along the minus strand of NW_025999895.1, from coordinate 3,252,315 downwards.
TCTTTTAAGCTATAATTTTTCAAATGGAAAGTAAGAAAGCTGTAATCCAAAACACCAAAATGACGATCCAGAGCCTGGAAGTGACGAGCTGGCTGCCCTTCCCAGGGCCCCGCCCACACCAGGCTAAAACAGGGAGCAAAGGGTGGAGGAAGCCCGACAGGCAGACTCGGGCTCCGAATAGCACAGACGTGCAGGGACCTGGAGACAGCCCACGGGCCACATTAGGAATCAGAAGGCAGCCCGGGAGCCCACTCAGGACCACACCACCAGCATCATGTCGCTCAGAGCAAGACGGAGCGCCAGCCCTGGTCAGACACCCTGACCAACTTCTGTGCTCTCTCCCCTCGACTGGAGGGAGCTGCAGACAGGTTCAAAGCCTTGCTCAGGGCCCTCGAAACTCTTGGTGGCATTTGTTAAGCTTCCTTTGTACAAAGAAAGAGCGAGACTCCAAATACAAGTAGCGGACAAGAGGGGAAGCCACGTCAACAATGGGAAAGCCTCGGCACGGCTCAAGCTTGTGCAAAGCTCCCGCAGGGAAGACTGGCCGGCAGAGGTGCGGGCCTATGTGGGCCCGTGCGGGGCAAGGACTCTCTCCTCCCAGAGGGCGGGTGGGTGCGTGAGAAGCCGAGCAACGTGGCGCCCAGAGCAGGGCAGACTCACCTCTCCTCTGTGGATCCCAGGTTTTCAATCTCATTAGCAACTTCTGCTATCTCCTCCTTCAGCCTCTGTGAAGAGATGGCCAGAGTTACCAGGAGGGATGCCGCAGACCAGGGATACTTCCCAAGCCTCGTACCTGCTGCCTTGGCCCGAGACAACACAGAACAGCAGGATGCAGCAGTCCCCACGAGCAGGGCAGGAAGCCGGCTACCCCAGGCCTGCCACGCCCCCCAGGCTCGTACAGCAGGGAGATGCAGCTCCTGCCTCAGAGCTCAGGTGTCCCGGGGGAGCACCCACCACCGGGAGGAGGCCACCTGATGCACATTCCTAGGACAGATCTACAGCTCACCAAGCAGGGTGACAGAGGTCCTGGGCGCACTCTCATTCCCAAGGCCTGGTGGCACTGACCCACCCCATGGCTGGCAAAGGGGACATTCAACCAGTTCTACCTTGACCAAATCCACCCTCTTCCCACCACCGTCCCCTTCAGTGGCTCTCAGGACGGAGGGCTGGGAGCGCCATTCCACCTCCCCGCCTTCACCAGTGAACCAGGAATTACAGAATCAGGCCCAGTGAGGAAGCCCCCAACCAGCGGAGCAGGACGGCGACTGCTCTCACACTGTGGCCGGGCTTCAGGCCTGTCCTCTTCCCACCCCTCACGATGTCCAGGAAATTCAGAAGGGAACACTTGCTGCCCCCGGGCGAGGTCATCTAGCTCTCAGGTTCTAAGGCCTTCCTTCCTACAAAACTGGGACAGTTTTGAAAAGGAGCCAGGAAACACACTAAGACTGCTGTCCCCGAGTAAGAGTCTCTAGGGACCTGAAATCACACTAAATGCTCCATAAACATCAGCTCCCTCAGCCCTTCTGAGGCCTGGGAGTCCACGACAAGAAGCTCAAGTTCAAGGAACCAAAAGTGATCTGGCGTGTGGCCAGGCTGGGCCCTGCACCCAGAGCCAGCAAGCCCGAGGCCACTCCAGGCAGCCACGAGGTGACAGCACAGAGGAACCGCCCGGGGCCACTCCCGCTCCGAGGGTCAGCAGTGAGCAGACCTTTGCACACCTAAGCTTGCTGAGAGCCTGCAGAGGGGTCACCAGTCCTCCGCTCTGTCCAGGGCTCCAGGTGACACTCTGCGAAGGACACACTTGTGCACAAATGGAGCGTGTCTCCGTGTGCCCACAGGCAGCCCCCTGGCAGCCCCCCTACCTGAATGTCGGCCAACAGCTCCTGCTTCCTCCGCCGAATGTTCTCCAGTTCTTGACGCTCCTCTGCGGTCAGGTCGCTGGGAACTGCAAAGAGGAGGGAAATGTTACTGAGCAAGTTTCCACCTCCCCAGAAACACAGAAGGACCCTGCAACAGAGCAAAAGAAAGACCAGAGGCCATTTTCAGAAACAACTGACTGCACGAAGCCACTGGGGCTCCAGCTCTCGGCAGGTGTGCCAACAAAGGGCGGCCGCAGTCACCCAGGAGAGCTGGGAGAGGACAGCTGGCAGGGGCCGGAGGGAGGAGCTGAGGGTGGCATCAGGCTGGCTGCCTGGCCACCCCCTACAACCAGAGGCTGCAGGCCACCCCCATTCCTCAGTCCCTTGTGCCCAGGGCTGGCACTGCACCACCTGGTAGAGATAGCTGTGGCAGAGAGGTGGCGTGGGCCCTGGGTGGGGAGCAGAGGCAAGCTGAGAAGCCATGTGGAGGCTTCATGCTGGCGGGGGCGGGTGAGGAGACCATGACTGCAGAGAGAGAGAGACACCACACTGGGCAGAGCTCTGCTCCAGGACCGAGGGGTGGCCATCTCGTCTGCTCCGTGCCCTCCAGGGTGGCTTATATGTCCACATGCGCCCCGGCCTCAGAGCAAGGTCTCTCAATTCCAGATCATAGTTCTCACCAGGAACACCCTGCCAGCCACCGAGGATCAAATCTCCTCCTCTGTGCAAAGAGTTGGACAGACGACCTCCAGGCGACCCTTCGGTGTGCCGTGGGAGCCAGGCTCTGTGGGGAGGCCAAGCACCCGAACTAGGCAGGTGGGTACAAAAACCACTCCCACCACCACAGGCCACATCAGGTCACTGTGGCCCACACTTGGTCATGACAAAGTGGACAGGGCTGTTTGGGGACAAAGTGAAACAGAACAGGTGGCCCTGACATACCCCATAGCCCACGGGGCCTGGCCTGAGCCGCCCGCGCACACTTGGCCCCGCCTTGCTGAGCACTGTACTCCTTCTGCATGGTGAGGTGCAGCAACCAACCTTGTTCTCACCGTCGGGGGTGGGGGGCATGAAGCAGGCGCTGTGCCCACTGAAGGACCTTGAGTCTTGTGGTTTGCACGCGTCCCACTCCAGAGGCTGGGAGGGGCTCCGTGAGGCCTCCAGCTCCCAACCCCGACCCAGGCTGCCTCCAGAAGAGGGGCTGCCCCACGGCTGCCACACAGAAGGCTGGCGAGGGGGGGGCTGCCCGCTCCGCTGCCGCCTTTGGCTCAGCACTGTGAGCTGGGCTCCGGGAAAGCTCTCCCGTCCACAAGGACTAGAAGGTCCTTAGAGAAACAGGTTTCCCGATGTTCTAGAAGACAAACGCTTGTTCTAACATGGTCTGTTTGTTGAGCTCTTGCAGCAACAGCTCACTTTTCTAAACAGCGATTCCAGGGGTACTGAAAACTGAGACTTGATTTTGAAGCCACAGCACTGGCTTCATCAGATCATCGTGAGTCTTCATTCGAGCAGAGGCAAGGTCTTCCTAACAAGGCAGGTGGAAACAGCACGCAAAACGAAAATTCCTACTGAGGTCCAACTGTGCACCTTAGAGGCAGCTGCTGGCCCTGGACTGGCCCCTCTGGCCGCCTTCTCCTCAGACTCCAGGCACTCTGGGTGAGCACGCCACACAGAGCTTTCTAGAAAGCCACAGTCAGCACCTGCATGACACGTCAGACTGAGCTTCCTGTCCCCTACCTGCCCATGATCTGCTTCGAAACAGTAAGGGAACAAAAAGAGGACTCTGCCAATGACCACTGTCCCAGCAGAGAAGGCCGGCAGCAGAAGGGAGGCCGACACATTTCCAGAGCCCAGAGAGCAAAGGAAGGGTGCCCATGCCTTCCTCCAGGGCGCAGGACGCATGGGCGCAGGACGCATGGGCGCAGGCACCCTGCAGGCCATGGCCTGCCACACCCAAGGACTGGAGCACCCTTTATCCCGAAGCAGAACTGCACGGCCCTGCAGAGCAAGCCCCCAGCAGGAGCTGTACCCCACAGCCCTCGGACTCTGGCCCTGGTATGGGGGCTCCTGCCCACCCCAGACTGCGCGTCCCAGGGGCCGCCTAGGGCGCGCAGGCGAGGAGCAGGTTGGGAACAGACACCCACCCAGCTGCCAGGGGACGGCTGGGAGCAACAGGACCTTCAGAAGAACACTGTGGGAAACACACTCTAACCAACACACCCTCGCCCTCAGGTTACCCCCAAATCAACAGTCAATTAAGGAGTGAAAGGTGAAGTTGAGATGTTCTTGTAGAACAAAGAGTAAAAAGAAGAGAACTGAAGAATACAAGAAACAAATCTACTCATCCGCAAGTAAAAAATGTCAGCTGCCACAGAGACACAAACGCTCATGACAAACCAGCAGTTCAAGGAGTGAAGAGGGCCAGCGGCCAGAGGCTTGAAGCTGGAGGAGAAAGTGGCCACCCACAGAGGCTGACGGGCAGGAGGACAGGGAGGGGGCCTTTGGGTTCCCGTGGAAACCACCTGATCCAGAACCCCCTTGAGGAGAGGGCAAACCAGGGTCTCTTCAGACCCCTCAGAGCAGTGAACCTCTCCTGCACCCTTTCCCAGGAGGTGACTCTGGGGGGACGAGGGACAGGGACAGGGATCGGGCTGACTCAGGGACGCTGAGGCCTCCTCGAGCAGCCCACCGCGCAGCGCAGTGGAGGGGAGCAGGCACCATGGTCTCCTCCCAAGAAGACAGGGAGGGCTTGGGAAGAGGGGAACAGAAGCCCAGAGAAGATGGAAGGCAGGAGGGCACTGCCCCAGACACGCACCCCGTGTGGACACCACCCCGTGGTGGCCCCGTGTGAAGGACGGGTTGGGAACATGGAAGGGGGAGGAGGGAGGAGGGAGGGAGGGAGGGAGGGAGGGAGGGAGGGCAGGGGAGGGGAGGGGAGGGGAGGGCGGAGGCTGCCCTCTTACAGCAGATCCAGGCTGGGGCTGGGCGTTCGTTTAGGGAAGTTTGAAAGGTGACAGAGGAACCAGAGTCTAGACAAACCATCAAAAATGGAAGCCAGAAGACGTGCGTGTCCCCCGCCCCTCACAGGAGGAAGCGGGGAGGCAGTCTGTGACTTCAACACATTAATGAAGACCCCAGAAGATCTGAAACTAGGAAAGGTCATTAAGAGGACTGCCCTGGGGAGGTCCAGGAAGGAGAAAGGTGGCCTTTGGCTCCTCAGTGCAAACACGCGTGCGTCCTGCAGTCAGAGATCCTGCTCTCTGGTTACTGGAAAAGACAGCGCCAGACAGAAGAGGCTGGGGCCAACTAGAAGCTGGACAGAGAAGCCTCCCGCCCTGGCCACAGGGCCCAGAAGCCACTCCTCCCTCCACCCTCACTTGGTGACCTTGGCTCACAGTGCTCCTCCCCCTTTGGTCCAAGAGATCAGCTGAGGACTTTTAAGAAGGCCGCTGGATCTCCTTTCTCTGATGGAAGTCGCTCTGAGACAGGGACCTCTCACACTTGGGCAGGAGTTGCTTGGGCACGAACTTCTCTGGGCAGCACCACACCGAGCTTCCCAGATCATGCTGCTGCACAGGGCAGTGGACACTGCTGCTGGTGGTGCTGGAGGTGGGGCTGCACCTGATGTGGACGGAGGCTGGCCGGCAGCAGTGACCTTGTCGGCTCTGGCCAGGAGGCTTGGCGGGGACTTGGCCACTAGGGTTAAACTGCACACGAGTGCACGTGGCTGGGGCAGGCCAGATGGCAGGGATACACACAGCTCTGCCTCCCCCAAGGGCCACCGCTGCGGCAGCTTCTGTGCCAGGGAGGCGGCTGGGAGCCACCAGCACAGTGGGGCAGACCTGGGAGGGAGCTGTGCCCACGCCCACCTGCGCCTGCCTCAGGGGCCAGGGATACCTGCAGAGGCTCACCTGCAGGTAGGTGGCAGGGTCAGGCTGGGCAGCAGGCCCCCCACCTGCCTCTCCAGGGCTCAGTGCAGGAGGGGATTAAAGTGAGGAACCACCAGGGGCCATTGTGCCTTGTGAATAGCAGAGCACACAAGGGAGGCTTTCACCTATTTATTTATTTAAATACGGCTCTGCAGATCCTAGCAGCAGGCAGAGCCCCAGAGCCCAAATGGGTTCCAGCCAGCATACAAAGGAGGGCTGTCTTAAAGGGACAGCGACCTCCCTCCCAGCCAGGGGCGGGTAACCCAGCGCAAGGCAGACGTGGCTCTGAAGCCCTGCAATCCCTGCTCCGCGGCCATGGCAGCAGACCAGTGAGGCACTCTGAAGTCCCCTGTAGACACAGCTCTGGTGACAACAGGCTCTGCTCAGCAGAAACACGGCAGCTGCTGTTCAAGCGGAGGGCCCTGGCACCCGTCGGGCCTGAGGCCTCCCACCCCCAGGTCCCACAGCTGGGCTTTAAAACGTACCAGCGGCCTGACTTTTTCCACTGTGATTATCAGCCGATTCCTTCCTAGCCTCTGCCTCTCTGCGCTAAGAAGGTCCCTGTCCAACCTGCACAACCAAGAGGCGAGGCCAGTGAGGCTAAAGGTGACCCAGGCAGAGTGGCTGCCCGGGGAGGGGCCTGGCGTTCCCTGAACACAGCACACGGGGGCACACACCCAGGGAACCCGGGGAGCCCTGCCCAGCAGCCGCAGCCTGAGCTCCAGTCCCCAGAACTGGCCCCACTGAGGGCAAGGGCTCTGGGAGACTGCCCCCCACCAGGCACCACCCCAAGGCCCAGGACTCCCAAGGCAGGGGCTCCAGTTACAGCACTGGGCACTGACCAACCGTCCTCCTGAAGGACCCTGCCAGCGAGGCCTCAAGGAGAGGGTGCAGGCACACGCACCCCAGGGCCTAAGCCACGCTGTCTCCCAGGGAAATCCAGTGACGCGTCTTCTGAAAAAGGCTGACAAACCCAGGCTCTGGCCAGCTCCCAACACTGGGCAACTCCTCACCTCTCTGGGCCTGAGTTCCACGCCCTGGAAGATGGAGCTGCTGCTCTCCACCATGGGCACTGCTGTGCGGGGCCGGGGCCGGGGCCGGGGCTCGTGGGAGCCAACCGTGGGCACACGAGTTGCCTGGCCAGAAGCACGTCTCTCCTGGGCATGCTGAGACCAAGCGCCTTGCTCCTCTGCTTCTCAGCTGCACAGCACACCTGCCCCTTCCTATAGAGCCACAGCCCCAGGAAACACCTACAGACGGACACAGCACACCTGCCCCTTCCTATAGAGCCACAGCCCCAGGAAACACCTACAGACGGACAATTTCAGGGTGACAGCCACGGCTCAGGCGCCTCACCCAACCTGTGAGACTGGCCTGGCTCGGACATGGGGGTCACCTGGGGGTCCCAGGTCCCCAACCCAGCCCACATTCACCACTGGTGCCTCCAGGCACACAGCAGGGTCGGCCACTTCCAGGAGGTGTGGGGGGCACCTACATCCCCAGGAGCATGAGCTCTGGGAGGTCAGAAACTGCGAGCGAGGCACAGGTCATGTGCAGCTCTGAGCAGAAGGTGTCCACTGGTGGCGAGCTGGTGGGCTTGGGAGAGTGCCCTCGCTGAGAAATTGGTCTTGCCATTCACAAAACTCTGGCCGTGGTTGTGGGCACGGTCTCTGAGACAGCAAGAGGCAGAGTGTCTCGCAGGTACAGGCCACAAAGACGAGGATCCAAGCTGCGGCAACTGGGGATTCCCACCTTACACCCACAGGCCCTCAGGACAGATGGTCAGGTCAGAGATTAGGGAAGTGCACGTGGACTGGGGCATGGTGAAGTCTGGGACCCCGAGACCCGAGTCACGCTGCACTCTTACACTGCCCTCCTCCTCTGCGGAGCCTTGGGACCCTCCCAACTCCACCATCAGACCCTCCACCTCAGGAGGGAGGTTCCACACCTACTAGATGGCAGGTGCCGGCAGACACACTCGGGGAGGACAAATACTGCCCATGTCACTGACTGAGGTTCCTGGGCAGGCACATTCTAGAGCCTCGTGGGATGGCCAGAGCTCCGGCGTAGCTCAGCAAGGCAGCCCTGGAGGCAGTCGCCCGCAGGAATGGCTAAGAATGGTGCGTCCTCTAGAAACACATGAGGGTGTGACAGCAACAGTCTTCAGCTCCCAACTCTCCTCACTCTGGCCCCTTTTCCAGGAAACTATCATCTGACTGTGAAGGGCATTTGAAAGTAAGATGCTCACCCCCAACACAGCCTGGGACCCTGTGAAGCATGTTCCCAGGAAGAGTTAAACTAGCAGGCACGGTGCTGCTCAGCACAGGCTGCAGAGAGGCGCCTGCCAGCCGCCTGCCAGTGCCACTTCAGGCCATCCTGATTCAGTGCCCAGCAAGCCCACCCAGGCCCCCGCCTGGAAGTCAGCTGTCAAGGCTTTCCTGCCACACTCTGCATTTTTGAGGAAGACGGCAGTTTTTTTTTGCAGCCTTGGAGATGTCTTCTCTGAGGACCACCTGGTCAGCCAGGCCTCAGGGCTCAGGGGGGCCCACGTCAAGGGCAGGAGTCCCCGTGACACAAGGGCTCCAGCCTCCGTGGACTTCTCTGTGACCTTGGGAACCATGACCCTATCCAGCACAGCTTCCTCACCATCCCAGCCCTTCTTAATTAGAGGAAATGTGTGAAGGAGCCCCACCAACTGACTAAGGGAAGGAAGGTGTCTTATCGGGTCCCGCAGGAAGGAGACCCACACTCCATCTGAACAGCTCTAGAACTCGAGACTGGGCCTGCGTGTTGGCTTAACCAGCTAACCAAAGGGAAACGAAGTCAAATTCCAAGGTAGTAACAGAAACAAGTCATAAAATTTTATTCTAAAAATGTGGTTAATAAAAACAAAGTTAACATCTGCTTTCAATACAGCTAAGAGCTAAACACAATCATGCCAGGACTTTGTTCTTTCCTAAAACCTTGGTGGGACAACATAGGACACATCTGGAATGCACCGTGGCCCCTCTGAGAAGGAGGGACTGGACGCAGAGTTGGACAGGCTTGGGGGGGGGGGGGCCCTTCCTGCCCCAGCCCTGGAGCCCTGCTCCACCAGGTGGAGGGCTGGGCACTGAAGCTCTGTGCCTGCCAGCTGGGTCACTGTCACACTGCACAGTTGGGCCACCACACCACTTCTGTGTCCAAGAGGTGTGGGGGTTTTAAGAGGTCAGTTCTCTTGGGCTGGCGCTGTGGCTCAGTGGTGGAGCACTAGTGCATGTGAGGCCCTGGGTTCGATCCTCAGCACCACAAAAGAATAAATAAAAATAAAGGCATGTGGTCCACCTACAACTAAAAAAAAACTTTAAATATCTTAAAAAAATAAGAAGTCAGTTCTCTTACTTCACCCCATCCCTAAAGTCCACTTTATGTTGGCCCTTAATACAACCCTGAATTTTTCTGTACACTTAAACATTCTCCCTGACTCCCCATGGAAAGGACCCGTGATCAAAGCAGATGCCCAACTGCGACTCCTTCCCATGTGTACCGCTGGAAGGGCTGCCCACGCCCAGGGAAGGCTCCAAGGCCCTGAGCAAGTCAGCCTGAGCCCCAGCAGCTGTGGGTGGGCGGGCCTAGGGGGAGACTCGCCTTGAATTTGTCCCCCTGCTTTCTGCCATTCTGTTCCTGACCTCACCAAAGCTGGATCCCAGGAATTCGTTATTGGCCTGTTCCCAAGTCTCAGGTCAAGAAGAAACTACACTGAATGTGTGGACACCTACCCAAAGGTGCCAGAGAAAAGCCCTGGGAGAGCGCAGAGGATGGGAACCCAAGGGCGGGCATGCAGAGAATCAGCCGCACCCGGCGGCTCCTGCTGCCGGCAGCTGGGTGGGAGAGGCCGGCAGCAGAGCATAATGGGGGAGCTGCAGACCCGGCTCCTGGCACCATCCTCCCGGCCTCTTACCCTCAGCGAGTCCCCTCTCCTGCAGCCCCAGTATCCTGGCCAGCCGTGGGCAGCGACATCAAAGCCTTGGCCGGTGGCAGCTCTCGGCGTCAGAGGCCATGGTGGCTCTGTGCAGGGATCCCACAGGCCCCGGCTCCCCGGCGCTCCCCCAGCCCTGGGTGCAGGAGCGCTGAAGCAAGGACAGCGTGTGCGTGCCAGCAGAGAGGGCAGGGAGAGGCTCCGAGGCAGACAGAAGCCCACCGCCCAGGGGCAGGTGGAGCAAGCTGAGCCTGGCGAGGAGGCTGCGGAGGCCGGGAAGGCTGCAGCCTCTGCTGACACTCGGCGCGCGGCGCGCACCCGGCGGCTCCGGCAGGCTCATTTCCATGAATGCAACCGCGTGGCCCCGCCAGGCT
>NW_025999895.1:3205980-3242170 GCF_001458135.2 Marmota marmota marmota | reverse complement strand
AAGAGACAGGGGGCTCTAGAGGCGGGTCCATCCACTCGGGAGGCCGCCTCACTAAGAAGGCTTGCCCCACCCTGACTGCGCGCTGGGGTCCGGGGCTAGGGCGCCCTGGTGAGAGCCCACCGGATGGCAATATGATATGGCTATTGACAAGAAACGTGTCTCCAGCAGCAGCTTGCAGACTCCAGGGGCGTAAGAGTCTCCAAGGGCATTCTCAGACAAGCAGACTTGGGGCCCTCCTCCCCAGGCCTCCAATCCCCAGGCCCAGGCCCCGTGCTGAGTGGGCTGGAGATGCCACAGACCTCGAGGAAGGGCCAGGCTCTGAGTGCGGGGGAGAAGTCAGTGCCTTTTACAAGGACCATCAAACAACAAGAGAAAACACGAAGGAAACCACTGAGCTGGCCCAGGGATCCTCAATAGTGCCCTAGGCACTGCGTGCACTTGGGTGGAGCGATCTGTGATAGGAGCTCCGGCCCCTCCACCTCCCCCCCTTCACACCCCCCACTACCAAGAACATCTCCAGACATTGCCAGATGTGCCCTACTAAGAACCACCAGGGGATCCTGAGCCCCAACGCCCCTCCCCCCTCCATGGTCTTCTCTCTGGGGATCAGCCAGCTGGGGAATGTGGACAGATGTCCTCTTCACCATGGCAGTGTCCCTACACCTGACCCAGATACTCTGGCCTGAATTCCAGCCAGTGTCAATGCTGGGGTGTGCTCAGGGCCAGCCCTTGCCCAGCGTGCATCAAGCCCTGGGTCTGATCCAACAGTGCGTGCCCACCAACCCCAGGCAGTGCCAGGAGGCAGCCACAGCAGGAACCGTCGCCTGTGTCAGAGTGAGGGAACTCGGCTAGTAAGAGCCACCGGCTCCACGAGAAACAAGCTCTGGAGCCACGTATGACAGGTCCGCCTCAAGCTGCCAGAGGACACAGGCTTCCACAGACTGCAGGCTGGGCGTCCCTCCCGGGCACCCACTGCCTCCCGTCTCCCTCCCTCCTGCCTCTGGAAGCGCCAGCCTCGGGTATGCAGATGTCTAGCTCTCTTGGGAGAGGCTTGGCCAGGGCTGCCTCCACAGGGAACACCCAGGTGCTCCCGGCTCAGCCATGGAGGGTGGGCCATCCCTTGGGGGCCTCTCAGTCCACATGGTCTTCTCTGAATCTGTCTGTATCATCACCATCTGGTCCCGCACCCCCTGACCCCAGGCTCTCGCATAGGTGAGATAAAGCTCCTACTTCTCAGAGATGTCTCACTTCGCAGTCCCAAGGGTCATGTCAGCTTTCTTTGACTTAATATCCCTGGTTTTTATACAAATACTTACACTAGGGACTGAAGACCCCAGCAGGTGAATCCTGCCCTGTCGCTTCCCTCGCGAGACTTGGTGCGACGTGCAGGCTTGACACAGCTCTGCCTTCCCAGGGCCAACGTCCACCGAGCAGAGCGTGGACCCACCCCTGGGCTTGCAGTGCACCACCTGGGCAAAGGCCTGTGCCTGAGTCCAGACCAGAGGCAGCTGGCGGCAAGGCCTGCCCAGCAAGTGGACAGGTTGGAGGGCGGCTGCGAGCACAAGGCCTGCTGCAGGCCTGCGCTGAAGACAGGCCAGAACAAAGGCTGCAGGCACGCCCACAGTCCCAGGAGCAGAGCGAGTGGGCAGTCCACTCACAGAGAGGAGGTGCAGTCTTGAGAAGGACATTCTCAGACTTAGGATTCAGTGATCTTGTTAGAAAAAGTTGACTGCACATAAACCTGTTAGTCACTAAGGAGGACACATGGTGGACAGGACAGGCCTCCAGCCTCCAGGAGCTCCCTGAGAAGGGTAAGCGGCCCTGTAAAACGAAGACCCATCAGTGTGCCACAAGGTGCACTGGGACAGGGCAGAGAGGAGCATGGCCCCCAACAGTCCAAGGCAGCTGCACACGAAGCTGGCCTCGCGTCCAGCCTCAGAGTGCAGGAGGAAGGGCAGCAGAGGTGAGGGCCCTGGTAAGAGGCTGGAAGGCAAGCTGGAGCCGGGCTGGCACCCGGAACCTGATGCAGGGCTGCTGCACCTTGCTGCTGAGCTGGGGCTGACATGAGACAGCGGGACTCCTGGAGGGCTCGCAGCATGCAGGGCTGGAGAGGGGCTGGACCCAACAGGAGGCTCCGAGTGGTGCAGAGGTGCTTCCTGCCCGACTCAGGCTCACAGCATCGCCACCATCCCCACCTGACACCAGCTCCCACCCTTTCCCTGGTCTGCCTGGGGCTCAAGCTCAGCTGGAACAGATGTGGCACTCTGCCGGGGTGCCAGGCAAAGGTGCAACCTCTTGATTTCTTCAGGGATTCCTGAGGACGAAGGCGTGGAGCAAGGCCCAGTCTCCACCTTAGGTCTATCCACAAGGTCAGTTCACAGGCCCTCTCTGGGCAAGAGGTACCTAACCGACAGGGCCCAGGCTCCACAAGCACAAAGCCCCTGGGTCCCTCTGACCTGCCTGGGCTCCCCAGCAATCTTCATGATCCTGCTGGGTTCCTCCCACTTTGATGGGCTGTGTGCTCTCTGGTGAAGTATCAGCCCTGACCAGCACTGCGTTGGCTCAAGGAGGGCCTGGAGGTCCCCAGAGGACATGGCTTCTGCCCTCACCTCCAAGAAAATGACGGTCCCTTATGAGAGCTGTCCTGGGCCCAGGATGGTGTTCAAGAGAGGTGTAGCTATAGCTGGAGGCACTCACAGGGCTGAGCCTTCCAAGTCCTGGGAAGTCCTGCTGACCTGCCAAGCCACAGCCACACAGCAGCAGGCCAAGGCTGGAGCAAGCAGGGAGGACTCTCCTGACCCACTGCGCCTTCCAGCACAGCTCTGTGCTGAGCAGGCTTCACTTCCCACACAACCAACTTGTTCTCAAGGAGAGGCTGCCCCGGCCACTGCAGGACACTGTGTGTCCATCTCCAGCGTACTCAACGGGAGAGCCTTCAAAATTCAAACCAGAGCCGCCCTTCAACGCTGTAACCACAGACGGCAACAGGTTTCCCATCTGATGTGCTTAAAAACACCCAACATGCTCCCACTTAAAAACAAAGACGCAGCCACTTTTGATTCTGCAGAATATAGACATGATTGACAAGAAGGCAGTGAGTGACAAGGGCAGGGTGTTAACTACAGCCACCTTGGGTCTTCCTGCTGAGACCCGCCTGAGCAGCTTGTCCAAAACCAGGCTGCATGGTCTCCAAGAACACAGTGACAGGTTACGATGACACCAGGAGGGCATTTTAGACACGGCCCGAGACCAACGTCCTGGTGAAGAGGCACTGTACTCCCTCCTGTTTGGCGTGTTTTCCCATAAATAACGCTTCTCTACACCCACGCGGTACCCATGGTTTCAAATGTTGTTCCATGGCCGCTTTCAACCTTGACGGCAAAGCTCAACTCTGAAGCCTCCGTATTTGCTAAGAGCTGAGGTGTGACGCTCCACTGGCACAAGCAACCACCCAAGGCCAGCTGCTCAGTCAGAGCCCTGGCCCCCTGGCCCCTGGCCCTTCAGTCCTCTGCTGAGATCTATAGACTAACTTCAGCCACCTGGCTAAGCATCTGCCAGAGCCGCTGCCTGTGTCTCAGCTGGGGCTGAAACGGTGCCAGCCCCTGCCCAGCCAGTGGGCAGAGGTGTGCAAGACCAAGGAAGCAGTAACCTGGGCACAGTGGCCATGGCACCGACACACCAGGACACTGGAGGGGCCAGCCTCTGAGCTAGGACTTGAAAGACCAGCAGATTCCCCAAACAGGGAGGCAGAGGGAGTGTGGGTCCTAAGCCTATAGGGAGCCTGAGAATGTGGGTGCACCACAGGTCAGACCTCGGGGCTCAGGGCCCATGGGCATCGGCTTGTGAAAGGCCCTGGAGCCACCCTGAGGAGCTGGGTTCATTGCAGCCAGGGGGGCTCAGCAGCAAGTCACCGGGGCATCATTAAAAAGGTTAAAAAACAAATTGTGGCAATTAGAGAATAGCATCCAAGTAACGACACGGGCTTGTCCTACGTGCAGCACACGGTGCTGGCCCGAGAACTATCGAGCCAGGTGCCAGGCAGGGTGGAGACGGAAAGCAGCATGTTCAACAGGGACTGTGGGTTTGAGATTCTATAGTAGGACGGGATCCGACTCCTCCAAAGAACTCTTTCGAAACCCCCACTCAGCCAACCAGATGGGCCACAGGGCAGAGGGTCTGGCCCAGGCACACTGCTGACACTCACTCACCTCACCCCTGGGTCTGGGGTCCAGCCAGGTTGGGAAGGCCCACCCCTTCCCTCACCTTTGCATTTGCTTGACTGCCATGGTGTCTCCTGGGAGCATCCTCACTCACAGCCTCCATGCACATGTGGGTGTGGAGTGGACGGGTGCTCTACAGACACGGGGCTTTGCCTGCACCCACTGCAGGAGGGAGCAGCACTCCTGTCCCCGGCTCCTGTTGCACAATGAGGGGGGGTGTGCCACCCCGGCGCCCTGCTCAGTCTAGTCCATAGCGTCACTTCTCAGCCAAGGGACACTGCATGTGTGCAGCTGCCAGGGCTTCTGACCCTCAGGTGAGCAGGCACAGGACAGCAGGCCTGGCAGGAGGCGGCGTGCCACCAGGGAATACCAGCCACCGGGTGACTCAGGGACAGCTGAGTCACACCGGGTGGGGCCCTGTGCCCTACTTGCTCCGTGTTTCTCCACAGAATCGGGAGCACCTCGGCGTCATCACTCCGTAGTGTCTCCCAAAAAGAGAAGGTACAACCCCGCCTGGGTGAGTCCCCAGGTCCACCCCACAGGACCACAGGTGGTCAAAGTGTCCCCGGAACTCGGCCCACACACTGGCCCTCCCCTCCTGGGCTGGGACTCACCGTCCTGCTGCGGGGTGTTAAGGACCATCTTCTCAGGCCTGCCCTCACCTTCCAGGAAGTGGAGCTCACTCAGAGCAAAGCTTCCTGCGGCTCTGGCTGGGTGGCGCCAGAAACACTGGGGCTGTCCGCCTGGGGACGGGTGGGAGCTGCTTCCCGAGTGACTGAGGAGTGGCCGGGGCAGGGCCAATTGGCCTGCCGCCGCCCAGGAGCGTCACAGCCACCACCCAGCACCCAGCAGCGTCCCAGCCACCACCCAGCTCCTGAGTGAAGCTGGAGCACCTTCCGGCAGCCCTGCTGAACCATCCCCTGGCCTGGCTCAGCCGCAGCACTTCCTGCCTGAAAGCCAGGCGGGGCTCGCCACTGCCTCCCTTCAGGCTCTCCAGGTACTGGGGACACAATCTCTTACACTGCTGGTCCCCTGGCCACCAGAAGACAGCACGTTTCCCAAGAAGGTCACTAAGGTGGCACCAGCACCCTGTTATGAGGTCATGAGCTGGAGGGGAGGAGGCAGGTTTCGGAGCCAGAACCCCGTGGGCCACGTCCATGCTAAAGCCTTTATTAATCCTAACTGATACACGGCGATTCCACACATTTATGGGGTGGAGTGTGAGGATCCCACCCAGGCATACAGTGGCAATGATCCCGGGGTGACTGGGTTCCTCCCACTGCTGGGACCCCCCCACCACCACAGTGCTTCATGCGAAACACAACAGACTGCTGCAAAGCTGTCCTCGTCCTCCGCACTGCCGCAGGCCAGGGCTCGCTCCTCCTGTGTTCTCTACCTGTCATGCAGTCTCCCGCCACACATGGCCCCTTCCCAGCCACTGGTGACCACTCCTGGACTTCTACGAAGCCAACTCCTTAGCTTCTGTGTATGAGGAAGAACACATAGTATTTCTCTTTCTGTGCCTTGCTTCTTCACCTTGTCCTCCAATTTCCTGTAAGTTGCAAAAATGACAGGACTTTGTTCTTTTTATGGCTAAATAATATTCCATTGTATAAACATGTAACGTTTTCTTCACCCTTTGTTGTCAGGGCCACCTTGGTCCATCACGTCTCTCGGCTGTTATGGACACTGCTGCAGTAAACATGGCAGTCCCGGCCTCTCCTCAGTATGCTGGTTTGTTCCTCCAATGTCCCACCCCAGCGGGATGGCAGGCTCACAGGGCAGGTCTGTCTGTAGAATCTGAGGAAGCTCTGTGTTGTTTTCCATGAGCACTGTTCTGCTTTACGTTCCAGCAACAGCCCTGCGCTGCTCCTCCACAGCACAGCAGCCATTCTGACTGGGGAGAGGCAGGGCACGGCAGGTTTGATCTGCGTCTCCCTTTTCAATGTACTTGACCATCTTTGCTCACTTCTGACGGGGTGGGTTTTCTGCTGTTGAGCCCGGCCCTGGGCTCTGCAGAGCTCCCTGCTGTTTCCCGGGCTGTGCACCAAGTCTCAGCTGACATAGGCCTGAGTGTCTATTTCCGCCTGTTCCCTATGCTTCCGGGGTCTCCTCCCAGAAACCCGGTGTTAACCAGTGTCCAGAGTGTCCCGTGTTCTCCTAGGTCCGCTTAGGTCTTCATCCATTTTGAGATGTTTTTACGTGGTGTGGGGGGTCACCTTTCATTCTTGAGTGTGGACGGCCAGTGTCCCCAGCACCCTTTACCTTTTCCAGCCCGTGTGTGCCCTGACTGAACACCAGCTGGCTGAAGACGTGACTTTCGGCTCCCCTAGGTTCCCGTCTACGGGCCGTTTCCGGGCCAGCACCACACTGCTGTGGTGCTCCTGCCCTGCGCTGTGCCTTGAAGCCCCGTCCTGCCATGTGCTCAGGGCTGCGCTGGCTGTGGGTCCTCCCCCAGGGTGCCACAGGATGTGGCATCCAGGCCACACCCTTCAGATGCACACGTCCTTAGGTGTCCTGTTCAGATTGCTTGTTGGTTTTAGTCTTTCTGCTATTGAGTTTGGTTTCTTAGACACTCTGGGTGCCAATCCCCGAGTGTACAAATGTTCCCTGCCCCCTGAGAGGTCAGGTTAAATTGGGAATACCCACAGGCAGATGGAATTAGATGACTTCCTAGGAGCAAGTCTTTGTAACTGAGGATAAGGGCCGAGGTGGCCTGCCTGGGTCACATGCTGCCCAGGGCTGACTACAAACGAAGCCACGTGCCTTTCTCTACTGCAGGGATCCCCAGGAGCTCAGCAGCCACTGGGATCTGATGGTAACCACACAAATGTGAAAAACATTTTGGGTGGCATCCCCTTTCTAATTTCAAATGTGTTGCTTCAAAGTGGTTTTATTCTGTGTAGTTTTATCTTGTTCACAAAACACGTTCATGGTTGAAAATCAGAAAACAGTAAGAAGAGTAACACACGTTAACCCTACCCCCGCCGTGCTGCCCACGGCCAGCATCTCCCGGGTTCTTGTCTTCCAGGCTCTGTGTGTGCACCCCGCCTCTCACAGCCTCACGTGCTCCACGGGCTGCTTACCGCCACCTATTTTAGTTGTAACAGATATTTTTGCATTGCTCCTTGATCACGGCGGGCAGCTGGTATCTAACCAGTCCCCACGGGCAGACTTGGTTGCCAATTTCCCTGCCCATCTCAACGCCATATGCACATGTTCTGCCCTCCCTGGATTCCTCCACAGCCTCCTGGGTGTCCTGGCAGGAAGTGGGGGGGGCGCCTGGAACCTCCTTGGTGGTCCTAAGGTGGCGTTCACTGAGTGCTTCTCGGCACCCTGCCTGGCAAGGCCCAACCCGTCTAACCCGGGGAGTGTCTATGGGCTGGAGTCCTCAGGCGTGGACACCAGCCCCCACGGTGCTGCAGGGATGGCCTGCACCATGCTTTGGGCAGACTCCCAATCTCCTCCCCTCTCCAAAGGCCTAACAGGTCCCTGCAGAACTTTTTCAAGGAAAAAACTGTTGAAGCATGCAGGTGTGGCCCAACAGCAGAGCACCATCCAGGTGTCCTCCAAGGTGGCTGCAGGCACTAGTGTGCGGCAGTGGGCAGTGGCTTCGTCCCCCACCCCCACCCTTTTTGCCTGACAATGGTTAAATAGTAACACATACCCCTGTGTTTAAAAACTGCGAGTCTTGCAGAGGTAACTGGAGATGGCGGAGTGCTCTGTCCTCTGTGCTGTCCATCACGATGTATCCCAGTGAATCCCCTATCTGCAGCATCTCCACACTGAGGTCCAGCGACTCCCACTAGACGTCCCTATCTCCTGGTGGTGGCCAACTCCAGCTGGTGACCCTTATGTGGATGGGGTGGGTCACCTGTGTGTTCTGACTTCTGCCTCCTGGGGCAGATCTGGAGGCAGAGCCCATCCCCATGTGGGCGCTGCAGCTCCGGCGGTCCCTGACACCACTGCACCTGGCTGCGTGTGCGCAGGCCGTTCCCTCCCGTGGAAGGCCGTCTTGCCCTCTGCCCTCCTGCTGAGCGACTCTTCACCGAGCTGTAGGGACTGTCCCTTCTGTTCCACACGTGCACTTGCTCTTAACTTGCGCCCGTCTGGATGGTGTCTGTCGAACCCGCGACCCTGCCCTCTGCTCCAGCACCCCACCACTGCCCTGGAGCTCGCCCAGCCCCAGGCCCTGTGGAGAAGGGGAAGGTGGGACTCTAGCAAGGAGGCGAAGGCTGGAGACCTGGGGAGGGGCCGGGCCTCTTCTGAGAGCCGCTGGGAGGCGGTGCAGCTGGGAACTGCAGGGGGGCAGCGGCCCCCAGGGCGAGAGGTGAGGCGGCTGCGGGGGCTGCGGGGGCCTGGGGCTATTTTGAGGACTCTGGTGTCTATTGTGGGTGAGGTGGTGGCCATGCCAGGGCTCTGGACGAAGCACAAGACCTGACTTCCTCTGTAGCAAGACCACCTGGCTGCTGGTCAGAGCAGACTGCAGACAGCCGGGGCAGAAGCTGGCGGCCTGGGAGGCTGTCTCGGCGCCCAGGCGAGCGCTGGTGCGGCTCAGCAGCAGACGGGGTCAAATGCTTGCTGTCTTCACTTGCAAGGCAGAGCCGAGGGCCCCTGAGGTGGGAAAGGGTCGTCAGGGCCTTGTGGCCTGGAAACCCAGCCACCTCCTGGGCGGGACGCGCCCTGTGCACAGAGCCTCTGCTGGCAGCCAGCCCCTCCGTCCCTCGTGGCCCCCCTGCTTTCCAATCTGGTTCCACGGTCAGTACCGCACTGTTGCCTTCGCAGGGCACATTCTGAGGGGGTTCAGCATGGCCCATTCATTCCTGCTGGCCCGGCAGGCCACGGCACAGGCTCCTGGCTGCCCTCGGGCAGGCTGTGCCCAGCACCCTCCACCCCAGGCCCAAGAGCCGCCTGGTCCCCGCCTTGCTTCTCTGCTTCCTGAAGCCAGCGCAGCACGTGACACTGTTTACGAGGAGGAGACAACGAGCCCCGAGGCACCAAGCCTCAAGCCCGCAGAACAGGCCAGTGGCCACAGAAGCACAGGTCCGCTTGACTCCCAAGGACAGGGACCACGTGGCTCACCATGCGTAGGGGGACCTTTCTGAAGTGTGAAGGTGGCATCATTAACAGTCCCATCAGCCGATGGCACACGCTGGGACTGAGTGCAGCCAAGCACACCTCAGGTGCCAAGGCCAGAGTCGTGGGAAGGCTGCACTCGTGGGACCGGCACCGCAGCACTCAGAAGTCGCCATCACAATGGCATGTATGTAGCAGAGTGGCCACCACAGCAAAGGACGTGGACAGGCCCAGCACACCCAGGAGGGCCCACACCCTCGAGGGGAAGGGAGCACTCCGGGCCGTGCCTGCCAGGGAAGACACTTGGGGGAAAGGGCACACTGAAGCACCTGTGGCCAGCGTGAGCCCGCGATGGCACAGCAACCAGCTGTGGCCTCACGCTGCCCAGCAGTGTCCTGACCGCACACCCCACTGCGGGTGCGGGCGGCTCAGCTCAAGACGCTGTGTGCCTTAAGCCAATAAATGCCCTGAACAAGTGCGACCCTCTACTCCAGCCCCGCCCCCTCTGGCAGTGGATGTGGTGAGAACACACCAACGTGCAATGGCTTGCGGTGACACCAAAAGAAGATATCGCGAGCATTTATGTGACACTCCAGGAGGTTTGTTCTTAACCGCAACTCCAGCGTCAGCCTTGACCCTGAGGAGACGGAAACCTAAGCAGCACAGGGCTGGGGCGATCCAGAGAGGCTGTCCTGCACAGCCGAGACTGGTGGTCACAGGCTAGCGACAGCAGTCCTCGGTCCTCAGGCGAGGGCACCTGCCCGTGCCACAGGCAGCTGACGAGAGAGCTCTGGTAGGGTCCTGCTGGCCCCAGCTGCACACTCCCCCTGCCTCCCAGGCTCCTGGTCAAATCCGGTGGGAAGCAGAGGGCAAGGGTGTTGAGAGCCACAGCCGAGTCGGGATGGTGCACAGCTGCCACCTGTCCAGGGCAGCCCCCAGCAGAGTGCAGACGCTGCAGGTAGGAGGTGGGTCAGGGCAAAGGGCACAACCTGCACAACCTTATAGCAGGACACATGGCTGGCTTCCCAGAGTGGGAAAGGGATCCAAAAACACGGAGCAGGGGTCAGAAAGACCCCCAAGCTGTCCTGGAGTCAGAGGGCCGCACCTCTAACCCTCCCCAACCGCACTCGTACCCAGAGCCCTTCACAGAACCACCTCGGCATCCATCCCTCCCCCTCGCCCACTAACCCCGAAGCACCCTGCACCTCCGCCTCTGCCCAGCTCTGACTCGGTGCTGAGGCTGAATGTCCGAGGTGGACCTAAGGGGCAGTCACAAGACACAGGCCATTTTAAGCCTGCCTACATGTGCTATAAAGTCAATTTCCAGACTAACTCACTGCACACACCAGCTGTCTTCAAAACGTTGCCCTGGCCACCGCTTCTGCCCAGCAGGAATCACCATGCGCAAGGTTCGCCAAACCTTGTCGGGGAGGCAACCAAAACCCGCTGAGGTTTCACCTCGATCCTCCAGGATGGCAGTCGTCAAGAAGGCAGACAGCAACAAGGGCTGCTGAGAGGACGGGGGTCACAGGGACACACCTGGTCAGGTGACTGTACTCCAGCACGGAGCTTCTCTAGAGACCGGGCACAGAACCGCCTGTGCCCACCCGCTCCTCCGAGGTCTTCCCGAGGAGCTGAGGCAGCAGCTACAGCCGGTTCACAGCAGCACTGCTCAGGGCAGCCAAGCCACAGAGCGGCCGGGCGTCCATCCACAGCCACACCACACAGAAAACCCGTCAAACACGCACAGCCCGACTTACACCATCGTAAGGAAGAGCGAAAGGATGTGATCTGCAGGAAAATGGGTGAAGCTGGAGAACGTAAGTGAAATAAGCCCAACTCAGGAGGTGGAGGGCCAAGAGTACGTGTGTTCTCACGGGAAGCTAGAGAGAAAGGGGGAAGGAGGGGGTGCCCTGTAAATTAGAAAGGAAGTCCGAGCAGAGGGGGAGCAGGGTGAGGAGGGAGGGGAGGGAGGGGTAACGGGGACTGGGATCAACCGGACCATATGCTGTGCACAGACGGACACATGGACAGACGGACATGTCATGACTGATGCTCATTCACTTAGCATCGGTCTCTCCTGTCCGGCCTCCATGACCAGTTCCCCCACCGTCTCTTCTTCCGTGGGCTTGTTCTCCTGTTCACACTAGGAGCTTGCTTCGCACAGGTCCGCGAGGCTCTAGGAACAAGGGGGCCTGGCCTGGGGCTGGAGAGCGGCACCGTCCACCAGGATGCAGGGATGGGGACCCACAGGGGTCCGTGGGCCCTCTGTGCACAGGCTGCCTGTCAAAGAGCATCCTCCAATCTCCTTCCTGGGCACCACGGCCTACACACCTGGGGGACGGCATGGGGGTGTGGACGGAGCAAGGACACAGACTTCGGTTCACTCTCTTAGCCTCTGTGGCCTTCCCAAGAAATCAAACCTTCGCATTTTTCCAGAGGCCGCCTGGCTGCAGGAAGGCAGATCTGGGAATCCCACCTGGCCTCCATGAACACTCTGACCCTCTCTGGCCTCACTGCACGCACGGCTTCAGCCTGGGCCCTCCTTAGGCCTCTCTGGTCGGGGCATGCCATCTCGCTGCCTGCTGGTCCTCTGCAGCTCTGAGCTTGCCAATGGGTCGCCGACAGGAGTGCCCTCAGAGTCACAGGCGTGTACCCCCAGGCTGGCATGGGATCCAGACATGTGGAGACACAGGAAAGCTCTGAGGGTCACTTCCACCAGGTCACCAAGAAAACATGGGTTTGTACTGTTTCCTTACAGAATGAGGCCTTAACAGTAGCCTCCTCAGACCTGGAAAAGAAGACCCATGCGTAAGGAACCAGAGCCCAAAGGATGCCACCATGCCTCGGCAACTCTACCTCACGCCCTGCAAAGCAGCCATGCGCATCCTGATCCCCTCAGCCAGAGACGCCTTTGTCAGGAAGAATTTCAAACACTTTTATCATCAGAGAAAAAGTCAAAGCACATCAGACAAAGGAAGAAAGAAACCTGGACCATGTCCTTTGTGTGCAATTGACTGGGTCTCCATTCTTTTTCTTAGAAGAGCCCTGGTGGGGGCTGGCTATGGCTCAGTGGTAGAGACATGCCCATGTGTGCAAGCCCTGGGTTCAGTGCCCAGCCCCACAGTAGAGCTAAGAGGCAGTAGCCAAGCACAGTGCCCACAGAGGCATGCCACACTCACCCATTCTCAGGACCACTGAGTGCCACCGGGGGGGTCTGTGTTTCTGTGCACAGGGAAGGCCCTAGGTGGGCATCTGTGTGCAGGACCTCTCACAGGTGCCTGGCTAGTGGCTGCGCTTTCCAGAGGCTAGGAGCCAGGGCTGCTGGTAGACACCAGCCAGCCAACCGCAGTCCCTGGAAGGACCCTCCACCATAGAGGCAAAGAACAAGCAGCATAGTCCTCGGTGAGGAGCAGACGGTTCACTCAAGGCCAAAACAACTCTCGAACCACACCTGAAAGTGGGCTATGGCAGTTTCACACGCTGTTCCAAGTCCAGGACTTCAAGACACTGCTTGTGAGTGAAGCTGCAGGAGGAGGCTGGGGCCGCACTGCCCTCTGCTGGCGAAGGGCGGCTGTGTCTGGGGCTCCAGCTGGCACCTCTTCAGGGACCAAGGGCATGGGCATGGGAGGGGCACTTCCGGTCAGCTAGGGCACAGGGTCGTCCACCAGCACTTACTTCTGAAAGGGCCTGCCCGGGTTCAACCCTCACCTGCCATCTAATTTGGGGGGTAGGCAATAGCCCAGAGGAGCTTATGCTACACAGAGGCATCAGCTAGACTGCATGCTGCACAGGGAGACCTAGGGAGAGGGAGTCGGGCAGGTGGCTGGGCAGGGACCGTGGCTGCTGAATGTAGGCGGCACAGCGTGGCCGAGAGGAGGAGGTCTGAGCCTCAGTCACCCCTTCCCACGGTGACTCTGCTGTGAGCCTCCTGCTTCTTTCCATTCCTGGCCATGTGGACGGATGACAGCAGGTGACATCTGTGTTGTCTGATCACCACAATCATTCCTCCATAGGAGGCTGAGCTCAGGCCAGAGTGACTGCATGGCTCTTTTTAGGACAGTCTCCCATGTGACAGCCTGAGGCCGTCCCACCTGAAAAAGCCTCGTTCACTGACAACACCGTCCTCCTGGTGGTCCTCACGTCACCTTACGACAATGACACCAGTGGGTGCCGAACACCGAATTCACCCCATAAACACTGGTCGACTCAACGTCTTGCCTGCATGGCGTCTGTCCCAGAGCTGTGCTGGGAAGCAGGCTGGGAGCACGGCACCTCCCCTTGAAGCACGGGGCCTACTGGAGGACACAGTGACCACAAGGCACACTGAGGACCAGGCCATGAAGGCCAGGGTGTCAAGCTCACAGGGAAGAACACCAAAGCACCCTTGCCAGAGGAGAGAGGAATGCGGCTTTCAAGGAGACCTGTGCTCTGGTAGCATCTGTTACCCAAAGGGCAACCTGGGGAGGTTCAGACACCGTGCTACGGCCTCCCTCTTGAAGGATCTAGAGACGGACCTTGGAGTGAGGAGGACCATCTGGTCATCACCGGACAGCACAGCAAGACCAGCATGGCTGGCTCCCAAACTTTGACTCTTGAGACCACCCCACCATGGACGCCACTGTCCAGACACACCTGCACCTCATACTCAGGTAGTGGCGATGCATTTCCCAGGGATCTGGCCTCCAACCTAATTCTGCTGAACAAATTCTCAGTCCAGTTATTCTACTCTCTTTGGAAAATGTTTTAAGGCCCAAAGTCACAGAATAAATGCTTGTGTTGACGGGACCACACAGGCTCTCTCCAGCCAAGGAAAGGTTACATGAACCAGAGATGGAAGAAATGCAGATCCAAAGATAAAAGGAGCCAGGCCTGGGGATATACTCCTGTAATACCAGAGATTTGGGAGGCTGAGGCAGGAGGATCACAAGTTTGAGGCCACAATGGGAAACTTAGTGAGACTCTGCCTCAAAATAAAAAAAAAATACAAAGAGCTGGGATGTAACTCTGAGGCACAGCATCCTAGGGTTCGATCCCCAATACGTGGAGGTAAAATAAAGAGATGAAGAATAGCAAGGTCTTAACAAGAACTGGGTTTATCATGCAGTTAGACAGGCTGGCAAGTGTTTCGGTGGCTAGAGGGCAGAGGGCACCACTTGAGAAATGATCCCGTAAGTTTTAAAAGCACATTATCAGTTTTCAAAGAAACAGAAAAACAATTTTGCAGAAATGCAGACTCTCTCTGGTGTCACGGTAACACGGCAGAGCAGGTCCCCTCTCCATCACCATCGTCCCTATTTCAGGTACAGCAAGCTTAGAACACCTGAGAAGTGGCTCTGTGCCTCCTTCATGCTGCCTCCCGTGGGACCTGCGCTCCGGCCAGAGACCAGACAGACAGACAGACAGCTCACAGGCCTCGAGCACAGTGTGCCTCAACTCTGATATCACCCAAATGACAACTCCTCTCTCAGAACAAGCTCACGAGCCACTAATGGGAACCAGCAAGAAAGTCCTGCTGAAGTCCGGCTACATGGCAGTCCTTCTCTGTCACCCAACTGAGCTGTTCTTAAACAAAGCTCGATACTGAGTGATCTCGCCCTGGTGTTCTTCACATGCCATAAAGAGGGCGACCCCACCCAAGGGTGAACATGCTGAGGGACTCTCCGCTTGTCTTTAAATCACACAGGAAACATGTGGTGATGGCACTTGTAGGGGAGGGGAAGCCAGAGTGATGGCCGCCTCACTGCCACCTCGGGAACCACTGGTGGCCCCAGAGGGACACTGTGTCGTGACACCGCTCCGCCAGGCCTTTTCCTTGTGTCTGCCTGCAATGTCCACGTAGCTCCACGGTGCGCTTCTTCCGCCGAGGCCCCACGTAGGCTCTCTACCAGTCACCTCTCTCCTGGGTCAGCATCTAGCGCCACCTCCGCTGTTTAATGGGTGCACCCACACGAGAGCGTGTGCCTGGCTTTGATTTCCTACCGGGCTGTGTTTCCCACTCTGCGCCGCAGGTCCCGTTACAAAGAACATTCTCTGCCCCGTCTTCCTGCGGCTGTGGAAATGTACCTGGAGAGGGCGTTCCGAGGGCTGAACTCAGTCAACCAGAATGGGCATTGATTTGAGCTTCTTATTTTGAGTAATTTCAGATGGGCAGGAAAGCTGTGAGAACACTGGGTCTGGGTGAACCCCCCCAGCTTCCCGGGGTAGCCTCTAATGGAACCGCAGCTGGACTGTGCCCAGGAGTCGGTGGGAGCCATACGTGCTCAGTTCTGGCCAACGCAGAGCCCCCCTGAACCTGCCACTTTCCTCACTGATTCCCCTTAGGACCCAACCCATGCATCCGACTGTCTCCTTCATCCTTCCAATCTGTGACACTTCCTCCTGCTCCTGCTTCAGGGACCGGACAGAGCTCCGGCCAGGCACCTGGAGGCCTGCACGTTCCTCACTCTGGACCCGTCTGAGGTCTTCCGATTGTGCGTTTTGGCTAGAATAGCACCAGCAATGAGGGCGTCCTCCCCGAGCACCAGGTCAGGCAGTGTGATGCTCGCCTTGCACCCTGGGTCCAGGGAGTCCCAGGCCTCAGCTGTGGGTCACGTCTGTCCTGAGGCCAGCATCTTGTCCAGAGGTCCTCTGTGAACAGCACGGCCCTGCCTCTCCTCCCCCAAAACTTCCTGCCAATGTCAGGGTCTGGCAGTGGTGCTGTCCTTGCACCATCACAACCACTTGTGTGTGCCGGTCACCATCTGGCGTCACAAGATGTCCCGGGCAGGCTCCTTCAGCACTTCCCCTGCCTGGTCCTGAGGTCAGTCATTTCCGCAGGATTCCTGACCCTTTCACTGGAGAATGTGGAGTTAAGACCCGGGATCTGGGTGCTGTGTGCACCAGTGGGCAGCTGTGCCTGGAGCAGCCGCCACCCGACCCCCCCTGAGAGCTGCAGCTGTGGTCAGGCCCCCGGCGCCCTCCAGGCTCAGGCGGTGTGCAGGCCTTTCCTGCCCGTTAGGAAGGCTTGGCACACATTCTTCAACCAGGCTTCTGTGGACGCACCCTCTGTCCTCTTTTCCCACCTGACCTTTTGCTGGCTCGTGGGTCCTCCTCATGCATCGTGGTGGTGGCCTGCACTTTACTCACAGGGGCTCCGTCACACTAAAGCCTGGGCTGTGCACTGTCCTCTTCTATGCTCCCGGGTCATGAGTGCTAAGGAGGGCGCTTCTTCCCACAAGCCCTGACACACCCACACACCTGAACCAGCACCTGCAGTGCTGTCCTGAAGGCACGCCACCTGTTGAGATGCCCTGGCACACGGCAGCCGGCCTGCACCAGTGCTCACCCTCTCCCCGCCTGCGGCCCCCTCACTTGGGAAGTGGAGGAAGCTTTCTGGCTCGAGAGTGCCACAGGTGTGCAGCCAGTACCGCCTCTGCACGCTGACTGTGAGTATGCTGACCGAAGCAGCACCCAGGCATTGGTGCACCTGGATCAGTGCTGTCCCGAAACACAGGGTGGGAGCCACACGTGGCGTCCAGGTGTCTGAGAAGCCACACCGAAGAGCCAGAGGAAACAGGTACATCTGCCCATCAAACCAGGGCATCAGAGACGCTGCCCGTCAACACGCCATCCTGTGGAGACACCTGTGCTCTGGGAGCATGCTGCCCGTGCACTGCAGGGTCAGAGGGCCACCAGGCGCAGAGGGCCACTCCTGGACGCAGCTGCACATTCCCACACAGGAGCAGCAGAGGAAGCGTCCACAGAGCTGGGCGGCCACTCAGGACTGAGAAGAGCCTCTCACAAACCAGAAGCACAAGGCCTCTTCCCACGGGATAAAGCGCTCCAGGAGCGACCCGGGGTACTCATCCCCTGGGCAGCTCAAAGCCTTCTTCTGGGAACGAGGGAGGCTGCCCACCATGAGGGACCACACTTAGACTTCCATGGGGGACCCCGAACACAATCTTTCTCTACCAAGGACCCCAGAAAGAACTGCCTAGCCAATTAAACAGGCAAGGACAGCATGTGGGGCTGGAGAAGGGAGAGAATGGGACCATGCCATCCACCGTTGGCTTGACCGCCCTCACAGAGAAGGACTCAGGACAGACTGTTGGCCTTGCCATGGAACTTAAGGGACCCTAGCCACACAACCAATGCACAAAGCTCAGAGCGTGCCAATGACAGCAGCCGGAAGGACAGGCCCCAGCAGCAGAGTTAGGACCATGGGAGGCCTCTGTGGACGGAGTGCTTGAGCTCTGCTGAAAGAGTCACCAGAAACCAAGTCGCCTGGTGCTCAGACGCCAGGACTCGGCACTCCAGGTGGTGCACAGGTGCCCTGGCACTGCCACCACCACCCTAGCGGGCAGACCTGTTTAGGGATCATGAGACACGGTGGCCCTGGCATCAGACCACAGAGCAGGACCCGTCCCAGAAACACCTCTCCACAGATAGGAACTTGACACGTGACGGAGCCGGCAACACCAACCAGTGGCACAAGGACTGACGCAGCCTTGACACAGGAGCCAGGAGCCAGGAGCCAGCATGAATGTCCCAGCAGCTCTCACGTCCGTCAGAGCTGGAACCGATGCCTTTCTTTTTGTACCAGGGATTGAACTCAGGGGGCACTCAGCCACTGTGGCACATCCCCAGCCCTTTTTTGTATTTTTATTTAGAGAATTGCTCAGGGTCTTGCTAAATTGCTGAGGCTGGTTTTAAACTTGCAATCCTCCTGCCTCAGCCTCCTGAGCTGCTAGGATTACTGATGTGCGCCACCGCCCCCAGCTTGGAACTGATGCTTTTAAATTGGGGTGTGTTCAAAGAGCAAGATACTGCACACTGGTACAAATGGACACGCAACACGGATACACCTCAGGAACACATATGGACCAGAAGACCCTTCAAAACAGAAGAAAACTTTATACTAAATTAAAAAAAATGAAGAAGACAGGCTAAGAATTTTCTACTACACAAATTCAGAACACTAACTTCCCACGTGCCCTTTCCTGGGAAACTTCTAGAGAATGAGCTCCGGTGAACTTCATGTGCACCCCAGAGCGGGGAACAGGGACCTGGGAACGGGACCCCCCGGGGCAGCACCTGCAGGGAGGCCCCAGGAGGACTCTGAGGGGAGTCAGACCTGAGGCTGCAGCAGGACAGAGGCTGCAGCAGGACAGTGACAGGCGCGTGGCCCAGCAGGCAGAGCCACAGCACAGCAGGAGGCAGGGCTGGAGTCTGTGGAGGATGCTGGTGATTCCAGAGAAAACGGGGCGAGCAGCAACTCCAGGAAGAACCACGCTGCCCAGGGACCACGTCCCGCCGTGGGTCACCTTGGCTCTCCCTGTGGAGCTGGGAGCTGAGATCAACACTGGGATGACTAACCAGAAAATGGCATCGACCGTGACTCTCAAGGTGGATTATTTTGAAAATAATGATGAGATAATTCACAAGCCATAAAATACATCCTCTGCACAGTTCAGAGGTTTATACTCACAGAGTCACGTAACCAGCAACACCAGCAAGTTCTACAAGATTTCATCACCCCGAAAAGAAAGCCCAGGTATGTTCCTGCCCTCCCGGCCCCTGCGACCTCCACCCACCGGGCACCTCGACGGGTGCGCGTGGCTCTCTGTGCCTGCCTTCTCTTACTTGGCACGGCTGTTTGCAAGCCCAGCCCCTGCGGCACGAGGAAAACCCCCTCCCTTTACGCTAGGTGACCTCCTCCTGCAGGAGCGCACTGCGTCTGCTCAGCAGTCACAGCAAACGGACACCTAGGTCTCCCACGTTCTGTCTGTGGTGAAGAAGGCCGTGGCATCTGTGTGCACTTTTATGTGGCACGTGAGCTTTAAAACTACATACGTGAATCACATTGACTGAAAAATGTTTTAAAGCGTCTTCTACTTTCCTGAATCCTACCTATTCCTCAGTCCAGCTCCCGGGCCTCCTTCCATGGCTCCCCGCTGTGCCCACGTGAGGAGCAAACAGGCCGCCACCCAGTCGTCCAAGCCTCTCTTCTAGACAGTCTGACTCTAGGAACTACAAGCTGAAAGACCTTTGCCATTCTCCAAGGTGAAAGTGTCTGCCGGGCACTTTCTGTGACTCCAGGTGACTCCTAGGGCCCACACGACCTGGGTCCTGGCCACCCACTGGGAGATGAGGGAATGATTTTGCAAAGTGCTCAGAGATCCAACAAACCCCCAGTTGCTGCAGGGACACTGTGGCCAGGCCCCCAGGACAGCTGCTAGCCGGGCTGGGTATCGCGTAGCTGGTGCCAGCACTTCATAAACAGTGTCCAGTCCTGACTGACCTTTCCAGTGCGTCACTGGCTTTTCTCTGCACTTCTAACCAAACCCCATCCACAGTTTCTAGAGGAATCATCACAAGAGACTGAAGCACGTCTCTGAGAGCGGCGCTCAGCTGGCTCCAGCAGGACTGAGGCAGAGGTGGGGCAGGTGGCCCTGTGCCCTTGCTGTGGACACACGGGATATGCAACAGTGCACGCAGCTTCCTGTTTCCTCTCTCCTGCGCACGCCGGCCACAGAGCCTCCCCTTCTCTGTGAAATCGCAGGGCCAGTGTTACAAAACCCGTGTGCTCCACCCTCCTCTTACTCAGCTGCCACAGCAGCCAGGACCAGCAGAGCCTGCCACCCGACGCCTGTGTGACGGAGCAGAGTCCGGAGGCCGGCAGGGCCAGCTGGCCACTGCCTGAGTGGGCCACTGTCTTAAATCAAACTAAACAGGAACCATCATCTGGCCTGACCGTCACGTTAGCAGGCGGGTGGCCTCAGGAACACAGCATGAGTCAGAACCCAGTTAACAGCCTATCCGGGCCCAGAGCTCAGCCCACATGCGGAACTGCTTGGTGCATGGAGGCTGGCCTACAAGGCAGGGCTGCCCTTCTGGCGAGACTCATGGGGGCAACAGATGGAGTCAGCTCTGTCACCACCGAGCCTCGTGCACTGGGGACACCTGCAATCAGGCCCAATGCTCCTGGTTCACAATGTGTCACTGACAGTCGAGGACGCTGCACGCTAACTTCCCACGTGCCCTTTCCTGGGAAACTTCTAGAGAATGAGCTCCGGTGAACTTCATGTGCACCCCAGAGCGGGGAACACGGGACCTGGGAACGGGACCCCCCCGGGGCAGCACCTGCAGGGAGGCAAGCTCTGGGGGCGGCACTGCCATCGTCCACCCTTGCCGAGCCTGGCCTTACGTGTGCTGCTCCGCAGTCGGGACGCACTGCTCAGCCAGCTCTGCGCACGGCCGACAGCAGGCTCGGGGCCCCAGGCCAAGCTGCTCTGGCAAGGGCCTTCTCCAGAAGGACGCTGTGCTTGCAGGGCTCGGAGGAGCTCAGGGCTGTGCGGGAGGCCACTCGGACACCACACCACCCAGCAAAGCAGAAACCCACAACAGTGGTGCTGGCAGGCCACCCACAGGACACGTTTCATGGTGTGAGAGTTGATTTTGTTTGTTTTTCTCGGTGCTGGGGACTAAAGCCTGGGCCTCCAGCCTCCGGGGACAGCTCCTCCCCGCCCTCTGGTGTAAATGCCAACAAGAGCATCGTCACCCTGCCCCAGCTCCAAGCACGGGGGTGGCCACAGAGTACAGTTTTCATACTGAGTGAGCGACAGGTGAGGGGCAGTGAGTGGGCAGTGCACGCGTGGGGCCTGTGTGCGTGAGGCCCATGGAGCACGGGGGAGCTTGGAGCATGGGCGGGCTTGTGCTACTTGCCACACGATTCCAAAGGGTCTGGTGCAAAAACCTTATCACTGCGAAAGAAAGGGAGAAACTTAACCTATTCTATGACTATGCGGCCTCTCCCCTGCCCCCACCTCAGCCGAAGGTAGGGGACACCATCTCCCTCTTCTCTAGTCCCAGGGGAGGCGGGACCTCCACTGCCTGGTTTCCCCTTCTATTTCTAGTGCATTCACAACTTGGGAAGGAAGGAAACACGTCTCACTTATTGTCCTCCTCTCTGTAAAGGAAAGCTTTCTTATACCTATAAGATTTTTACAGAAATTATTTTTTTAAAGTGCCTAGCAGCCAAGCACGGTGGTGCAGGCCTGTGCGTCCAGCCCTCAAGGGGCTGAGGCGGGGGACGCCCGGCTCAAGGCCAGCCTGGGCAACTTAGCAAGATGCTGTGTCACAAATGCATAAGGGGCTGGGGCTGTAGCTCACTGGCAAAGCACTTGTCTGTTACATGCGAGGCACTGAGTTTGAGCCTGAGCACCGCATAAAAATAAATAAATAAAATGAAGGCATGCCATCCATTAAAAAAAAAAAAAAAAAAAGGACCCTAAATGGAGCACAGTATTNCCTTCCACACTAAAAAAAAAAAAAAACAATGCACAAGGAGTGGGGGTGTAGCTTGGTGGCAAAGCACCCCTGGACTCAATGCCCACTACCAAATATACAAATGGCTGCTATGGAGGCAACCTATTCAGGGCTATCACACCAACATGCTGCCAGTGGCTGAGGTGGCACTGAGGACTCTGCCCACAAGCCTGTGCTCTGGCAGGCCAGTGCGGAGGCAGTCGCCACCCTCACATCTCAGAGCCTGGCCTCCGGTTACATGGGGCACAGCAGTTGGTGCGACCCAACGCCACGGCAGAGCCTCTGGCTACTGAGAGCAGCCCATGCAGATAGACTTTCCACCAAGGTCTCTGAAGAGAAGCCACCAAGGTAACCCAGGCAGTCTTGCACTGAAGTCCCTGAGCAGAAGCCACAGGCCGAGCCAGGCTGCCTTGCACTGTGCCCCAATAGGCCCCCCTTTCTGTACAGACTGCAGTAACTTACTGCCTGTCAAAGCTAAGTCATGGTCTGTGTGGACTCACTGTCATAGACGTGTATATAAAAGGCTGTGCCAGCCACAAGGGACACAGGAGACCTGAGAAGTCAGGGAAAGCCCAACTGCAGGCCTGAGTCCAACAAACAGTGAAAATCAGACAAAGTCATTTCCAAGGAGAAGCACACAAGTCTCCCCATGACCAACTCAGGACACCCCACCTGAACTCCACAGCTGCAGACCACATGTTGCTTGCTCTCGGAGGAATGAGCTTCCCTTCCTGCACAAGTCAGAGCTCTCCTTTTCCACCCAGAACGGGGGACCTGAGAGCTTCGCCCAGGTCTGATCACCAGGGCCTGTGGAGCAGCTGGCTCACAGGGCTGTGCACCAGTGTGCTGGACAGGTGACTTCAAAGTCCAGAGGAGAAGCCCTGCAAGCTGCTCTGGCGCAGACTCCAGACACGGTTCTCAGAGCAAGCTCATCCCACTGACAGGGAGACAGCGGACATTTAAAATTGTATCGAAAAGCTAAATGATTAAACAGCAGCCAAGTGCTGGGAAGGGCAAATGAAGCACGTCACACACTGCAGGGGGGCAACAGGACCTCCTGCACGTGGAGGCCACAGAGCCAGACCCCAGGGCCAGTGCCCATGTACGGGAACCTGGCCTGGGAAAACAATGAGAAAGGCAGGCAAAGTCTCATCAATGAGAATTCCCGGGGCGATCTGCTCCAGAACCAGGCGGAGACCACTGAGCAACCAAAGGAGTGGCGACTGGTTATCAGGGCCGTCCACGCACAGCACTCCACCAACGTTCAGCCATGGGCACAGCCCGCACATCCTTGCTGGGCGTGTCAAGCTGCAAGGCTGCCCATCTTTCTGCTGCTGGTGGCACTGACTGGGTCAAAGGGCACAGCAGGCTGGCTCACCACTAGGGAGAGCACTGCTGGGCTACTGCCCAACACAGGGGGCACAGCCTCAGTGTCCCAGTGCCAAGCCCCTCCTTTGCCTGGGAGGGACCCGTGAAGGATCTGGGCCACTTCCCGTCTGCTGCACAGACAGGGGCTCTCAGCTGGCACCTGTCCAGGGGCTGCCTAGCAACAGCGGCAGCTACAGGGAGGGCATCTCCTCAAAGAAGAAGAGAAAACCACACGGAGACACTTGGGAAGCCAAAGTAGGTGGGTAGTTAAACTTGGTAACTATAAAAAAGGAGTAAAAAAAAATCCCAGTTTGGTTATTTTTTACTTCTTTGATCCGTTGAGCCTCTTCTTAAGAACCTCTGAAAGCTCAGCCCTCTAAGGGGAATGCTGAGTGGCCCAAAGCAAAACCACGTAACTCAGAGGACCGCGCTGGGGGCGCGCACTCGACACCAGCCGGCCGCCCTCCTCGCTGCCCGCGGTCGGGTCCTCACCACTCGGCACCCAGCCTCCTTCCGCCCAGGCAGCCTTGACCTTCCCACCCTCAGCACAGAAGCAGGCCACTCCGCCGCGCTCAGGAAAGCCTGAGGGTCCTGAAGGTCGAAGCCTTAAGTATCCAGGGCTGGGACGTGGCACAGGTGGAGCCCCACCCCACCCCCAAGGCCCAGTCTTGCAGTGGAACCCGGGCAGGTGCACCTCCATTCACTACTCCTGAGTCCCCTGCAGGCTCCGGTTCATGAGAAACGGCCAGAGAGCAGACCCAGAAGAAATGGTTTTAAAAAATTCACCCAAGTGATTCCACAGACTGGTCAAGTGCAGGAGCGACGGTCCTAATCCAAATTCTCCAGACCATCAACTTGAAGGAGGTCACTTAAACCCTGTGTGTTCACCGCGTGGGGGCATGTGACTCCTCCAGCTGCATGGGCACCACGGGACCTGCGCACGCAGACGCCTGCACCCCTGCTCTGAGGGCACAGGCGGCGTCTGCCCTCGCATGCCGACAGCTGTGCTTCTCACTGCCTGGTGCTCTTTTATGCTAAAGGCAAAGAAAAAAAAAATCCTGGCCTTGAACCAATGGGCTGAAGCCACCCTCCTGTCTCAGCCTCCCTAGCTGCTGGAGGTACAGGTGCTCACCACACACCTGGCTAGACCTTAACATCTTCAAACAGCAGTGAAAAGTAATTTCAGTTTTCACAAAGCATCAAGCACCTAGCTTTCTAAAAGTTACTGATGCCAAGTAAATCTGATGATATCACTTCTGGAAATCAAAGCTACCCCCTTACTCAGTCACCATTGCTGTCCAAGAGACTACGACGTTTGTCTTTGTACCCTCCCCAGATACCTGTGAAGTGGTTAGAGACAGCCTTGCCCAATGCCCCCTTCCCAGCAACTCCCTCCCAGTTTGGGTGCCAGGGTTTGATCTGAATCCTTACAAAGGTTACAGAAATGTTCCCCCACACATATAAATGTGAGCCGATAAAATACACGTTTCTTAATAATGGATGCTGAGTGGCCCCTCTGCTCAGCCTCGTGTGACCATCCATCCCTCCCCTCCCTAAGAGCTCAGCCACTGAACGTGAGCTTACCCCCCCTGCAGGCTGGAGGAGACACCTGCTGCTGCCGCCCAGGTCCCAAGTGTCCTGAAGTTCTGGCTTTCTCCACCAGACAGATCCCAAACATGGTGCCCCCTCCTTCCACCCTTCTTGCTCCAGGCTGGGATGGAGTAGTAAGGTGTGACCTGTTTTTTGTATAGAAATCAACTGGCCTTGGGGATATGATAACGTAGAGAATTAAAAGTGCTCCAACTTCTTTTTTCTTTTTTGGACCAGGGATTGGACCCAGGGGTGCTTTACCAGTAAGCCACATTCCTAGACCTTTTTATTTTTTATTTTGAGACAGGGTCTTGCTAAGTTTTTTAGGGCCTCATTAGGTTTCTGAGGCTGGCCTTGAACTTGTGATCCTTCAGTCTCAGCCTCCTGAGTCACTGGGATGAAAGGGGTACACCCCTATGCTGGGCTAAAATTGCTCTAACTTCTGAAGTCTATTAAACCCTTTAAACATCACATGACTTTAACCATGTGCTTGTCCCTGTCAGCTGATGTTTTAGTATAACAATGTGTTACTTATGTAATATTTTAAAGCAGAAGTTCAGATCTCTCATTAGAATGCTATATACAGACATTTATATGTGTAAGGAAATGGGAGATTAAAGCAACAGCAAGCAGAAAAGGGAAAGAACAGTAGTATTTAGCAGAAACTGATTTCTGTATCCTTGAAATCCACTCAGCATGGAAATTAAACCAAGGAACTTACAGCACAACCCAGGGGGTGGTCGGGGTGGGGACTGGCGTCCAGCTTCTTCCTCCTCAGCCAGGCCCACCATGTGGCAGGGGAAGTCCATCACCAGACACTGTCCTGCCAGGACCTCCCTCTAGAGTAGCTGCTCCTTTTCCCTATCCAGACCCATCGTGTGGATTCGCGTCCTCCACTTGAAAACAGGAGCGCTGTCCTTGCTCCCAAGCAGAGTGAGAAACACTCCCAGGGCTGGGGCAGCCACACAGCCTCTGACCCAGGGAACTTTCTAGCAGCTGCTGAGCAGCAGAACACAGGGCCAGGGCCAAGGCTTGCTGTGGCTTCTGCCTTGACTTCCCTGACCCTTGCATTAGGGACAGTGCTTCCAAACCTCGAGGCACTAGAGAAAGCCAGACTGAGCCCACAGCCTTGAAAAGAGGCAGGCCTGCAGGAAGGACAGCATTGCTGGCCCCACCAGAAGCAAGGCCCCAGGAGCTTGCAGACTACGTAAAGGTAGCAAATGCATCAAAATGCTCTTCAGCTGACCACAGGAGAGGGAGACTGTCCTCATCACCCAGGTAGGTGCCAGGGTCCTTAAAGGTGGAGGGTCCCTGTCAGAGGGACATGAGAAAGACTCCACCAGCCACCACTGTCTTTGAAGAGGAGGAAGGGTCTGAGAGCCAAGGAGTGTGAGGCCTCTAGGGCAGAAGAGGCCTCTCAGGGGCTCCAGAAGGACAGTCCAGGCAGAGCCTCGACGTTAGCCCAGGGAGACCGGGGCCGACTTCTTCAGAGCTGTGTGGGAATCAGTGTGTATGGGTGAAGTCGCTACATCTGTAATAGCTTGTCATGGAAGCAACAATGAAATGAATACAGCAGAGCCCCTCTTTTGTCTCTGATGCATGCTGGGGACATGTCCAGCAGATTCCCACGTCAAAGCAGCATTCCACCAAGACGTCCACCCAGCGGCTATCTTAACCACGTTTAGACACCAAAAAACCCACCTACCAATTTATTGTTTTATTATTTTGATTCCAGGAATTGAACCCAGAGATGCTGTGCAACTAAGCCACGTCTCCAGTTTTGTTTTGTGTTTTTTTGTTTTTTTTTGAGAGAGGGTCTTGCTAAGTTGCTGAGGCTGCCTCTGGGGTTACAAGAGTGCACCACCGCGCCCAGCCCAATGACTAAGTTTTAATCCCTTTCAAGATATATCTGTCAAATGCCTGAACACGTCCTGGATTAAAGTGGACACACACCACAGACCACCTTGCCATAGGCCATGTTGGCCCCAGTGGGTCATTTGCTACACTCACCTTTCACATATAGAATGATCACGGTTTTCAAGTAAATCCCCCTTTTTTAGGTCTGCATTGAAAACTGAAAGGCACAGAAAGTGTCTGAAACCCTCCAACACGTCAACACGGAGGAACTCGGCTGTTCACCCCACAGCCAGGGCAACAACCAAGCCTCCAGGTAAACCACAAACAACACAAGGGACAGGACGAGCATGCTTGAGGCGAGGGGCTCTGCTCTCATGGTCCGCGGGCATTCCAGGGACTGGGTTTCTATAAAAAACCAGATGGTCGTGCAGACCTGACGGTTCAGTCGATAAAACGAGCACCTTTATGCCAGGGCCTGTGTTAGCATGTGGGCTGGGTCAAATAACCAGAGACTAAGCCGCAGAGGGCCAACCACACCGTCCCCAGCAGGATTCAAGGGATGAGCACCAGGGCACCAGGAGAGCAGGAGGGACCTGTCCTTCCTAGTGAAGTCCTGTTGAGAGAACAAGGACCTGGGCAAGGGCTGGCAAGGGGAGGGCTGCAAAGGAGAAGGCCCCAGTGGGGCTTCTGAGCACTGCCAGGCTCTGCCCAGGGCACAGGGCAGGGCATCAGAGGCAACAGGAGCTGGACCAGCTGGCCCTCCTGAGCTTCACGGGTGCTGAGGCGCCTCCCAGCTCACTGCAGGTCACTCTTGAAAGCCAGAACACAGGCCAAGGCAGAATCCTGCTGGACAGCCACCTCCCCGTCTCCAGACTCCCGCCCTAGCACCCAGCAGAACTGTCCCTGCCTGCTTGGGACTCTGCAGTCTGGATGAGCGCAACCAAGAGGCACTGTTGTCAAGTCAGGGAGTGAAGAAGTCATGTTCCTAGTCAGTCGGCACAAAGCCACGGGGAGGGGAGGGGAGGAGGAGACGGGCCAGAGGGGGCAGGAGGGGCAGCAGGCAGAAGCCGAGTGCGCACCTTGCCTGCGAGAAGACCAGGAGGGCCTCAGCTGGTTCCCGTCGGCCCTGCGCCGGGGAAGTTACACGGGGCTCTGGAAGCACCAGCCAGCTCTCAGAGCTCACCGTGTGGGCTGTTGGTCCAGCTGACATTGCTGTGGGGTGGCACCAACAGGCGTCCCCTGTCTTTTTTTTCTGGGTGAGCAAGCCACCTCACTATTGGGGTCGATGAGGCACTGAGGCCAAGCAGGGGCTGCTGCTGCCCTACTCTGCAGTGGTAGCTGACCGCGGCTGTGCATGGCCTTCGTTGCTGAGCATTTTCACAGGTAGCCCTCAGCTGCCCCGGGGGGTAGGACCAGACGCTGCGTCCATTTCACAGGTGGGAGACGACGGACACCCAGGGATCCTGTTCTGCGGAGTCTGGGGCTGAGGACGAGGCTGACCTGCGAGGGCCTCAGGCCTAGGCCCTGGCTCCCTCTGCTGTCTGCCCCTCCTCTCCATCCACGTGTGCTTCTGCTCTCAGCTCACATGCTGTGCCTCCTGCGATGGTGTGCGCTCCATTTCTAGACCTCGGGACTTCTCTTGGGACGTGGGAGTGGGCTGCTGAGCCTGTGTGTGGTATGAGAGTCCCCATCCTCCAGGACCTCTGGTAAGTGGGCGTCATGGTGGCAAGCTGGCCTTCAGGATTCTCTGGAGCCAGAGTACATCTTGTGGTCGGGTGACCAGAATTTGAGGAAGATCCAGGTCGCTGGGTAAAGGCCAGCGCAGGGCAGCTGTGGTTGAGCAGAACTTGCACCTGGTTGTGTGAGGCCGCCCTGTGTGTGGGCAGGTGGAGGCTGGACAGACGACTTAGACGGCAAGAAGGAGAAGAAGTGCATGTTTTCTCAGCATGGGTGATGGGAGGACGAGTGAACCAGGCTGGGGCCCTCCATCGGCACCCAGGGCAGCGACAGGGTCGAGCAGGCGGGAGTGCACCCAGACACACGGCTGCAGAGGATGGCGGGACATGGGGGGGGGGCATTGGGCAGCAGCTG
Source organism: Marmota marmota marmota (assembly GCF_001458135.2). Lineage (NCBI taxonomy): Eukaryota > Metazoa > Chordata > Mammalia > Rodentia > Sciuridae > Marmota > Marmota marmota. The sequence continues at coordinate 3,213,659 of NW_025999895.1, read as the reverse complement.
AAAGGGCCAGGACACAGCCAGATATCGGGCGACTCTCTATTCCCATCGTGAGGGCAGCTGGAAACTACCTCAGGGGACCGGAGAACACAGGAGAAGGTAACTTAAGCTGAACAGGCTGCCCGCACATGCGGTCTGCAGCTGCTGTGCGCGGAAGCCAGAGAGACAAAAGGAAACAAGAGCCCGCTCCCTCCGGTGACCACGGGCCCCCGGGAACACTGCTCAAGGCTGGTTCAGGATAACTTTCAGAAGGCATATTTTTAAAAAGACTAACAGTCTTAAATATCCCCAAAATTAAAAACAAAGGGTTCCCCATCTGCAGCGCCCCCCAGCTGCGGTGCCTGCCTGCTGTCTCTCTCATTTTGCAGTCGGGTTACCTGAAAGGCAACGCACCTCACCTGCAAGGTCCCCTCCAGACCTCTTCCTCCAGCAGCCCTCAGAGGGTTGTGCCAAGATGTCACCCTCGGCCACCATCCCTGGGTGTCCTCCCTCCATGACAACTTCCAGGTGCAAATCCAACTGGTCCAAGTGGCTCCTTCAGGGGACTCTCTGTGAGTACCGCATAACACTGTACTTGTCAAACTCCTATCTCAAATCAGACCCTCGTCGGACTCCTCTCGTGGAGTCATCCACAGACAGAGCCTGGCCTGGCCTTAAGTCCAGCAACACCTCCCAAGTACAGTAACCAAACCTCCCTACCTGCCTTCACTGTCTGCAACTCCTTCCTTCCTCCTGCTGCCCAGGACCTCACCAAGTGCTCCCCTGAAAGGTCATGGCAGTTCTGAGGGTCACTGTGCTGCCAACTGGGATCGCACCGTCATAAAACCATGGTTAGGCCCTTCCTGAGGTGTCTGGACCTCTCCGTGTGGCTCAAGCATAAGCAAGTCCTTGACCTCACACCTTGGTGGCTGTCCCCTCTCTGTGACCTGCTTCTGGGCCCCTCCCTTGCAGCCGCTCCAGGCGCAGAGCCACTGGCAGCTCCCGGAGGCCATACTGCTTCAGGCCTCGCCTCCCCTGCTCTCGGCTTATGGGGTGTTTGCTCGCAGCTCCCCTAGTTAGCACCTACTAGTCGGGCAAGGTCCACTCAAGTGCCAGCTCCCCAGGACCTTCCCTGCCCAGTCCAGGTCCATCCCAACCCACAGCCTGCCACTGCCCTCTGCATCTGCCCAAGGTTTCCGTATGCCTGCTGCCACGTCCACTCCGACCCGTCTTCTCAGTGTGCCCCATCTCTGCCTCCTGGAGGCTCAAGGCATCCGTGAGGACAGGGCTGGCATGGCCTAGGTGATGCTTACTGACTGAACAAGCAGTTACAAATTGGTCCCAGACACCAAGCCCCGCACTGCTCACAGCTCTTCCCCAAGCCCAGCGTCCATGCCCACGTTACCAACGTCAGTACAGACTAACAGTGCCTGCTCCTCAAGCGGAAGCCTCCTACAATGAGGAAAGGGGACACACAAGCACATGCCAGTCATCACAGGGAGGCGCCAATACCCACCACCGAGCCGCAAGAGCAGCAGACATGACGTGACACCCCGACAACGGAGTTGCGGAAACCCCCTGCCCTCCCCTGGGTGGTGTTTTCTGTAGTCAGTGCAAAGACAGAAGCAAAACAGCAGCACCAGCAGCTTGAGAGGATGTGGGACTCACTTCTGGAACATTCTAAATGACGTTCCACCTCCTCTAGGCCTCTGTTATTGCAACTGAAACTAAGCAACAACAATCAGAGGCAACCAAGAAGCAGCGCAAGGCGAAGCACAAGGCGGAGCGCGGGGCAGGTTCGGGCAGGGCCTCCTTCAGAAGCCCCGTCTTCTCCAACCCCTGCACCGCAGGCCAGGCCTCCTCCCTCGCCAGGTGACCCTGCCCCCATGAAATAAGCTGGCTCCCACAGCAGAGGAAGCACCCCACCGGATCCCAGAACACGGGAAGTGTGTATGAAAGCGTCTTTCGTCTAACAGGTGGCACACTTAGGAAGGAGCAAGCAGCCCGCACGCAGGGCGGCCTCCCATAACCAGGCGCAAGTTCTGCTCAACCTACTTCCTCCAGAGCAGAGCTCTTGGCCAGAAGACAACAGATGGTGGAGGGAGCTTTGGTTTCAGGAGAAAAATCAAGGAAAGGCAAACAAGTGACTACAATTAGTCAAAACCTGGCCCGAACTCCAGTCAGAACTGCCTCTACTTCCCACACCTAAAACCTCAGGGTGAGGAAAGGGGCCATCACCCGAAGGGACCATAAAAGTGGTTCACCTGCTGGCATGGTGGTGCACACCTGTAATCCCAGTGGCTCAGAGGCTGAGGCAGGAGGAGTGTGAGTCCAAAGCCAGCCTCAGCAATGGCGAGGCACTAAGCAACTTGGTGAGACCCTGTCTCTAATAAAATACAAAATAGGGGGGGGATGTGGCTCAGTGGTAGAGTGCCCCTGTGTTGAATCCTCAGTACCCCGCAAAAGTGGTTTACCTCAGTTAAGTAAATAAGTCATCGTCCCATATGAAAGAGCCAATTCATAATACACAAATAATGCAAAAAGTTCTTTCAACCTAGTTGATAATAAAGAGGTTTAATGAGGCACTATTGGTAAGCACTCGGTAAGAGTTTTCAGAAAGGCTTTTGCTCAAGCATAAGCAAGTACTGATAAAGTACATGTCCCCAAACACAGTCAGGAACAGAGTACACTGTATGGTCCTTTTGCAAAGCAAACTGGCACCATGCATCAAGAATCCTAAAAGTGCTCACTCTCTCTGACATGCTAACGTCAGCCCCAGGAACACGGAAAGCCACGGAATGCGTGACTGTGGTAACCTTGTGCTCTAGATCTTCTAAGAAAGCCCTCACTTCACAAAAGTGTGCTCTTTTAATAAAAGCGAATTGTTAAATTCACAGTGAAGTTTTCGAACAATGTGAGCCATCTGTTTCAGAAAACAAGAAGGGGTTGTGCATCAAGCTAAACACCTGCACAGGAAGCCTCCTGCTCCACTGGGGTGGGGGATGGGAGTCGCCACCCAGCCCTGCCTTCTGCTGCTCCTCAACAGCTGCTGAGCTGCCTCCCCGGGCTGGACCTCTCACTGCCCTGCAGCAGCGGCCTGCCAGGGCTGCTGCCCATACCTGGCACCTCCACTCCATCACACGGAAGCTGATCTCTTCAGGGCCAACTCCTCTTAGTCTGAAGCTAAGGAAGCAAGAGCTCCCAGAGAAGCTGATCAAGAAACAGGGCCCTGAGGACCCACCCTGGGAGAGCTGAGGCTCTCCACCACCAACCCCAGCTGGGACCTGCTGATGGCTGTCTGACAGCATGCTGAGAGGGGCACAGCAGCACCCTCTGGAGAGGGGACCCCAGGGCCCACACCTCCTGAGAACCTGTTTAAAGCTAAGGGGCCTCCAAAAATGCATACACACGGAGACTTGAACATGGGACTTCAGGGGGGTCCCAGAGGCCTGCCAAGAGCTAGAAGTCCCCAAGAAGCAGCACAGGCATCATCTCCATGTCTTTTCAGGAGAGTGTCCTGGGAGGCAAACACACCTCTTTCTTTTGCCATTGAGAACTGGGAAGTCAGGAAGTACAGCCATGTAGTCGGGAAATACTGGGACTATCCAAAGAAGAAAACAAGCTCACAGTGTTTTCAGAGAAAGAGGCCAAGCAGCTCTGGACAACTTGAACACCCTCCCTAAATGTCCAGTTTTTAGATAATCACCAATCCCAAACTTTTCAAAAAAAAAAAAAAAGCTTAACAATTACTTTTCTTGTTCAAACCTCTCACCAGCCCTAACCCACGGGTCTCCACGGTTCACGGTACAGCATGATCAGGTCTTCCTGTGATCTTGATAGTCTCCTTTTTCCCAGGGCTTTGTAACAATCCCTGATCCAGCACACCTGCCTCCCCACCGTGGACACGTGGACACGGAGGTTCATGCCTACAGCACAGCTCCTTTCCCTCAAAACAAGGTCCACTGTTGAAGCACCAACCCAGGCACGGGCACTGAGGTCAGGCCCTGCTCCACAGGTGGGCTGCCCTCCACTCCCGTGCTTCACCCCACCCTGGGTACCCAGCCCTGCGGTGACCTCAGTGGGAAGGCCAGCCACCATCCTGGACCACAGGGCTAGTTCTCCTGAGGTCCCCTGAGCTTCCTGGGCCACACCCAACCATGTCCAGACCCTTGGGGAAGGGGATGGTAGGACGGAAGTAACAGATGAAAGTGACCCTGAAAGCTTGGGGCTGTGTCTTTGTGTCCTTTCTTCTCACCCTTGCCTTCCGCATCCCCAGACTTCTCCCTAGAGGGCCAAACTGGAGAGAAGAGGGTCAGTCTTAGGCAAATGCACCTCGGTGGTCCAGGTACATGCAAATCAACTGAGACTGCCAGTCCCCACTCTCCCTCCACTGGGAAACTCAACTCTGTTGAAACACTGATATTCTAACTTAAAACAGGTTCTATTTTGCCTGCATTAGATAATGAATCTACAACTGAATATGAAGATTACATGAAAGCTGAGTGTAAATTAAGGAAATTCAGAGGCTGAAAAAGTAAAGGACATTTTGCAGATCTCTCTCTCTCTCTTTTTAAGAGGCAACCTTGCTTTTTAGTTGATAACTTACCTTAAAATTATAAATTCTGTTGACAACTTGCCTAAATGAAGCTCAGTTTTTGAAAAGAGCAAAAATAAGAAGTATGATATGCATTTGCTATGAGGAGTATAGCAGACTCCAAGGACTCATTTTAAATTTTATATAGAAATGATTCTAAAAAAAAGAGGCCTAGAAATGAATCAAAGTGAAGGTGCAGTCCCAAACTGATGACACCCCAGTCCCGCAGGATGGAGCACTCTGGACAGCCCTGACATGCCTCCCACTGAGCGACGGCCTGTGACTTGTGTTTGCTGCCCCGCGAAGATCTACACAGAAACACACTGCGCAGATTCACATACGTGTCAGGCATAAGGACAAGGTATGAAACATTAACTGTATGATTTTCTGTCTTTCTGAGCACAGATGAGCACAGGTGAGCAAGTCTGACTGGAGGTACTCCCCAGCACATCTCCTCTCACTCGTCAAGGCACAGCCCATGCACATTCTGTCTAGGGGACACCAGAGGGGACTGCAGTCCAGAAAGGCCTTCATGTCTGCTTCTGAAATCCTCTAACTGGGCCACCTGAGACTCGCTCTCTTTCTTCAGCATATCAAGGGTTCCACAGATGGGGTTTATTAATTTATTTACTTATTTTGTGGTTGTATATGGAGAGAATGCTTTATTTTACTTGTTGTTTGTTTTTATGTGGTGCTGAGGATCAAACCCAGTGCTAAGCAAGTACTCTTCCACTGAGCCCCAGCCCCAGCCTGTTCTTTTAAAATGCCAAATTCTGGGGCTGGGGTTGTGGCTCCGGTAGGGCGCTTGCCTCACATGCATGAGGCACTGGGTTTGATCCTCAGCATCACATAAAAAAAAAAAAAAAGGTTATCATGTCCACCTACAACTAAAACAAATACTTAAAAACATAAAAATAAAATAAATAAGTAAAATGCTGAATTCTAAGGCATTTTCCCAAAGATACAAGCTGAAAACCATGGTGGAGTATCCTAGGATGACTCAGGTAACTGTACCGACTTAAAGGTAGGGACAGGAGGAAACGCACAGTTAAAACATTAGTCTATTAAAAAAACTTAAAGGATGTGAGATTCTCATTATTGCGGAAATCAAATATCAAGGAGTCTATTTAGAAGGAACAGTGACGGCCTGAGGGGCCGCAGGCATGACACTGCACGGGCTCTCTGATCTGCAGCAGGTGGAGCCCATGTCATCCGCCACAGAAAGGGACAGTCTGGAGACAAGCCAACTGTGAACCAGCAGAAGCCGTGGCCTTCATGTGATCATCTTAGGTCAGGAGGTACTTTTTGTGGGGTGACCCTATGAGCAGGGAGTCTTTCGTTCAATCTTTTCGGTTCTTTCAAATTTTTAAAAACTGACATTCTAAAATTGTACAAAAGGGAAGATAAACTTCCTTCTCATCTCCCTGTGTGGTCAGCAGGTTTGAAAAAATGTCCACGTCCAGCTACTTGGGAGGCTAAGGCGAAGGATCACATGCTTAAGCCAGCCTCTACAACTTAAGAGCCTGTCTCAAAATGAAAAAACAAAAAATGGGCTGGGGACTTAGCTGTGGGATACAGTGCCCCTGGGTTCAATCCCCAGCACAGTAAAAAAGGGGAAAAGTCCATGTTCTAATCCCCCAGGGCCTGTGTACTCATCACCACACACAGCAAGCGAGAGATTAAGGCTGTACAAGAAATAAGGCTCCATTCCTTTTCCAGATCCAGGTGGGTCTGATGCACTCCAGAGGTCCTAATAAGAGGGAGGCAGGAGGGCAGAGGGATGGATGCTACCTGCACGGTTTGAGGAAAGAAGTGGGCCCCAAGCCAAGGGAAGCAGGTGGCCCTGGAGTCAGAGAGGGTGAGGAAGCCGACTGTCCTCTCCAGCCTCCAAGAGGAATGTACCCCACATGAAACCTTGATTCTAGCCCAGTGAGACTATTTTGTACCTGGATTTCTGACCTCCAGCACTGTAAAATAATAAATTTGTGTTGTTTTGAGCCCCTGCATTTGAGTTAATTTGTTAAAGCAGCAATAGGAAACTAATACACCCTGCTTCCATTTCCCCTTCCAAGTACATGACGAGTCATGCTTGGTGGCAAAGCAATCACTGTGTTAAAAGTAACCTGGCCAACGGCTTCCTGCCTCACCCAGTGGGCAAGAACACCAGGGAGGAGACAAGAACAAAGCAAGGCAGAACAGTGGGATCCCAGGGATGGCAGAGAGACTGGCAGCTGGCAGTATCAAGGAAGCTTCCTAAGAGTGGACAGACCCGGAGGAGTCTGGAGGGGCCAGCAGGTGAGTGCTCCTCCACCACAAAAGGAAAGCATACACTGCTTCTACCTGGAAGGCAAGGAGGGGAGCAGGATAGGCCTATGCCACAGGGCTCAGGGAGGACAATACCTGTCCACACATCTGAGGTTCAGGGTCACAAACCAACTCTCTTCAGTAAGCAGTTCCATTATTCACTTGCAAATAAACAGAAAACCTAACAACAAGTGTCCCTTTTGGCATTTTAACATATCCCTGTCAAAGTGTGCTCCTTAAAACATCAGAACCAGCCCTGCCAGGCACATCAGTTAAGAGCCAGCCTTCCTCCCACTTAGCTGCCCAGCCTTCTAAGTTCTGCATTTGTGCTTCCCTATCAAACCCCCAAGTTCACCACTTATCCTACTTGCCATTCTTCAATTACTCAGGGAAACAATGTTAATAACTGACCTAAAGCACTTTAAACAGCCTCATCCCACTCCTGAGATGTCCAGCTACCGGAGGGGCCAGTGCTCTGACTGATGGCCAACTGCTACGATGCCAGGAAAATCTGAAAGGAGTTTCTGTCCAATTGAGGGCGACTGTAGGTGTCATTACCCTTCTCTCTGCAGACAGGAGTGAAAACTTGGTCTCCCCCTAGGCGCCCTCAGGCCCCAGGGACAGACGTGGGGACCAGGAGCTGTTTCACAACGACAGTAGCCAGCAGGAACACGGCCCAGGGTGCCCGGGTCCCAGGTCGGCGAGGGGCACCCGTCCAGGCTCCGGGCCGCGCCGGCTCGTGTCATTTCGGAACAAAGAGCTGGACCGGGGCACTCAACTTCCAGCACCCGGAGGGCCGGAAACC
>NW_025999895.1:3161390-3205957 GCF_001458135.2 Marmota marmota marmota | reverse complement strand
CCGCACCTGCGCACGCGCGTCCACCCGAGGCTCCGCCTGCCTCTGGCCCCGCCCCAAGCCGCGCCTCCAGAATAAGCCCCGCCCACGCCTGCTTCCGCGGGGACGAGCAGGTTTCAGGTTTCGGGTTTCGTAAGGGTGACACAGGCCCTAGAGGGTGGCGCACCGGACCTGGCCCACTGTCAGGCTGCCCACAAAGGCCCAAGGTCGTGAGTGCATGGAAGGGCATGGTGGTCCTAGGTGACATCCACCTGCAAAGTCAGGCCCCACCCCTTCTTGCCAAGGAGGCGAAGCTATTTGAACTCATTTACTGCCATCTGAACAGTCACATAATGAATGTGAGTTCACTGCTATATTTCTTCACCTGCCCTCCGAATTTACCTGGGTCAGGTTTCAAAGGAGGACATCTCAGCTCCCAGCTTCAGGATTTTAGTGATCCTGAATCATACACCTCTTAGATTCACACGTGTCCAGACTGTTCCCTAGGTGTTTTATTTGCCTATTCTGGGCAGACCAGTTGAGTTGTCTGTTGAGCAGTAGCTGGTCATATGAAGGTTACATCTATTCCCCAATAGGTGTCAGCAGAATTGATGAACTAATGAACCAGCAAATGAGCCTTAAAGAATATCCTAGCCTGTGAACTGACAAGGAAACTGATGCCGGGGACTGGGGATTCAGCTCAGTAGCAGAAGCTTGCCTAGCTTGAGAGAGGCCCTGAGTTCCATCCCCAATGCCACAAAAAAAGAAAGAAAAAGAAAAACTGAAGTCCAAAGGGGTCAAAGGATCCCATCACACACATAGGAGATGAGATCTAATGAGGTGGTAAGTTCCTGTCCAGGATCATGCAATATACCATACAAAACCCCCCTAGCTGGCTGGGGATGTGACTCAAGTGGTAGGGCGTTCGCCTGGCATGCATGAGCGAGGCATTGGGTTCGATTCTTAGCACCACATAAAAACAAAATAAAGATATTGTGTCCACCTAAAACTAAAAAAGAAATGTTAAAAAAAAAAAAAGAAAAAACCCTCCTAGCCCACCAAGCTCCTACTTGGCCCTTTCAAATAATTCTCTAATGACCAGATGCAGTGGCCTGCACCTGGAGTTCCAGCTACTATGGAGCCTAAGACAGGAAAATCACCCAGAAATTCAAGACCAGCCTGGGAAGGAAGGAGGAGAGAGGAGGGGACTGGAGGGGAAAGAAATACTCAAAATAGAGGAAGAGAATGTAAAAAAAGGACTAAATGAGACACTGGGACATTTGGGGACCTTTTTCTCTTTCTTTGTGATAAAGAGGAAAATCCCAAAGCTGCCAAATGGCAGCCCCAGAAACAGCCTGGTCCCCCTCCAGCGACTAGTGGCTCCCGCCCCCACACAGAACAGTGCCTGGAGAGCTCATGGGAATCCCTGGACTTCTGGGGGTTTTAAGACTAGCCAAAAGTGGAGTAAAAGCCACAGAACTTGTCTTGAGACTCCTCCTGTTCCAAGCCAGTTTTCCTTCCTAAGGCTGCGGGCCTCATCTGAAGTGGTTCAGAGCCCCTGCAGTTTTAATGGCCTTAGTTCCCAGCACACCAGCTTACACTTGCCACTTGGGAAACCTCGTGGATAGATACAAATGCCACCTGTGTGTGTGGGCTGCTGTCATGCATGTTCTGGAAGGAGACACAGAACAATTAACGGGAATCAACTGGGAAAGGAGAAGCTGGGACTTCCTTGTCACTCTGTGCTTACTTTGTCATTGTCTCCTTGCCATTCCTGGTAGCAGTAGCTCTTGGTTTGGTGCCTGCTGTAAAATTACAAGAATCTTCATTGTAAGGGAGCTTCAAGGTCATGCGTCCACACAGGGCTGCCCTGAGCCTCCTGTGTATGCCACTGGACAGTGTACCACACCCAGGGCTGCTGGAGAACTGGCCCAAGGCTCTGGCCATGTTCCTAAAAGGTATCAGGACCTCTCTGGGAAGTTTCCATCAGAGAAGGTGTGACCTTCCCACTCAGAGACCTATTTCATTACTGGCCAATCCTAAAATATGCCTTCCTTCTAGGACTCCCCTGCTGTTGACCTGGCTCTCAAAAACAAAGTGATTTCCTCCCATGGAAAAGAAATAAATGAATTGGGGGACTGCTTTTGTTCTTCATCTGCTTTTAATTAGACTGTGACCTGGACAAGTATCCCATCTGGACCTGTTTCTTATCCATACATGCTGGCCTCCACCCACAATTGATCTCATTACATATCTATCATTGTCTTCCACTCAAACTCATCTACACTGCTATTTCCAATAAATGAGACTGATTTCAACCTATCAGCCTAATGGATCCTGATCTTTCCTTCCAGTGGGTGTGCAGCCTTGGCCCACGCTTCCTGGGCTCAGAAAACTATTCATGCACAAACAAAATTTCTCAGTCTTCTGAACTGCTTGACCCAGAACTTGACGGGCCTGCTATCTTTTGAACTTCTAGGAGAGCCCCTACTGTCCTAGGCATATCCTCCACATGTATGCTTCTTTCAAAAAACTGTAGTATATTAGATGCTTACCTTGTATACCCTATCACCCTCTCTTAAAAGACTGCTTCTGTTGTTTCATTTCCACACATGTATGCATTTCCCCAATTTGTGGTTTGTTTTTGAGGTGCTGGGAATTGAACCTAGGACCTCATGCATGCTAAGCAAGTGCTTTACTACTGAACAATATACCCAGACCCAAGGCTGATTCTCTTGGATTCATGAACTTAACCTTCCCCGATGTCACCAGATAGCCTGGTTCCACAGGCGACCCTGTGTCTGTGAGGTGGGCCCAAGTACCTGGTGGCCCCACTGCATTCTATTCCTATGGGCTTAGATGCAGGACATCTGAATTGACTCTTTTGACCTTGTGAATCTCAGTTGCCTAACCCAGGTGCAGTGGAGCCCTGTGCCTCTGCCCCAAATTTATGTCCATTTGGTTCATTACTTCTCCTCCAGCCCGAGTCATAGGAAGGCTCCTGACATTTTTGAGCTTGCTTTCCTCCCTAGCAGTGTACAGGTATGCCTCCCACCTGACCAAGGCTGGGAAGAGAACAGAGACAGCAGTGCTTGGTGCTCACCATTGGCACTGCAGTCCTGTCGGCTAAACCAAAACCCCACAGACCTGGAGACTTGGGGAGGGTACCAGCAGTGCCGTTCACAGCATCAGTGAGCAGGGTGGCTGTTGGAATTGTTCCCTGACATTGCTCCATTAGGACAGAATTTCTCAAACAGCAGGTCATGATTCTTAATAGTGTGAAACAAATACTTACGATTGGAAGACAAAATAAAACAAATACCTCGGTGGTTCTCCCATGTAATAAGGACAACGTTTGCTGGGGTTGCATGTGTTATTCCTGATCACAGGTCCCTGTCAAACACACTCATAAGCTGCTCCATTAGGCCCTATCATAATTTGGAAGGGATAATTTGGCTGTCTTCGTGGGACAGTTTAGAAACTGAGGCTCACAGAGGGCCAGGTCAAGGGCACCTACAAGCTGGAGCCAACTGTTTCATTCCTGTACCTGATGCTCACACCCCCTCTGCTGAGCACAAGGAGACCTCAAAAGAGAAGGAGCAGGAGGCAGGATAGTGAGGGGCTGGGTGCCTCTCTGGTTTGCTGACACTGACCCAGACCACCACCAACATCCAAGTTCTCCTGAGGACCTTCAGCGTGGGTTTGTGCCTCAGGCTGCCTCTGGAGAGAATGTTTCCATGCTGCTGAGCGGGTCGCACTGTGTCCCACCAAGACACATCCAAGCCCTGACCCTTGGTCCCCATGAATGCAACTTATTTGGAAATTACATTTTTGCAGATGTGATCGAGTTCAGAGGGTAGGTCAGAAGCCAACAGCCAGTGTCTTTTCAAGAGGGAAATTTGAACACGGAGACACATGAGAGAAACTGCCAAGAGGAAAGGGAGACTGGACCGACCCCGTGGCAAACCAGAGAATGCCTAGAGCCTCCTGGGAGCAGCAGCAAGGGTCTCTCAGAGAATCTGGTGAGACAGAGGCCCTCCCCAAGCTGGGCTTCAAATTTCAGAACATGGAGGAAACATATTGATAGTGTGAAACTTAAGCCATCCAGTTGTAGTGCTTTGTTACAGCAGCTCTAGGAAACTAACACACATCACGTTAAAATCATATACCTTAGGTCTGCATTATTTATGCAGTATTGGGGACTGAACCCAGGGCCTCACATATGCTAGGCAAGTGCTCTACCACTGAGCTACATCCCCAAGTCTCTTAATTTTATTTAGAAACAGGGTATCGTTAAGTTCCCAGGCTGGCCTCCAATTTGCAATCCTCCTATCTCAGACTCCCAAATAGCTTGGATTATAGGCATGAACCATTGCACCCAGCTTGCATTACCAATTTTAATTCTAACCAATTTTAACAAAACTTTTAGAGGTTGCTTACCATATCAGATACTACTCTAAGTACTGTCTTACAATCTCTCAATCTTTCCTAATGCTCATTTTATCTGATTCCTTTTTCAACAATAAATTGTTATTTTTCCTTGCTTTTCCATTCTCCCACTGGGATGAGCGAGGCTGTAGGGGTAACAAGCAGAGGTATAGTAGACGTCTCCTGAGAAGGGGACCCATGAGCACTGCATCAGAGCTCTGTACTAAAGGGTCAACTCACAACCCACCCGAGCCATGTGCCAGAAGATCGGATGAAGGAAGAAGGGTCAAGGACAAAATGCAGAGGGACCCCCCAGCATATGCACCACAGAGGAAGCCCAGACATATCTGAGGTCCCACTTGCAACACCAAATGGCCAGCTGCTGCCAGCTAGCCTAACCCACCCCTGCAAAGCCAGATTGTGGCCAGAGATGGCCGGGGAGGGACAGCAAGGGCTAAGAAGTGCATCAGGACACCTGCTTCATTGAAAAAGAACAAGCTCAGTGCCCACCCTGATGGGACCATCCGTTCCCTGGAGAAAGCCGAGAGTAGAGGCCTGGGAGCAGCAGCAGCTCCCCCAGCAGCCAGCCTCTGACACTTCCCACCGGGTGGGGTATGTACAGGCCTTTAATCCAGTGTCCTCAGCAAGTTGCAAGGCAGGAGGACCCACAGCCCAGCGGGAGCCATCCGGGCCCATGTGTGCCAGTTCCACAGCAGGACTGTGAGGAGCCGAGGGGCGCTGGGGAAGAAGGCGCACTTGACCCGTGTGAAAGGCTGCACACACAACCACTTGCCGGCTCCGACGGGGCATTGTCTTGCTTTGAAAACCCCAGATTGTACTTTGCTAAAGCTTGCAATTTCTTCTATGTATGAGTGGCACTTAAAATCTGTTTGTAATGGAACTTGATTGTATCCAGCTGTCACCAACTGTTCCCATGCCACCCAGAAGGCAGCTGGCCACATGCCACTGTCTGGGCATTTGCTTCAGATAGAAGAATTCCCACTCGACTTCACCACAGTGTTTCCACGTGTGAAAAAGACAAAGGGTGGTGGAGCTCCGAGTGGGCAACACAGAGCCAAGTCCATGAAGGGGGATTTCTGAGCTCGGGCTTTGGCGGGCAGTGGGCTGGCGGTGTTCTGAGCAGCATCCAAATGCCAGTCACAGCCAGGCTTCCTCCACGACCTTTTCAGGTTCCCTTGTTCAATAAATATTTCCTGGGTGGCTGGCAATCCTGGGCCTGGCCAGACAACAGCCTTGCTCCCTTGCAGTGGAATATCCAAATGTGGCCACCTATGACAGAAAAGCAGAAGAAAACACTGGAAAGGGAGAGGAGTTGTAAACGGATTGTCTACCATCACAGGAGCAAAACCCACAGAAGGTACGTTGTAACAATACTAGTTCTTAGCGTGGGGTGATGAGGCTTCACACCATTTTGAAACAGCCATGAAAAAGTCATTGATGTACGTAACACATTGATCCCTGCACACAGCTCACAGCAGGCACTTGCCATGTCCTTAAGCTCTGTGTATTGAAGCCTGGACCATCCATGGTAAGATGCACCGAGCCAGGTGTGTGGGGTGCACGTGAGTGATCCCAGCGGCTCAGGAGGCTGAGGCAGGATGATTCCAAGTTCAAAGCCAGCCTCAGCAATCTAGCAAGGCCCTAAGCAACTTAACGAGACGCTGTTTCAAAATAAAAATTTAAAAAAGGGCTGGGATGTGGCTCAGGAATTAAGTGCCCTTGGGTTCAATCCCCTGTACCAAACAAACAAACAAACAAAAAAGCCACCTATACACCCAGAGCCTGCCCAAGGGAGGGCATTGGTAGCCACATCCTGCCAGCCCCCCTAACCACTGCCCTCCTCACTGAAGCAGGCAGGAGAGGGTCCAGATAGTGTAAGGACACAGCCACAGTTGCCCGGCCAAATCCAACCAGGCATTTCAAAAAACAGCACGGAGAGGCGGTACGACTGACTCCAGTCATGAGGCCGACTCCTACCGGGTCCCGTCAGAACCCAGTCTGGACCCACACCCTGAGCTTTCTACAGCAAGCCATGAGTGAACCCCACTCAACCCTCATGGGCAGGGTCCACCTGCAGTTTCCTCTGGAGGAAGCTAAGAGCGTGAGCAATGCCTCGGGTCAGAGTCTACAGAGGGCCAGCACGCTCCTGATCCACCTGGCAGCAGGGGCAGGCCTCCCAGGCCAGCAGGGCAGGACCCAGAACCCTGAGGCCACGGGCTGCAGAGCTGAGAGGTGGGGCCGGGGGCAGCGGAGCTCCTGTGGAAGGCATCCAGTTGCTTATCTTGAAGACATTCCTGGGACAGGGAGCAGGAAGGCAGGTCAGGAACCTGGCGGGAGGCCACTCAAGCCCAAGAGGAAGATGCCAGGCCCAGGCTGCTCCAGGTGAGAGAGCAGGAAGCAGGGGGGGCTTCCAGGGCAGCAGCTGGGAAGGCCGACCTCCAGGATGGGTGTGAGCGGGAGTGGCAGGGGAGGCACCCAGGTGCTCTGACTTCCGACCGGGGTGCCAGGTTCACCATCTCTGGGGAAGGAACACAGGTCTGATTTCTACCTGGGCCCTGAGTCTGCCAGTAGGATAGGTAGGGAAAGGCGTGTGGTGGGGTGAACCAATGGCCCAGTTTGGGCCAGATCCACAAACTGAGTGTCCATTGTTCAAGACTGACCCTCAGTGGGCAGGATAGGAGGCCATCTGGGAGGGGAAAACAGTGGGAGATCCTGGGAAGAAGCCAGTGACAAATGCCCACTGGATTTGGGAATTAGGTCACGGAGTGGAGTAACGAGGACAGAAGCAGGCTCAGGGTTTGGAGAGTGAAAGGAGGGAGTGAACTGAAGCCTAGTGGAGGGATGAGTGGCTTGGGGAACACAGCAGACGCCAGGCTTCCAGGGGGGCCAGTTCCTAAGAAAAGGGGGATGAAACAGGGAGCAGGCAGGAGGAGGGGAGGGCGGAGCGCAGCCCTGGAGGAGCACAGGGAGTTCCGACCCCCACCACGGGGCTCCTTCCAACAGCTGCAGCCCACACAGGCCCCACAGGGGTCGGGGGCGACAGTGCTTCTTCACGCAGGCACGAGACCCCTCCCCACACTCCCATCCCAACACCTGAGCCCCTGGAGGGCCACCAGACCAGGACAGCAGGTCTGTGCCTGGATCCTGCCAGCACAGCCACCCCGGGGAGTTACCAGAACTACGTCCTCAGGAAGGCCTAATCAGAACATGGGGACATCTGAGAACCCATGCCCTAATGACCCCTGGTGACTGGTGCTTGCTGGAGTCTGAGACATGGGCCTGACACCTCTGTCCAGTTCCACTGGCCTCTGTGGGCAGCTCTGCCGGGGAGTCTGCTGCTCTGGGGTGCTGGGACCACCAGGCAGAGGGAGGACAGAGCAGGCGGCTTCAGCAGCCAGTAAGAAATCGTTCGCCTACCAGAGTCGGGCCCACGGTGGAGGGAAACCGTCGGAATAACCCCCCGGGACTGGGAGGCAGCTGCAGAAGTCCCAAGCAAGATGGGCAGCGGGGCAGCCCCAGAGCCCTATGGGGCCATGCCAGAGGCAGAGAGTTGGATGGGGCTGTGGAAAGGTGCGGGTATGGGCTCTGGGAGGGGCCAGTGCTGGAGCTGGCCCTGGATCTGATGGGCAGAGGACACTGCACTCCCCAAGCCCGTGTCCTGTGCTCACTGGCCCTCCTCCAGCCACCCCTGCTTCTACTGACACCACCCTCCAGGAACACACTGTCCACCTGCCAGGACCCAGGGCAGGGGATCACAGCACACAGCTCAGCACTGGCCCAAGGGTCATGCTTGCTGCTGCTAACCCTGACCCCCTGCAGTGTGTCCAGGACCTCACCCCCAGGAGCACCGACGGCTGGACTTGTTCTTAACTGGAAGACTCAGAGCTCACCTACTGCCCATTTCCCAGGCTGGGACTCCCCCAGGCTCGGCGTTCTACAACATGCCGACATCGCCATTGTCTCAAACTGAAA
The DNA here is from genome assembly GCF_001458135.2 of Marmota marmota marmota. Taxonomy (NCBI): domain Eukaryota; kingdom Metazoa; phylum Chordata; class Mammalia; order Rodentia; family Sciuridae; genus Marmota; species Marmota marmota. The sequence goes on along the minus strand of NW_025999895.1, from coordinate 3,197,560 downwards.
CTGTCACCCACCTACGGCCTCCTGAAACCAGAAGCAGCCCGCTACTCCCTGGCTACTTCCTTGGCCTCCTCGACTGACTGCCCGGGCCAGACCTTCATTGTATGTGCTCCTGACTCCACTTCATGAATGCCCAAGGGACCCTACTTGGCTGCTCACAGGACGGTCAGCCTTACCTGCCACCCTCTGTACTCCACCCCCGCACCCCCGTTGGGCTATGATGCAGACACTATCAGCCCAGGAGTCCACTAAGCAAATGAGATCCTGTTAACCTGGCCCTGGTGCCCAGCTTGCCAACCAGGACGACCAGGCTTTCTCTCTGTCACGCTGTGGCCCCTGCTTTGACACACTGCCTGGCCTGAGGCTCATCAGGAGGCACCGGGCATCCCTCCTAGTGACTGTGAGTCACAGTGGTGCTCACCCAGGCTGGATCCCTCAGCCCTGCCTGCAAGGTCCATTGCACCATGGGAGACTCTCACTTGGCCGTCACACATCCCAGAGTGGCCAGTGTTCAGAGAACAGTGACAACACAGTGTGGCCTCCCCATAGCCACTGTATCCCCAGTGGTTTGAGGCCACTGGCCACTGCCTGGCTGGTCAGAGGGCTGCAGCAAGGCCCGAGAGTGCCCTTTCCTCCACCTGGTGGCAGTCTCACCTCCAGGCTTCCTCTCCTCTCCTCCTTTGAGTTGTCTGACCCAACCTTGAGGGGCCAAGTCCAGAACTGGGTTTGAGGGACATCTTCGTGGAGAGCGTGGAAAAGGCCCTGAAGAGGTGCGGGAGGTGAAGGCTGGTGACGGAGCTGCCAGGCAGCGCGCAGCAGCACTCACTGCACAGGAGCCCACAGGCTCCGCCCAGGCAGGTCAGCTCCTCTCCTGGTTCCCCAGGGCTGCTCCTGCCACTCTAGCCTCCTGGCCACTGGGCACCTCTGTATGACCCTGCCTGCTCCTCCCAGACCTGCCATGGCTGGCAGCAGGGCTCAGGACCAGTGCTGTCCAGGAGAACCTAGATGAAGTTCCCAGATGGCCACAACCCCAGTCCACACGGACACAAGTCTTACCACGCCTTCCAAGCTGTGGCCAGACACTGTTGGGTCAGAATGGGCTGCCAGCACCAGCCCTGTGGCCACTCTGCCCTCCATCCTACCACATGCAAAGCAGGCAAGATTCCCACCGGATCTTCCTGCCCCGTATTAGCCAACAGTGAGAAATGTCATTGGTCACTGAAATCCATTATTTCTCTCATCTTTCCCTAGAGATGCAAATATTAGTCAATTAAAAACCTAAAAAGCAATAAAGCTGGGCATGGTGGCTCACGCCTGTAATCCCAGTGGCTCGGGAGGCTGAGGCAGGAGGATCTCAAGTTCAAAGCCAGCCTCAAAGTCGAAGTGCTGAGCAACTCAGTGAGACCCTGTCTCTAAATAAAATACAAAATAGGGCTGAGGATGTAGCTCAGTGGTTGAGTGCCCCCGAGTTCAATCCCCAGTTTACACCCCACCCCCAAAAAAGAGGTCTAATATCTAGAGTATATAAAGAACTAAAAAAAAAAAAAAAAAAAGCAACAAGTAGAATAAACTGCTTCTGCTTCAAATATCCTTGGTAGAGTACTCACTAAAAACCACCCACAGAACTGAGTGGACCACTCAGTCTCAAACCCTCCTGTTGTCATTCTGTCCTGGACAGGACCAGGCTGCGCTGCCAGACTGACTTGGAACTCCTAGGCTTAGGCAATCTCCCACCTCAACATCCCATTAGCAGGGACCTGGGGCTGTGGGGGACACTGGCACCCCACCTTTGACTTGGGAATAGGAGTGGCGGACTCGCGCCTTTGTAAAAGTCAAAGGAAAAAGACGACCGAGAAGGCTGGGGCTGGCTCAGCGGCAGAGTACTCCCAGCTTGAGCAAGACACTGGGTCCATCCTCAGCACCACACAGAAATAAAACAAATAAAGGCCTTGTGTACATCTTCAAAAAAAAAAAAAAAGACACACAGAAAGGACTCACAACAGCACATTATTTATTGCACCAAGATCTTGGCAACATCTGGGGCTCCCCAGGCCACTGGAGAGGAAGTACAGAGGGCAGGGACGCCTGTACACACATGGGTGTGGCCACACAACCAGGACACAGTGGGAAGTGGCTCCTCACGATAGGTGAATGGGGCAGTGAGGAACACTGGTGAGGGCCCACTGCACAGGGGCCGTCACCTGCACTCCCAAGCACAAAGGCAAGCTCTGTGCCGAGAGGCCACCATGGCAAGAACTGAGGTCACTAACATGTGCTTACACACTACGGGCACCCTGAACGGGGGGTGGGTGGTGGTGGTGGTGGTTTCTGGGCCTCATTCTTCTTGGTCCCTGTTTGGCTGATGGTTTTCTGGGAAGGGAGGGGCTGGCTTCTGCCGGTCAGCGATGAGCACCGTCAAAAGTCAGGTCAGGCACTCCACCACCTGGGAGAGGGAGGCAGCCCCTCCAGGACAAGGGTTTGCAGCGTGCAATCCAGCGGAGAAGGAAGAGACCCACTTGGAAGAGGGGAGAGCGAGAGGGGAGGTCAATTCTGTGCTAGAAGACAACTAAATTTAACTACAAGGCATTATGAAACGAAACGGCTGGGGACGCAGTTCATACAGGAAAGAACGTCAGCGCCTCAAGAGGAAAAGCAAGCCCTGGCCTCCCCAGACAACAGGTCACGAAGCCATGGCCCACTTCCTTCTGGGATGGGGAGCAGCCAACAGATCAGCCCTGGTGCCACTCTTCCCTCCACCTTCTTTTAAAAGGAAATACGAAAAACAGGAAACGAAAACAAAAAGAATCTCCTCCCCATAAAGAAAAAGTAAGTCTTCTTTCTACACCAGGATCAAGTGAGGCCCCAAGTGTGGCAGCAGAGCAAAATAAGGGTGGCACAGGCCAAGGGCAGAGGTGGGCCCTCCTGGGGAGGGCCAGCGCCCGGCACTGTGAGCAGCGCCTGGAAGGTGCCATCCTCCTCAGAGAGCACCTCCGCGAGGAGACCCAGGCCCGTCCAACCACACGTCTGCAGTCAGGGCTTGCACAGGGGAGGGGCGTGAACAGTACAATCAGCCAGACTCCACGGCGCTCCCAAGACTGAGTACACGAAGCCAGGGTTTGCGTATCAGGGAAACATACTGTACAGGAAGCCACAGGCCTGCTCGGATATCAGCTAACGGAGACCTCATCCCCAAGATCACCACTTCTGCAGAGACCCACGGGTCACTGCAGCTGAAGGGAAGCTACAGCCAAACCATCAGGAGAGGCAGCAGCCTCGGAAGCAGATGCGTTGGCATTACTTTCAAGGGTTCCCATCCCAGCCTCTGCTCTCCACAGAGCTTGGAGTTCCTGTGAGGAGGAGATACTCCGGAAGGGCCAACCCCAGGCAGGAAAGGGAAAGGCAGCAATGTGGTCAGTGCAGGACCTTCCTCTCTGAGGCAGACAGTAAGGCATACAGTCACAGGGCGCAGCACGAGACAGCGCCACCTGCAGGGAACAAGGGGTGCTCGCCAGGAAGAGCCAAGGCACCCTGCCACTCTGAGCACAGGACAACTGGGGAAAAGCCCCAGAGCTGGGGCAGACAGCTCTGCCCACCCAGACCCCACTGTCCATGACCACAAGGTCACTTGGCCTTTCTGGAGGCCCCATAGCGAGCTGCCGGTCTGCGTGACACCACATGCCAGGGCTTTGCGTGAGGGGCCTTTCGTGAATGTCTCCACAGGTTCTGAGCCGTAGAAGCCCAGGCCTCACGGGTCCCCTAAGACGGTGGGGACAGGAGTCCCCTGCCGAGGCAGGCTCACAGTGCAGCAGCCTAGAGGTGACAGGGAGGTGGAGTCTGCTTGAGGCCACTCTTCAGATCCAGACAGAGTTCCCAGGAAGTGACGGCCCTAGAGGGTACGGGACAGGCACATGTCCTGGTGAGGAGAGAGACCTGATACTCCCAGAACACCCTCGAGTGAGTCCCCGCAGGATAGGGGTACAGCCCTCTCGAGGGAGCTGGAAAATGTCACAGGGTCCTCTCCTACAAGGGACAGGCGCATGCACACCAGACAGACACACAGACATACCATACACGCCACAGCAGACCCACAGACACCACGCCCAGAACACGCACACACAGACACACACCGGAGACACCACCCCTACAACGGACCTCAACAGCATGAGCTCAGCGGCGGTGGCTGAGGCTGGTGGCCTTGGCTGGATGAGTCACAGACCAAAAGTTCCGTCTACTCTGAAGCTTCTGGAAAGCATTGAAGTTTCTCTTCTTCTCTCTCTTGAGTTTTTTCATTTTCTTCTCCTACATCAAGAATCAGGCGTTACAATTCTCAGGAGGGCTGCCCTGAGCCCAGTCTCCTACGTGGGAGCACCCCGGCACAGGGGTGCCCCCACACAGTGAGTGACACCCTCTGCAGGAGGCCTGCCACCCAGCACTGATGAAGGTACCCCAGCAGCGTGGCCAATGCCTGCCCACAGCACCAGACACACCACCTGGAGCTGGCCGAGCCACTTTCTCCGAAGCTTCAAACTGCTATCAGAGTTCAAGACATCCCTGCCCTTGGCCCAAGCTGAGCAACACCATCCTACTGTCAGCCCACAGCCATGTCACGAGTCCTACCTTTCCTCGATCAAACTCCTCATCCCAGTGGTCAAGCACAGTCTGGGTACGGGCCAATCTGCTGTCTTCGATGGCATCCTGACTGATCGCGGACGGCTCCCCACTCCAGCTCAGAACTGCACAACACACCCGCCGTCAGCACATGTGGGCTCCCAGACCCTGTGGGCCACTCTGACCCTGTGCGCCAGGGAAGCCTGTCTACCCCCACATGTTCAAAACGTGTGAGTGCCACCTTTTGGCAGAGACAGACATGAGAGGGAAAAAGGAGGGGCACAGTGACCAGGACGGTCAACATGGGAACAGCATCAGTGAGTCAGTGAGCCCTGAATTCTGCATCACCAATCATAGAGCTCTCTTTTTTCCCCCTTTTTCTTTAGGGACTGAGCCTAGGGGCACTTCACTGTTGAGCTCCACCCCCAGTCCTTTGTAAAATTTTCATTTTGAGACAGGGTTTGGCTACGTTGCCCATGCTGGCCCCACCTTGTGGTCTTCCTGCTTCCCCCTCCTGAGCAGCTGGGATGACAGGTGTGCACCACTGTGCCCACCTGTTTTTGTAAATCCACGCCCATGTTTGAGAAACAATGTCTCATGCTTGCTCTCAAAATTTGCCTTACAAATGAGGTTCCGAGCCCAGCCTGCATTCAGGGTCAGGAGCTTTTTGCCCTGTCCCTCCCTAGCTGGGACCTTGACACTGCCACCTTACCTAGAGCTGTGTGTGCGGCTGTCATGCCCACAGACCTCTGGAGCTGCTCTAGATTCCTCTAGGAATAGGACCCACGCTTGCCCACCTGCAGAGGACAGTACCACGTCCTGTCTGGACATACCTTTGCTCCCGTAGGCCTTGTCAGAGGAGTATCTGAGCAACTCCTGGACCACATCGGGTTCTCGCTCTCTGTTCCAAGGTACAAGAGGAGCCTGTCCTGGCCCTACAGATAGGAGATGAGGGGACTGTCACACACCCATCACTGACAGCCACCTGCAGAATTCGTGAGCGGTAAGTGCTCACCCACACTGCAGTGCCTGAGTGCTGGTAAGTACTCTACTCAACAGAGAAGGCTGCTGTCCACGTTAGTTCATGAAAATGATAAGGGCAGAAAATAAGAGAAGCCAGAAAGCACAGCCCTGCAGCCAGCAGGAGGGGACACCATGAGTCGACCCTGCCTTGTGGCCAGAAACAGCCTGCTACAGTTTAGATCTTAGGGTTCCCCAGAGGCTCACGTCTGGAGGCTTGTCCTCAGGAAGGTGCTACTGCGGTGACAGAAGCTGTAATAAGCAGGGCCTAGGGGGAGGTTCTCAGGGCACAGTGGGACCCCAACTCCTTCCACTTGTCTTCCACGTCCCGAGGTGAGAGCCCTGCTCCGCCACATACTCCCAGCACTACATGCTGCAGACCTGGGGCTGGGCCCCCAGAGCTGTGAGCTAAAACACACCCCTTTTCTCCTAATTATCTCAGGCATTTGTGCTAGTGATGTAAAGTTAAAGACTTAACGCATGGGCCAGTGCTCAGCAAAGGCCTCACACAGGACAGGGAAGTACCCCCATCACTTTTGCCACCAGAGCTCCTCAAAGCTGCCTGTGTAGTGCCTAGATGTGGAGCATCTCCCAGAGGCTCATGCACTGAAGGCTTAGTCCCCAAAATGGCACCGTCCAGAGGCTGGGCTTGGGCTGTTGGGAAGTCATGGGGTCTCTGACCTCGTCAGTATTCAATCCATTGACATCAAAGTGGACCCTTGGGAGACGGGGTAAGGGGCTGGCAGGTGGGGTGCGGTGGCAGGAAGTAGGTCACTGGGGGGCACACGCTGGTACTTATCCTGTCCCTGGCCCCTTCCCCTCTCTCTGCTTTCTGGCTTCACAAACTGCCTTCCTAAACCACACCCTTCCACCCCAGGCCTAGGACATGGAGCTGCCCACCATGGACAGAGACCTCTGAAACTGTGAGCAGCCTTCATCAGGTATTTTGGTCGCAGTGACAGAAACCTGACTAATGTGCCCAGAGTGCTCACCCAGACGGTCCCCAGGAACCTGGCCATTCATACTCCACACGGGGACTGCAGAGACACTAGGCCTCAGCCTCTTGGGGCCCTCCGGATGATCGTTCTCTTCTTCCTCCCGTGGCGCCTCCCGCTTTCTTTTCCTCCTCCTCTTTTTCCTTGGAGACTCCATCCTGGCTGCAGGCTCTCTAGGGTCAGGGGAGGGGCAGCTGCTGGGAGTCGGAGGCAGAAGTCAGAAGTCGAGACAATGCACAAAGACGGGCACCCCACCACAACAGGACGCCTAGGTGGCACAGCGCTCACTCTGCACTGGCTTAGAGAAGTGGCTGGGTACATGGGGGCTGGGCGCCCACAGCCACACCAGCGTGACGCTAGTGCAGCTGGGACAAGCCCTATTCACTACACATGCAGGCTGCTGTGGCCCCCAGAACACACAACCACCCTGCATCTTTGGACACCCTGCTCATGCAGTGATGGCCATGGCTTAGAAGCACCTGTCCTCTCTGCTGTCAGTCACTCAAGGGACCGAGGTCCACCAAAAGCCTCACAGACTACATTTTTAGGATTCCAGAACAGCATATCTTTGTAGATTGCACCCACCTGGGAATGGATTATTTCACTTCTCATTTTTTTTCTGAAAAATTTTTTGGAGCTGTATGCGGAGAGAATGCCTTTATTTTATTTTTATGTGGTGCTGAGGATCAAGCCCAGTGCCTTACACATGCTAGGCAAGCGCTCTGCCGCTGAGCTATAGCCCCAGGCCTGATTTTTTTTTCCCCTTTTTTTGGCAGTAGGGATTGAACCCAGGGTGCTTAACCATTAAGCCACATCCCAGCCCTTTTTATTTTTTGAGACAGGGCCTTGCTAAGTTGCCCAGGTTGGCCTTGAACTTAGGATCCTCCTGTCTCAGCCTTCTGAGTTGCTGGATAATGGCATGTGCCACAACACCCGGCGTGCTTATGATTTCTCGATGGAGAGACCGGGGCGTGTCTCTGACCTGTGCTCACCTGGGCCAAGGTGGGTCCTGGGGTAGCCCGACTCTCCCGAATCCCTCCACTCCTCTCCTCCTCCGCTTCCTGCTACTCAGGTGGTGGGCTTCTAGGACGTTTGCCTGTGGCCGTGTGCCCTCTTCCTCCTGTGGATCAGCTGCAAGCTCTGCCTGGTGCTTCTTCCTGCTCTTGGGACTCCAGGGCTGCCCCCGAGTCTGACCCTCCTGAGGGGCTACGGCGGCCGTGTCCTCTGGACACTTCCTCTTCTTCCTTTTCCTCTTCCTGCGGGGCGCCACAGCTTCTCCCCTGAGGCACTGGGGCTGACGGGCCACTGAGCCTAGTTTCTGGGGCTCTCCTGTGAGCAGCTTCTTCTTCTTCCTAGAGGGGCTCTGAGGGGCCTTGCTGGCCTCCAGTGACGGCTGGTGTGAAAGGGACGTGAAGTCCCCATTGACCTGAGGCAGGGCAGTCCAGGAAGAGGAACGGCTCTGTGGCTCTGAAGTCCCTGGGGACTGGGGGCTACTACTGGTCAGTGATGTAGAGGGAGGGCTAACAGGCGGCTTTGGATGGCTGGATGATCGGGGGATAGGTGACACAGCCCTGTGGGGACAGGGGATGATAAAAAAGGTCATTCTGAAAAACCCACACAGAGCTCTTCCCCCTGCCCACCTTCATCCCCTTTCCAAAACAGTCCTTTCCTGTAATTCTCAGACACATGAGTCACACGTATGTGAAGACAGGCTGACAATAAAATCAAAATCTCTTTAGATCGGAGTTAATGAGAACTGTACGTCATACTTCCTTGAGAGTAAGAGGTCACAGGTTTTTTTTAAAACTCTATTGTTTCTGCTTTTTGAGCAACAGTTCACGAAAGTCCCCTCGGTATGCACGTTTCAGCCCCAGAGCAAGGCAAACCCTGAAGAGCAAGGCAGAGCAAGGCAGCCCCAGAGCAAGGCAGCCCCAGCAGCCTTCTCAGGAGGGCAGGCACGGCCCGCAGCACCACGGTTATTTTCCTCTGACTCTGGGCCAATAACTCAGGACCACGACTTGTAAAGCCGAGCTGTCCTGCGAGGTGTGCACGGGGCAGGACTGGGCTGTGCTGGGGCCCGCGACCTGCCTCTCGCCAGCCCTGCAGGGCCAAGCTCCAGAGCCATTAGCGCTCATCTGGCCAGAGCAGCAAGGCTGCCAACCTCAAAGGGTAACGGCATCAGTAGGACTATCGTCATTGTCACCATCACCTCAACCAGGGCAGACCACAGCACCATAGCAGCTATACCCCTGGACCCCAAGGCTGGGCCACCCCAGGTGTTCTCTGGAGTTTTTTTTTTTTTTTCTTTTTTTGGTGAGATGGAGTGAGTAATCAGGGATTGAACTCAGGGGCACTCCACCACCGAGCCACACCCCCAGTCCTATTTTGTATTTTATTTAGAGACAGGGTCTCACTGAGTTGCTTAGCACCTCACTTTTGCTGTGGCTGGCTTTGAACTCAGCATCCTCTCAAGCAGCTGGGATTACAGGCGTGCACCACCATTCCTGGCTCCCCTGGAGTGTTTTCATAAAGGTTATGTGACAAAGAAACCAAGAGAAAATACCCAACAGATGTCTGGATATTTGCAGACTACCAAGTGCAAAACTACCAGGCCAGGGTCAGGGGTGCACACCCAAGTGGGGACGGTCCCAGGCTGCCTCCAGGGTAAGGCAGGTGGAGTCACGCAGGGAGAGTCCAAGAGGCCATGTCCCTCACCCGTGCCCTCTCTCACACCTTCCCAGCTGCCCAGGGGTTCCAGTCCATCAGCCTCCACTGTCAGGGAGACACTACTCTGCCCTAGGCACTCTCGAGAGTGGCGAGCTCCTGTCAGGGAGCCCACTAGGAGGGGCGGGAGGACTGGGAAGCCTATCCACAGAAGGTCTGAAAAGCCCCAAGGCAGAATCAAGCCTCCCTACTCCAGAAGCCACATCCAGCCAATGGCAGGAGCCCCTGGGGACCCTCTGCGGGTTGAGGAGGCAGGGCACACTGCTGGGAAAACAAGATGCGACCCTGGCTGGCAAAACGGATGGCCCTGAAGGACTCCAGGCCTGAGTTCACGCACAGCCTTTCTCTTCCCAGTGAAGCTCTGTCCTGGGGCTGGCCAGGGGCTTCAGGACAGGGAAGCCCTCGGCACACCCAGCACCACACACGTGTGGCAGACAGACGAAGACTGTGACAAAAACAGCAAGCCAGGACACAGAGACCCTCTGCCATCGACCAAGCGGGGTCTGCTGCTGAATGGAAAGGGAGCAGGCAGGAGGGGACCCCATCCTGGACCCTCATGGCTCCTCACCTGCCATGCACCCTCACCACAGGAGTGAACCAATGGAACCCGACAAATGCCTGGATTGGGGCCCCCGCCCGAGCTCACCTGGTTCTACTGACAGCCCAGGTGGAGGCAACGACGGGGTGAGCAGCTTCCATGGGGGAGGTGAGGTCGGAGAATGGTGAGGGGGGAGGTGAATGGAGGTCATTGCCGGTCGCCCTCCGCAGGGTGCTGGCCTGCAGTTATTGACATAAATAAAAACTTGGTGGTCTAAAAAAGGTTTCCGTGAGTGAAGAGGGAAAAAGAACCAAAACAAAACAAAACAAAAAAAAACAACAAACAAACAAACAAAAAAAACCAAGAAACAAAAACAGAAAAACAGGGCCCAGAAAGGATAAGGGGACAGGAAGAGAAAACAGGGGAAGGGAGAGGAGGGATGGTAGGAGAAGAACCAGAAGAGTGTTGTTGGTTAGAAACAAAAAGGAAGAAGGAAGGAACTTTAACAAAACCTCAGCACGACACAGCACGGTGTCGCGCCCCAGCCCTAGAGGCACCCCACCCCACCTGCACAAGGCCCCCAGGCTCATGCTGCCCCAGTGCCCCTGCCACCACACGTGGCCGGGTGAGCCTGGCTTTCGCCCTGGGGCCCACTTGAGCTACTCCACCTGCAGCAGCGATGGAGGCCCACCCTGGGCCCAGCCCCAGGAGGACTGAAGGATGGACTCCCTCACCCCCGCCCCCCAGACGGCCCTTCTGCAACCTGCAAATCACCAGGGACGCCCAAAAGGCACTTGGTACCTCTGAAATGAGGAAGGCCGCCGCCTTCGACATCTCCCACTGCCCCGCTATGGCCAGCTGGCCTGAGACCCCCGTGCCCACCTTCCTGGCAGACAGGGCCAGCCTCTTGGCTGGCGGTGGAGACATGAGGTTCGCAGGCTCAGTGGTGGCGCTGCCCAGGGCGGGGGACTTCAGCTTCACCACTGCAGAATCGGCTTCACTTGGTGGTGCTCTGGAGGGACCGGAGGGACAGTCTGTTTCCTGAGAAGCACAGATGCGGACAGCCGTGCCCCCGCGGTCCTGCGGAGCCGTGGCAGGCTCACTGCTGGCAGAGTGCTCCGGGCTAGAGCTGCTGGAAGCCCCCTTCTCAAGGTCCGTGCTGCCGTCCTCCTCCTGCAGCCCAAGCCCATTGGCAGTGGCGCTGGCCAGGAGCTTCGGTGAGGTAGAGGGGACGGTGTCTCGGCTGGCCCAGGAGCCCTGCCGACGGCTCCCCGATTCACTGGTACCAGGGGAGCCCTGAGGAGTTCGCAGGGACGGGGAGAAGTGCTGTGGGGGAGTTGGCTTCTTCACCTTCTTCCCAGGCTCCTCCAGAAGGGTGGGGGTGTGGGGGGGTGTTTGGGAGAGTCTGGGGGAAGGTGACCCCAAGGGCAGCTTTGCAGGAACACATCCATTCTGTGACTTCAGGGCCGGCACAGAGCCATTCCTGGAAACAGGCACGCCGATCTCCTCGGGGACCTGCAGCTTCCTCACCAGCACAGGGTCTGGTCGCTGAGGGAGAGCAAGGGGAGAGCAGTCAGGGCCCCTGCGGGCGCTGGCCAGGCCCTGCCTCGAGGACAGAGCAGCAGTCAGCAGCAGGCATGAGGTGAAGGCTGGAACGGGCGTGTGGTAAAGTGCTACTGTCCTGACCGGTTACTGTCCTGACCGGTTTTAGTACACATGACCATCTTCACAGCAAAGCAGAATGTTGTCACCAAGTGAGAAAAAGTACAAAGAAAAAAGGTCCCAAAGAGCCAGCACTAACAGCCACTTCTGAGTGGTCTGGTGCACAGGTGTGTCCCCCTTTGTCTCAAGGCCACACCTGAAGCCTCTCCCCAGGTTCTGCTCAGTGATGGCTGCTGTTGTGGTCAGCGTACAGCCTGTGCTGTCTCCTGCTGTGGGGACAGCACACTAGTAGATGAGTCCTTCCTACATTCACTGCAAGTGGATGAAAATACTCTTAACTCTGTGTTTAATGCTTCATCTGGACCCTTCCCTGCTTGACCCCAAAGCTCCAGAAGGCCTCTCTTTACTCTGCACTGCTGTGGGCTTGCGCCACTTTACCTTCATACCCACGGCAGGTGCACTGCAGGGAGGTGCCACCATCTGAAGGAGCTTTTTATGTTATAAATGTTAAACTTCTGGGGCTGGGGCTGTAGCTCAGTGGTAGAGTGCCTGCCTAGCATGTGTGAGGCACTGGGTTCAACTCTTAGCACCACATATAAATAAATGAATAAAGGTCCATCAACAACTTAAAAAATGTTAATTTTTCACTGTGTCCATTGAAAAGAAAAATTTTGTGTTGGGAATCGAACCCAGATCATTACAACATATGCATAGCACACACTACGGCTGACTGTGCCCCCAGCTCCTTGTTCTACAATGTTTTCTTTGTTTATTTTTAAGATTTTATGTATTGGGCTGGGGTTATACATAGCTCAGGGGTAGAGCCCTTGCCTAGCATGCATGAGGCACTGGGTTTGGATTCTCAGCACCACATATAATAAATTAAAGAAATGACCATCAACAATTAAAAAAAAAATTTAACAAAAAAAGATTCTATACATTCAGTTTTAGTTCAGCCAATTTATACTTTTTCTAAATTCTCTCTCGATTTTAAGCTTAGAATGTCTTCCTTTTTCTAGAGGTTTAATTAGAATGCACTTTTATTTTCTTTTGAGATTTTTGGCCTAGGTTTTATTTTTTTGTTTTTAGTGCTGGGGATTGAACCCAGGGGTAGGGTACTCCCCAGCCCTTGTTACCCTTGTATTTTTTGATACAGGATCTTGTTAAGTTGCCAAGGCTGACCTTGAGCTTACAATCCTCCTGCCTCAGCCCCCCAAGTACCTGGAATTACAGGCATGGGCTACCACGCCCAGCTGCCCATATTTTATAATAGTCTATGCTTTGCTGTTTTCTAACAGGAATAAGTCTTTCCATTGCACTGCTATTGAAATGTTCTAGAATACTAAAACTCGCACAATCCTATTTAAAGCAAAACAACTTTTATGCAAGCAACTGCAGCATATGTGGAAAACTCCGTGTAATGAAAACACTAATGGTTAAGTGCAACAGCTTTGCAGATGTGCCCGCACAGGATCCCGGGTGCCTATAGCCACCCTCAGGTACAACTCCTCTGCCTGCGGCCCTCCTGACCCTGAGAGCTGTTGCCGATTCTGCAGTTAGATCATGCACTTCAATTCCTACATCAATTCCCATGAGCCTCATTTCCACTTCTCTTTTCTTGGATGCTGAGGGAAAGACAGCTGTCCACATGTAACTACCCCACTGCAGACTGGGAAACAACTGCTGCCTGCCTGGTGTGGGCTTAGCTCTGGCCAGAAGGAAGAAGTCACTTGGTGACAGTCGCCAGGGCCACTGACTCTAAACGGAAACGGCTAATCACCTTGCCAGGAAAACTGAGTTCTCAACTGCTTCAACAGAAAACTTCAGGTACCTACAAAGATGGCTTCCAGGGGCTCCCTGACGGCCGGCATCTTGCCACAGGGCTTCACTGTGCTTTCCTTAGGCTGTGCAGACCCAAGTGCTTCCCTATTGCTAAACCACCTGGGCAAACTGCAGACACAACGTCCTTTCACCCTCCACGTGTCCAGCTGCTGGTGAAGGAGGATGATCCCTACAGAGCCCCAGGATGGTTATCAAAATCAGGACAGTCGCCTGGCACACACTGTGCACTCAGTGCTGGACTTCAGCTTGGGCTCTCAGTGAGCATGTCTGGATAACAGCAGGCCCAGAGAGCAGGACTGATGCCCCTGGGCATCAGTGAAGAGCTGCTGGCTCAGCCTCTCATGGTCCTCTCTTCCCTCTACCCAACGTCCGTCAGCTGATGGCCGGTTGAGAAAACAAAGCTGACAGATACAAAACCACTACCCGAGACTCCTCCACTCAGCTAAGGTTCCCCCATGAGAAGACTGGACATCTGTGATGCATGAGACAGGAGCTCCAAGAGCCACCCATCACCCCATCATCTTTTTTTGTTGTTGTTCCAAGGATTGAACCTAGAAGCACTTAACCACTTGAGCCACATCCTCAGCCCCTCCTTTTTTTTTTTAAACATTTTTTTAGTTGCAAATGAACACAATGCCTTTATTTTTATTTATTTATTTTTATGTGGTGCTGAAAATCGAACCCAGAGCCTCACCTGCGTTCAGTGAGCTCTCTACCACTAAGCCACAACCTCAGCCCCGTCCTCAGCCCTTTCTGAGATAGGGCCTCACTAAGTTGCTGAGGCTGGCTTGGAACTTAGATCCTCTTGCCTCCACCTCCCTAGCCACTGGGATTGCAGGAGTGCACCACTGCTCCCAACCCACCCCATCATCTCAGTACCTTTGCCATTGATGGGGAGGTAGCTACGCCGTTGCCCATGTTCTTCTTGGTATGATCTAGAACCACACTTGGGCGGCTGGGAAGGGTAGAGCCTGCCTGAGAGATGGGGCTCTCGGGACTTTTCTTAGAGCATGGAATTCTGCAGAGGAAGGAAACAAGAAACTTGTACTGAAGTCCAAAGTTACTACAAAATGGATAGCAAGGGATAATTGGGGTAACTTGAAGTTGAGGTTATGTTTCTTTTTCAGGAAGGGTGAGCAAAGGTAATAAATAAATAAATAAATAAATAAATAAATCCCCCAAACCCCCGAGGGAACCTAACAGGTCTCTTGAACTCACTCTGCCCTTAACCAACAAGAGGCCAGACAGAGCCTCAGACGCGGCTATGTGGGAGGGCCAGGGCCAAGTCTGGGCAAAAGTCTTCCAAATTAGAGGCTCAAGCACCATAAGGCAAAAGACCCCTCATATGTGCATCCAAACCTCAGCAGGGTGGACAGAGCAGCAAAAACACCTCAGTCACCACACCCTTCAATCTCTAGGTCAGGGAGCAGGCCAGGAACAGGTCCCACCACCAGTGGCCTTCCATGCCCACAGGATTGCGTCCTCACAGGGAGGTGCGCTGCCCAGCTGCCACAGGGCAACAAATCATTTGGGGCATCATTACAAGACAACAGATAACTGTACAGGGAGCTTCAAGGCAGCATTAACAGAGGGCAGAAAGAATCCCGTCCTGCCTCCCCAGGCTCTGGCTTTACTCCACAACCAGAGGACCTCACTGAGGTCCCTCCTAGGGGACCAGAAGTATGGCACCTGACTCAGGGACAGTATCTGTCCAACCAAGTTCCCTCCTACTAAACCCCCAATTTCTTCCACACAGGAAAAGTGAGGAGAATAGGGCTCCTCACCGCAGGTAGAAGAGCAGGTAGGCCTGCTGGTTGAGAACCACCTTGACGTTGCTGGAATGGACCAAGGAGTCGTTCATCTGGTACCACTGTCCGTTGCTTGCCTGTGCAGCACGGGGTTGTAGGAAACAAAACAATCACTTCAACAAAACAACATGAAGCATCTTACGGGTACCCCACTGCTGACTAACTAGTAGCCATTCCTCGCTACATGTGTACCACCTGGAGGCTGGGGGACATGGCTCAGACCTGCCTGGCACACGTGAGGTCTCAGGTTCGATTCTCAACACCCCCCCACACACACACACAATGTAATGTCTGTACCCTCCAAATGGGACCCCAAATTGTGCTGAGTTCCAGTTACTTCCCAGTGTCCCTCCTAAAGGGGACTTAGCAGATCTAAGCACCACAGCATCTCCCTAAACTTCTCCAGGTCTAAGGAGACAAGGCAGCCAGTTCTCCAGCACCAGGAGGTCTCACTGGCCCCAGAACACTACAGCTTCTACTGGAACTGTTTTGGTTTCTTTTTGTATTTTTGGTACCAGGGATTGAACACAGGGGCACTTTAACCACGAGCCATATCCCCAGCCCTTTTTATTTATTTATTTTTAATTTTGAGATAGGGTCTTGCTAAGTTGTTGAGGCTGCCTTGACCTTGTGATGCTCCCGCCTCAGCCTTCCAAGCTGCTGGGATTACAGGCGTGTGCCACCGTGCCTGGCTGGAACCATTTTTAAAAACATCTTTCCATTCCACGCATAGAGGCCACAAGGACCTGAACACAACTGTAAAACCTCACCACTTTCCAGAATAAATGTGCAGAGGCCAAGTGTGACTTACACAGGCAAGGCCAGATTGCGCCCAGAAGGCAGCACCAGCCCAGCAACCAGGGAAACTGGGCAGAATGCAGTAGCACCCACCTTCACGTAGCAGTAGTAGTGCCCGGCATGGCAGCTGTAACCTGAGTGGACCAAGACGGCGTAGAGTCCATACATGACAGGATCGCCATTACTCTGGGACATATATGGGCGGATGTTGAGGAATTCCGGATAGCCTACATCCTGTTTGAAAATTCAAGGAAGAAGACCACTTGGCTGTCTTTAACAATCTGGGGCCCCACCCCACACACATACTGGTCCATGATCAATGACAAAGGTCAAGCAGCCAAGGTGTGAGCCCTGTTCAACCCACCTAGGGGAAATGATCTGATTGCGCCGTTTAATGAATTACAATTGTTCTCTTCTTTGTCACACATCTAAGCCAGCTCTCACACTACCTGGCCCCCACCTATAAAATGAGAAGAGTAACTGGTTCCCTTCCCCTCTCCTCTACAGGAGCATGGCCGAGGGAAGAACAGGAACACGTACTGGGGTCTAGGCCTTCAAAAAAAAGATGCTGAATGGATTCAGCCACCTGCTCTGGTAAGTTATGTTTCTAATAGATTGGGTCAGAACAACACTTATGCCAACATTAAAAAAAAAATCCCCCCAAGAATATTTACATATTTTAAATTAGATGAGCTTTACAAGCAACTTGAGAACTCTAGAAAAAATGTTTTAAAAAATTATCTTTCCAAAGACAAGTGCCTTGCCCCAAACCACAGAGCCAGGCTCTAGCTAAGAACACAGTCATCTTTCAGTAAATGCCATTATGCAAAAAGTAGGTCTTTGCTCCACATGTCACAAAAAGCCACAGCATGCAACCACGCCTGTTTTAGACATGAGACAGAACACGGCAGACCACAGCCACAGTCCTGTGTTCACCAGACTTGCTCTTCAGGAAGCCTGACCTTCCCCACTGACAGCAGATGAGGACAAGCAGCAGCTATGGGGAGGGGTTGGTAAGATGGCAGCTCTTGACCTGGGCTGCATACAACAGTGACCTCAGGATTTGATGAAACACAGGTCCCCGGGCCCTGGGGTAAAGAGCAGCCCAGCTGCAGAATGGAGTGCAGTGAGCACGCACCTTGGTGATCTTCCCCCCACTGGAGTTGGCAAAGCGCTTGAGGGAAAGGGTGAGCACGTTGGAAGTCCTGTGGATGGTGAAGCGCTTGCTGGCGGGGACCTTCTTCTTGCATCTATGGAGATGGTGAGTGAAAAGGTGTCAGTTCACACTCTGAAGAACACCCTGTTTGCACTATGTGAATACAAGAACGACGGTCTGTAAGGGAGTCTTCTTAAGTGGGATTTGTGCCTTCTACACTCCAAACACCAAAACCAACTTGCCCTAAGTAAAAGGAAAGCTACTGCAGGGCAGCCAAGGCTGGAGGAAAGATGAAGATGCCAAAGCAAAGATCCCTTACCAACCAGGAGGCCGAACAGATGCACAAGAAAGAACGACTTTGGCGCAACACAGGGAAGAACAAAGTAAAGCAAATGTGGCCAAAAGAAAATAGGCAGCAGGAAATTGCTGCAAGCAAAGCCAGAAGACAGGTAAAAGAAGGAGAGGAAATGGACACAGGTCACCAGCTCCCAGAGCCAAGGGCAGCAGAGCTGGAGAGGAATAAACTGGGCATAGAACAAAAAATTTGAAAAGCAGAAGGAAATATTCTTTAGCAATCACAGCTTTAAAATAACCTACACATAAAGACATGTACCCAACAAGACTGCACAACACCAGAAGACCAGGCAGAGCCCTATGTGTGGAGCATGCCTCTTCTAAGGCTAGCAGGTGGTTCTCGGCCACTCACTATCAGTGAGGCCTCGAGCCAGTCCCTTCCCTTCCCTGTGCCTCAGTTTGCCCATCCTGGGCAGTGGGGATAATAGCGGTCCCTACTTCACAAATCAATACATGTGCAGATACAGGGCACAAGCCACTGTAGAACCAGGGCCATGCCTTTGTTTGTGTTACTGCAGGATTGTTCATGAGACAGCAGGCTACTTGAGAAACACAAGCAGGGGTCACTCCACGAGAGGACAACATGTGCCGGGTCAGCACTTGTCTACACCTTCTGGACAGCCAGGCTTTTCCAGGGGCAGAGGGAAACTTACTTAGCACACATATAGGCATTGTCTCCACTCAGGACATCTGGCTTCACAAAAAGTTCCAGAGCACGCACAATATTTGCAGCTTGCTGAGAAGGAGAAAAACAGGGACTCGAATCAACAGCAAGAAAAAGGCTGACTCAAGAAATGCTGGATTTGGTCTCTTCCAGAAAAGGCTGAGGCAGCAAATCACAAAACTTAATTTTACATAGAACTGGTGCACTAACTGCCCACTCCTGAGATGGGAAAGTCCACCACAAAGGAGTAGAGAGCCAGGCTGTGCCCTTTCTCTGGTGGTCACAGTGACATCTACGTCAGATGTACCACGTGAATCAGTTCCTTTCAACCAGACTGCAGCGGGATCGGTTCAGACAACTGCAGTGAAGGTAGAGCCCAAGGCCTCGCAATAGCAAGCCCAGCAAACTGAAGGGCCCCAGGCATGCCCTGAAGTCTGCAGGTTGTGTGGGGTGACTACGCTGGCACGCTGCTGCTGGGCACCTAAGGCTCAGTTCACCACTTTTTTTTCAAATGAAAGGAATACACACAGGAGAAAGATGGACAGACATGCAGATGCGCTGCACCCGCGGCAGCCAGGGTTCTTTCCTTGCTCTGTCGCTCGTCTGCTCTGGCGCCTGCCCCCCACTGCGCTCCCTCTTCTGATGCACACGTGAGCACAGAGCCTCCCATACCCGGATCTCCAGCGCGATGTCCAAGTAGGGGTCATAGGTGTCCGAGACGCTCTTGCACACGGCACACTTCACTGCAACAGAACAAGAAAGCAGTGGGTAGCCCACGTGGGGACCCAGGCTCCAGCACCCAGGAGGAGGCTGAGGGCTACAACTAACTCTCCACTGGCTTTTGCGAAGAGGATCGCCATGCCAGCCCCTTGAGAGTCAGAGTTGTGAGAGCTCCCTCTCACCAGCGGCGCTGCAATGCCAGCCCCACTCCTGTGGGCCTGCCCTGACGCCGACAGGCCAGCCTGGTGAGCCCTCTCAGGAGGAGGACAACAGCGCAAGCCGAGGACCTAAAATAGCACCACCACTCTGTGTGCATGCTCCAAACTTTTTCTCTTAGAAGTGAGCAGTGGACCTAGCAGGTGACCAGGGCTTGAGAGCCCCGTGACTGCATGCCTGGAGGCTCAAGGTTCCTGAGTCACGCTCCAACCCAATAAGGCATCAGGCTGGGTGGAGAAACATCCCCACTTACCTCGTGACCTGAGGTACCCTCCAAATATCTGATGCACCAGGGTAGTAGCCTGTGTCTGACGATCCAATCTGCAAAGGAGGCCATATGCCCTTGAGCGCTTCATGACACACAGAGCTGTACTCACACTCAGCCCCACGGGACCCAAGAGGCTCTCCCCACTCAATGCCCTAATCTGTGCCTGAGCTCCTAGCAGTGCCAAGGCTTCCCACAGAGCTCCCTGAATCAATAGGCAACCCTGCTGCCTGCTTCTCAGGAAACCACAAGCTCAGAAATGCCCTGCATCCTCACCATCTCGCCTCTTCTTTTCAGTCTCAATAAGATAGGGAGGATCCAAACATGGGATGGGGCTGGAGGCCAAGCCTCCCACACCTTCCCCTGAGCAGAGGAGCGATGGAATGGGCAGGAGCAAAGCCCTTCCATACCCTTCTTAGCTGAGGACAGCAGAGACAGGCCATCCTGCATTCTAATCCCCCAGCACTGCTTCCTCAGCAGAGCCTGGGCACTGAACACCCACTCCTGCCAGCAAAGGCAAGACTATGCACAGCACCCCACGTTGGATTTCTGCTCTTGGCTCCTTGCCCACCTTCTGCATCTGGCTATGAAACTGTCCTCCTCCACTACCAAAGGGCTCTGCAGTACTAATCCCACAGCTCTGGAACCTTCTATAGAAGACTGGGGTACCTGGTCCCCAGACTAGTGCCCCCTTCCAGGCCCTCGGCTCCCTCCAGACTGCTCATGGGCATCTCACCCTGAGCCAGGTGCAGAGGGTGCTGCCTCCAGGGCTCCCTTCACACTGTGTCTGCACAGTTTTTGCTGCAGCTTTGCCAACTCCTATAGAGCATGAGGTCCATGCCAGGCCTTCACTGACCTAATGCTTCCCAGACTCTGGGAGCTCCAAAATATTTGAAGGACCAGATTTTTACATTGTTAGAAAAAGTTAAGAAAATGTAAAGTCAACTGCTACTATCTACTAGCACCACGATTCATCAAAAGAAGGTATGTTTTAACCAAAAACCAGCAAGGACATGACCTCAGAGCACATGCAAACTTGTGGATGGCTCTATGCTGGACAGTCATGGGGAAGGCACCAGGAAGTTCCGAGGCATCCCATGAATACGTTCTGACCACGGTGCAAGTCACACCCAAATCATCCATGCCACCAAACCCAAAAGGGCCTTCCACCTGCATGTTAAACAGAACACTGGGCTTTCTCCCCCCACCTCTCTCTAGGCCAGTGGAAGTGAGCACCACATCCCACCTGGCACCTGATCTGCCTCCCTTCGTCCAGTGCTGGCCAATGGTTCAGACCACATACCTGGACTCTCTCCGGGCCACATGAACCCAAACTACCCCTTCCCCCAGCCCACACCTCCCAGCCTCTCCCATTCGCAGATCCTGGCTGAGTGGTCAGGCCTGGGCCCGGCATCAGCTCCTGTCTTGCGCTTGCCAAGTGACTATTCTGTGCCGGCCACTACTCCAGACCCTACAGCCCTTTCACCTGCTCTGCAGGCTCTCACCCAGGCCCAGTCACACATCTCTCGACTTCAGCCAAATGAGTTCTAGGGTCACTTCTCCAGAGGAGGTGGCAGGGTGGCTCCCCATCATAAGGTGTGGTCCAGTCCCTGGAGACCGCACTGCCCACAGGTGATGTGAATGCTGGCTGACTGACTTGTCTTCCAACCACACTGGGAGCTCCTCAGACTCAGGATCTCATTTGTGACTTCTAAATTCCCAGCACCTGCTACTAGTTTGGCACTCAAAGGTATTAAGCAAATAACTAGTGCTTGAATTAGATTCCATGAAAGGAGTAGACCCTATCTGTGTGGAGGGAAGGGCTCAAGTCCCTCTAGCAGGGAGGGAAGAGCCCATGAGCAAACCCTCAGATAGTGAACCAGAATACAAGAATCTCACGAAAGATTACTATTTATAAATAAGACTCTCATCCACTGAAACCAGTGGTTTCCCCGTTTTAACCACTGCTACAACTCAATTAACCCTTCTAAAGAACATTCTAGATGTTTCCTACATTGTTTAGGTAAGTATTTTCAGAATATTCAGTTCTCTTTGGAGCCTGGTCTCAGGACCAGTGAATTCAGGGAGCACCCAAAAGCACCTCCAACCAGTCGCGGTGGTGCATGCCTGTAATCTCAGGGGCTTAGGAGACCGAGGCAGGCTAAATTGTAAGTTCAAAGCCAGCTTCAGCAACTTAGCGAGGCACTCAGTGAGACCACCTCTCAAGGGCCGGGGATGTGGCTCAGTGGTTAAGCACTCCTGGGTTCAATCCTTAGTACCCCCCCACCAAAAAAAAGCACTTCCAGATGGTGACCAGAAGTCTCAGGACACATAAGAGGAAGCAGTCACTTGCTACAAAGGTGAAGATGCAGTGAACACAGTGTCAAACATTGAACACCAGAGCCCCACCCCCTTCCAAGTTCACCCATGAACTGCCACTGTCTGAATCCAAGAAACAAAGTGACTTTAGAAAGACCAGAACTTCCTCCAGGAGACCTGAGAAAGCACTTCCCCTCCCCTGAGCTCCAGGACAGCACTGCTATGGCCTCGCCCTGCCACCTGATCCTGTCACTGTCATGGGCAGGGGTGTTGGGGTGACAGTCCTGCCCTGGCAGCCCCCTGCTTGGGCTCTGGAAGTCTGGCGTCCACAAACAAACTCTGCCGTCCGCAGAGGAAGGTCGGGAGGTGGAGGGCTGCTCCCTCCCCAGGCAGTGCCACGGAGCCGCAGCCCCAGGAGAAGTGGGAGTGGAGGACCTACTTGGCACAGCCGTTCAAGCAGGCCTTCTGCATGGCGTCGATGGTGTACCGGAGAAACTCATGCGCATCCTCTTGGTTCCCAAAGCGGAAGTGCCGGGCGATCTCTGAATGAGAAGACAATGGGTAGGAAGAGCTGCCAGCCCCACTGCCAATCACCAGGCACCTCAGGGGAAATGTGCCAAGTGAGGAAGTTGCAGCTCTTTCCTTAGTGAGATTGAGGGCTTAAACCCTGCTCCTTAGCAGGAAGCAGACACCACTCAGATGTAAGGGCCGCCAATAAACTAGCTTCCCAAGGCAGCCCAGAACACGAATGAATCCAAACCCTGCTTTAGCGCCACAACCTACACAGGTTCAAACTACCACTGTGGGTCCGTCTTTCCTGCCAAGTGAATGGGAAATCTGATTCCCACAGCACGCGCTCCTCTGACGCCCAGAAAGACTTGGCATGTCCCCATCTGCCCCCCTCCCCTGCTTGCCTGCCAATACTAAACACACACACAAGCAATCCCTCTGCCTGGCCAGACCCATCCTCACCAGGAGGACTTCTCCACCCACCTGACCCAGCCCCTCTCAAAGCCCACCCTTTGGTCTACACTGCTAAATGCAGTATCTTTAGCATGCAAGGATTCCTAAGACCCCATGCATGACTTTCTCGGCCGTCCAGCGGCTCACATGCCGACCAGAGCTAGTGTTTTGCAGGCATTTCACCATAGGTCCACCCTTACTTTTCAGATCACGGATGAAGGAGATGGGCTTGATGGCGTTGCCACTGTTGGCGAAGGCCTGGACAATGTGGTTCTGCATGACGCACAGCATGCAGAAGCTTCCGTGGTGACCTGCCACATGGAAGAAGCAATGTTAGGACAAGAGCTTTTTCAAGAACTTAGAATGATACCTCCAAATGAGGCCTCCCCAGACCTGTGAAGGTCGTCGGCTGGGTGGCAGAGATCCCAGGGCTATGGACTCGGGATCAGAAGGAAAATGCTCCCTTTGCTGGAGAGTGCTGGGGGGTGGCCATGACTCGCCCACAGTGGTAGCTCTACACACTGCACACCAGCACTGCAGGTAGTCACTGGTCATGCCGCACCATTATCATTTACACAAAGGATAAGCTCTACTTTCAACAGGAAGCTCAGAAAAATATCTCCTTTAATTTCTAAGTTACGTCATTTGGCCAACATTCTTAAGTATTTTAAGGCTTTCTGATGGTTCTTCAGTTTGCACCTCAATTGCAGGTACCTCGGCTCTGCTGTGTGCAGTAAATACCTCACTGCCATTCATCAGTGCTGAAAACTGAGGCTCAAAACAGCAAATATTTTTGGTCTTGTAAACTATGCAATGTCCACCACAACAGTGCCCTTCTGCCACTGTAATGCAAAAGCAGCCACACACAATATGACAGGTATGCAAGTGCTCAACAAAACCTGACTACAAACCAGGTCAGGCCCACATCCACCTGCTGACCCCTGCTGGATGTAAAGAACTGGCTTCTCACTAGGCACAGACCCAAGTGGCACATTCTTACCTCTACAATTGAGATGTATTTTAAATACAAAAAGATGTACAAAGACTATCATACCACCCAGCCCCACTCCATTTTAGGTGTCTTGTAACTAAAACACTAGTGTAAGAGTTGAACTCTCCCAATCCCATCTCTAGGTTCCTTCATCCACGTGAGCACTACCTGGGACGAGGCCATTCCTGTAGTGTTCACACATGGTGCGTATCCATAAGCAACAACTGCTGTTTGGTTGTGTGCTTACAAACTCCATCGCTATCAGCAGCCTGGTTTTTACAATACTGCTGTAGGCGCAGTGCTAGTCCTGTCACCACTGTCTCCCCATGGCACAGCAATCCTGTGAACAGCTGTTTCACACGTCTCCAAGAACATTCACAAACCTAGTTTTCACCGTAGACTTCTGACCTGTCAAACCATATCCATTCATTACATTTTTTTTAAATGATAGTAATGGTTGGAGGACTCAAAAATTAGGACTCATAAACTAGAATTAGTAATTTAAAAACAAAACAGGGACTTTAAAAACTGTTAAAAGCCCTTCTGTTCAAGATCTAACCTTAATGAGGATAGGAAAGGCGTATGGAAAGTGTGTGTCCCCTCACCATGTGGGAGCCCACTAATGCCCAGCCTCACACAACACCCCTTAAATAGAGCAAGGTATAACCTAAGGTGCAGTTTCCCCAAACCCTGGCAGTGTCTGAGATTAAGTCGTACAGGGAAAACACTTTTTCATGCAATTTATAAAACCATAACTCAAAAGTGACTCCCATGACTTCAGGGACACTGCTGCTCAGGACAGGACCAGGGCCCGCCTGTGTCCCTCTGGGGTTGCTCACGTGCTGGTCTTCCATCTCACTGCTGCCCAGGAGGCCCCTGGTGCAGTGCAGCCTCCACCTTCAGGGCTCCTCTAGCAGCACTGGGAGAGACAGAGCACAGCCCAGTCCACACGGGGCCCTCTCAGGTATGGGTGGGGTGCAGGGAGAAAAGACCATGCCTCTTCTCCATACCTCTTACACAGAATGCCGGGACACTGCACGCATTAATACTTCAGAGTGGCAGTGGCCTCAACTAGGGCAGCCAGTGCTGCTCACAGGAGGAAGAGTGGGCAGTCCACCCAGAGGCACTGACCACAACTGTTCACTCATAGGCCTGCTACCGATCCAGTGCCACTTACCTGTGCACGTCACCAGGACTTAGAGACGTGACCTAGTTTAGCTAAATTCATCATCATAAAGCTGAAAAATGGCTCAAAAAATACTCCTGCAGAGAAACCCAGAATGGAAGACAGCTAGCTCTGCGGGAGGAAGACGGCAGCACGACCTCACTGTCTCACTGCCAGAGCCAGAGAGAAACACAAGGACACCTGCCAAAGCGCACTCAGAAGGCCACCTGAACAACCTCCAAGTCACCAAGGAGACTACTGGAAACAGGGCGGGTCCCAGTGCGAAGCACCAGTTCCACCCTCGAAGAGCACGGGCCGGCCCCGGCCCTCCATGGCTGTGTGCGCTCACTAATGCTGTCTGCACCACAGGGCCACCTCCCGTTGCTCTCTTTCACAAGAGAACCCACCCCCTGCATTTGGCACACAGCCCCACAACGTTGCCCCAGCTCTGCTCCTGCCTTCTCCATCCCCCTGCCTCTGGTTCCACTCTCATTTCCTGATTCTGAACTGTTCACCTATCCTCTTGGTCCCTTTCCTTCCTTGAAGTTTCGCCACATACACGTGCACCTCAATACTCCATTCCCGGTCTGCGTGTCAGCGACAAGAGGAGGAGTCACGCCACCC
Organism: Marmota marmota marmota; assembly: GCF_001458135.2. Classification (NCBI taxonomy): domain Eukaryota; kingdom Metazoa; phylum Chordata; class Mammalia; order Rodentia; family Sciuridae; genus Marmota; species Marmota marmota. Next base: position 3,172,131 of record NW_025999895.1, on the reverse strand, counting down.
GGCTCCCGGGGATTTCTCCTGTGCAGGACCTTCAGAAGCTGCCTGTCAGCTCTGCCTTGCTCTGTGGTTGGGCTTTTGGGTTGCTTGCTGTCTTTTGCTGCAGATCTTTTTATGATGTTTTCTATTTTTCATTTTAAAACTTTCTGAGGTGAGACCTGAGTAATTTCCCTGCCTCAGCCATCAAGGAGCCAGGACTATACCAGCAGACATTTTTACACCCATGCTAGATCCTGGCTGTAGGAGCAGAATTGCCGGGTGATAGACTTTGTGAAAGTTAATGCCATACTGTTTCCCAAAGCAGTCATGCTAGTTCAGGCTGAGAGTATAAAAAGAATCCCTGAACTTCATCCTGACAATCATACTGAACCTCTGAACTTTTATGACTCACAAAGGTGAGAAATGGTACCCTTTGTGTTTTCATGACCTCCTTGAGGACTACCCCGCTGAACATCATGGCATGTGCTTCTTTGATACCTTGAGTTGCCTCTTCTAATTTTATCTATTATTTTACTTTACTTATCTATTTAATGTTTTGGTACTGGTGTTAAACACAGGGCACTTGACCACTAAGCCACACGCCCAACCCTTTTAATTTCTTACTTCGAAACAGGGTCTTGCTAAGTTGATGAGGCTGGCTTTGAACTTGTGATCCTCCTGCCTCAGCCTTCCAAGCTGTTGGGATTACAGGCGTGTGCCACCTCGCCCAGCAATTTTATCTTTTTTTTGGCAGGCAGGGTGGTGGTGGTGGGTTCCCAGGAATTGAACTCAAGGGCACTCGACCACCGAGCCACATCCCAGCCCTATTTTGTATTTTATTTAGAGACAGGGTCTCACTGAGTTGCTTAGCACCTCACTTTTGCTGAGGCTGGCTTTGAACTCAAGATCCTCCTGCCTCGGCCTTCGGAGCCACTGGGATTACAGGCGTGTGCCACTGCACCCAGCAATTTTATCTATTTTTTAACAATCTTTTATGTTGATTTTTAGTTCTTTATACATTCTTAACACCAATGCTTTGTTTGTTCATTTCAGGCTTGTAACTGGTCTTTTAATTTTCTTTAACTCACTATGTCTTGGCATCCCCTACACAGACTTTGTCAATGCCAAGATATATTTGTTTTCTGATAAACAGAAGTCCTTAAAGCTAATACATCTGAGTTTACCAAATTTTTTTAATGATCCATGCTTTAAGTTTTAAGAAATCCCCTAAGGTCAAAAAAACTATTTACCGGGCTGGGGTTGTGGCTCAGCAATAGAGCGCTTGCCTAGCACATGCGAGTCCCTGGGTTCAATCCTCAGCACCACATGTAAATAAATAAAATAAAGGTATTGTGTCCAAGTACAACTAAAATATAAATATTAAAAAAGAAAGACTTTAGATAGGAGACTCTCAAAAGATAACATCAGCAGAGTTTAAAAAAAAAACTATTTACCTACATTTATTCTAAATGCACTGAGCTTTTCTTTTGATACTAAGTTTTTCATCCACTCTTTTCTTTTGCAAATGATCTGATATGAAAACCCTGTGTCAGTGTCTACCTAGGTAAAGCAAAGTGTTTGTTTTGATTCCAGTTATTAAAATGACAGACCCAAGTACGATTATGTACAGTCAGTCTGCACCTCCACATATCCATAGGTACGTGGCCTGCTTCTGGGCTCTCCGTTCTACTCCACTGGTCAGGACATCCCTCCTACATCTAACACTATGACTTTTTCACCTCCAAGACTCTACAGCAAACCTCTATTTGGTAGAACATATCCCTTCTCGTAGTTGTCTTCTTCAGAAGTGCCTCTGAGGTCCGGAAATGTTACTTCAGTGGTACAGCACTTGCTTAGCATGTGCCAGGTCCTGGGTTTCATCCCTAGCAAAACACACACCACCAGCAAATAAATGGTATTTTGGACATTTTTGGTCCCTTGCTTTTCTATTAAATTTAGAACCAACTGGATGAACATTAATCTACAAATCTGGGGAAAAACCAACATTTTCATTAGTACTGGGGACTGAACCCTGGGGTGCTTTATCACTAAGCCACATCTTAAGCCCTTTTTACATTTCGAGACGGTCTCCTTAAGATGTTTAGGGCCTTGCTGAATTGAACTTGGGATCCTACTGACTCAATCTCCCGAGTCTCTGTGCTACCACACCCGTTGAAAACCAACATTTTTATAATAAGAAGTCTCTCCCCTGTTAAGGCAACTTTCTGTCCATTCAGGTAGGCTGTCATTTAATGTCCTTCAGTGAAGGTTTTCCACATGCACCTCACTAAATTTAGGTCTAGCCTTTATTGCTTATGTTGCTATTTTTTTAAGATAGTAAATTGTTTATTTGGTATAGAAAAATTCAGCTATATTTTATATATTGATTTTATGTCCAGTCACATTGCCAAATTCCCCTTGCTAATTTGTCTACATATTCTTTTGATTTCACATGTAAGAACAGTTTTCAAATTATTATAGTACTCTCCCCTCCTTTCCTATATGCCACAGCTCTGGCCAGGTGCAACACAATCTTTCTTTCTTTCTTTTTTGGCACTGGGGATTGAACCTAGGGGTGTTCTACCACTGAGTTTAATCCCCAGCCCTATTTTTTACTTTGAGACAGGGTCTCACTAAGTTGTTCAAGGCCTAAGTTGCTGAGGCTGGCCTTGAACTTGCAATCCCTAGCCTCAGCCTCCCGAGTTGCTGGGACTACAGGCCAGTGCCACTGCACCCAGCCAGGAGCACCACGGTCCTAAACAGAGGTGGTGAGGGCAGCCACACATGCCTCACCATGATCTGAAGTGTACACTTCCAGGACTTTCTTCTTTAGAATGGTGCTCTGTGCCTTTTGTGTTTTTTTTTTTTTTTTTAATAAAGTGATTGTACCAATTTACATCCAAACAAGTTTTTTTGTTTTTTTATTTTTTTTAGAGAATTTTAATATTTATTTTTTAGTTATCGGCGGACACAACATCTTTGTTTGTATGTGGTGCTGAGGATCGAACCCGGGCCGCACGCATGCCAGGCGAGCGCGCTACCGCTTGAGCCACATCCCCAGCCCCGCCTTTTGTGTTTTTTAGCACTTGTGCTTTTATCAGGGTAAGGAAATGCCCATGTATTACTACTCTGCTAAGAGTTGTATTTCTTTTAATTAAGAATATTTTCAGCTGACTTTTCTCTTTCACTTCATTAATAAAGCAATTAATTGCACAGGTAGCAAAATTAGCAGTCACTTATACAGCACTTTCTGTGTGCCCAGCCCTGCGCTCAGCATTTCACATAGCCACTTGAGCTTCGTGACAACTCTGTAAGGATGATGCTATTTTGCACCCCAGGACAGGGGGCACAGAGAAGGCAGGTAGACTCCCAGCAGGACTGGGAGGCAGGCCTGCAGGCCAGCTCCAGGCCCTCAGCTACAGTGCTGTGGCCCTGCAACTTCATGAGATTTCCTGGCAGCAAAACGCCTTCATAGTCCCCTGCTCATGTTCTGAAAAACCATTCAGTCTGCTAGTATTCCATCTAGAATTTTACACCTAGTTCATGAGATTATAAATTTTCTTTCTCATATTATCCTTAATTTTGAAATCCAAGTTATAAGAATCTTCCAGAACAAGGAGGGGAATATTTTCTTTTCTGATTTACTAGATGACTTTGTGAAGGATCGGCATGATTTAGTTCACAGAACTTACCTATAAGGGCTGGGATGTAGCTCAGGGGTACAGCATTTGCCTAGCATGCATGTGAGGCCTTGGGTTTGATCCCCAGTACCAAAGGGGGGAAAAAAAAAAAACCCTTACCCATGATATCATCCTAGTCTGATGCTGAAGTCATTTGCTTCATTTTTAAAAAATATTTTTATAACGTTTATTTATTTATTTTTTATGTGGTGCTGATAATCAAACCCAGTGCCTCACATATACTAGGCAAGCGTCCTGCCACTGAGCCACAGTCCCAGCCCTTTACTTTATATATAATATTATCTGTTTATGTGTGGTGCTGAGAATCGAACTCAGTGGCTCACATATGGTAGGCAAGTGCTCTACCACTGAGCCACCACCTCAGCCCCTTCACTGTCTTTAATAGTTAAAAAAAACTCCTTAGACTTTTGATCCTTTTTTTAAACTTTTTTTTATTTTGGTACTGAAGACTGAACCCAGGGGTGCTTAATCACTGAGCTACACTCCTAGACCATTTAACTTTTCCTTTACAGACAGGGTCTCACTAAGTTGCTGGTGTTACAGAGGTACCCCCATCATACCTGGAGTTTTTTTTTTTTTTTTAAGTATTTTTTTTAGATGTTGATGTACCTTTATTTTACTCATTTATTTATATGCAATGCTAAGAATCGAACCCAGTCCTTCACCACTTAGCCACAACCCCAGCCCCATGCTTGGCTTTTTTTTTTTTTTTAAACCTTTATTTTATTTATTTTAATGTGGTGCTGAGGATTGAACCCAGGGCCCCACCTATCACTGAGCTACAACTTCAGCCCCACACCTGGCTTTTGATGTCATATTTTAAATCATTTTAACTTCTACTTTGAAACGTGTTTTTTTAAAATACTTTTTTAGTTGTAGATGGACACAATATCTGTTTATTAATTTATTTTTTATGTGGTGCTAAGGATTGAACCCAGTGCCTCACACGTGAGAGGAAAGCGCTCTACCACTGAGCTACAGTCCCAGCCCGAGACATGTTTTATAGTGTACGTACAACACTGGTATACAGATGTACAAAATAATTGAATATATGTACTTTGGGGCTATCTTTTGCAAACCTTCATTTCTGTGTGGGTAATTACCTTCAGAAGAGTTTGGAGAACACAAACAAACTTGCACATCCTATCCTACAGCAAATCCAATTAAAATGTGGGCTTTTTTAATTTAGAGGAGGCTCTACTATGTCGTCCAGGCTGGCCTTAAACTCACAGTCTCCTTGCCTTAGCCTCCTGAGCAGCTGGGACTGCAGGTGTGCTCCCCTTCCAGGTGGGTTTTACCAGTTACTACACATCAGCAACTCCACCAGGGTGACCCAGGTGTTATCTTTAACAGTGCCTGAGTGTACGGGTTTCTCTGGTGGAGACTGAGTGGTTCCACTAGCTCAGTCACCCCGCAATGCCAGCCCTCACTCACAGTTCCGTGCATGCTCCTTGGAAAGCAGGTAGTTGGCCAGAGGCGGTGTGTAGGTCAAGCACTGTATGGTGGAGTTCAGGAAGCAGGTGTTGCCCAAGTTGTGTAGCCCTGCGCCAACTCGGAAAACCCGCTCCCACCTCAAAGACAGGCGCTCTGTGGGGAAGAGCACTTTCTGTGGGGCTGGGACTCCATCACTACCACATGGGCGCTCACTCCCTAAAGAAAAAAGGAACAAGGGAAGAAAAGGAGACAAATAAGTCTACACAGGCAGACCCCAAAAGAACCCTAGACATTTTCTTAGCATGTGGTTGGTCAGAACAGCTCACTGGAGGGCACTAGTACTCCCAGGACTGGACCCCCAGGGAGCCAGCTCAGAGTAAGCAGTCAGAGCAGGGGCTTTCCCGACCGCTCAGTTCTAGAACTCAGGCCCCTGTGGAGATGAAGGATCTGGGCCTTGGCACGGTGCCCAGCTATGGCCACATGCAGTCTACCTCATTTCTCTACCGCCAAGCTTGGCTTTCAATTCTATTAAACCCAGGGCAAGAGATCACTGGAGGTGGCGGGGTGGGGGGAAAGGGGAAGTTTGTTATGAAGAACCCCTAAGTACACACCATCTTCCTAGAAACATCTACAACTGATGCCCATGGGCCCCACGTGAAGTCCAGCACTCCCTGTGACATTCTAGTACCCACAGTGGGCCCATCACTCAGCCAACACCGAGTGAGGCCTCCCTGCCAGTGCCCCGCATGTCCATACCCTGTCTCCTGGCCTGAGCCTCATCTCCACTCCGGGGGCGACTGGCGCCCTCCGTCTTGGGGTTTAGCAGCAGATATTTGCTCTTCAAGGACTCTAGCTGGTAGGAGAAGCTCTTGCTGGCTGGCTCGAACTCGATCTTCTGTAAAAGGACCTTCTTGGCGGAGGACGCCAGCAGTTTTCCCAGTTCCCCATCCTCAGCCGAGTCCTTGCGACCGGGTTTCAGGGCTTCCTTCAACTTATCAACTATTGGCATGGTGCATTCCTGAGGGGATAGAAGGAACACAGATCTACAAACCACTATGTCCAAGGAATAAGAGCTTCTGCTTGGTCATCATGGATGCCAGCCATCACAAAAGCTTCCCTGGTCAGCTACCATCCTAAAGGAAGCATGAGACAGGAAGACACAGACCCACGAGAGTCCGTACTTCACCTCTCAAGATACATTACAGCCAGGCAAGGTGGCAAGCGCCTATAATCCCAGCGGCTGGGGATTACAAATTCAAAGCCAGCCTCACCAACTTAGCAAGCCCTGAGCAACTCGGTGAGACCTTGTCTCAAAGTAAAAAATAAAAGAGCTGGGGATGTGGCTCAGTGGTTAAGCACCCCTGGGTTCAATCCCTGGTACCAAAAATTCAAGACAAGTGCACAAAGAGCTGAGAATGCCCAGGGATAGCATCTGGGCTGCTAGGCCACCCTGCCTCGAGCCCTCAATCAATATACACCAAGTGTCTACAAGTCAGGCTATTTCCTTCAAAGGGACAACACAGGGCCCCAATGTCTGCTCAAAAGCAGGGAAACACTTATTTGCGTACATGCTCTGGTTACTTACACACATATAGCCTTGTAATAAAGGAACAGCACACAAGGGGATGGGCACATGTCTGTAGACCTATGCTCTTCAGAAGAAGGCCGTGGACCACGAGGCTCCTGAGCACGGGAAATCAGGCTAGTCCCCAGCAGAAAACACGCCACCAGACTTAAAGGCTTAGTTAGGAATGCGAAACATCTCAAAAACTGGTTACATGTCAAAATGATAATATTTTGTATATATTGGGTTTAAAAAAATGAAAATCAACTTCACCTCCCTTTTTTACTTTTCCAATGTGGCTGCAGTAAAACTTAACTTTACATTTGTGGCTCTCATCATATTTCTATCACTGTATGTATAAATCATCTAAAACTGAGGGAAGAAAAACAAAAAGGAAACAAAGTAATTTTTTAAAAAGTGAAGGAGAAGTAAGAAAAGAACAAAGGATCAGACCTGGAATACCATGTACAAGACACCTAATGTTAGACAAAGGTTCTCCCACCTCTTTCAAATAGCAAGGAAGGAGAAGTAGGCAGGAGGGGACACAGGTTTTAAAGGTAGCCAGTCTGGGTCACTCTGTCATCTTTAACTACCCATGCAGGGACAAGTACTTTTTACAAGATCTCCTGTTCTTGGATTGTAAAATACAGACAAAAATAGGTGGGAAGCTGGCTGCAGGGACTAGAGAGCAGGCTCATGACACTGGGCCTGCCACCCCTGGCAGGTGCAGACTCTGCAAGGAGGGGAATCCCTCCCTCACCTCAGCCAGCTCCACCCACATCACCCTGCTCCCCGGCCCCTGTCCTAGCCAAAGCTTAGACTGAGCCAGTCAGAAAAACATGTCCCTGAAACTGCTCACTCCCTCCAGACAAATGAGGGTTCCCAGGGTACCCGGTACTAGGAGTGCCTAGGGAATTAGCTAGTTACACCCCAAAGTCCGACCTAGTGAATCCATGGATCTCTAATTAAGTCTTTCAAATCTCTTACCGTGGGCCCCCTAATTCCATACAAGAAGAGAAATCCAAGGAAGTTATTCTTTAAAAAAGAAAGCACGGCGCTCTGGTGTCCTCACCAGAAACTGTTGAGTGGGGGTTATCTGAGACTTCTTGCCAAAGCAACCAACTCAGCTGGGCACACTCAGCAAACAGGCAAGAAAGAGGCACTCAGACCTTTGCAGGCTCACCTGGGATGCCTGGCCGAGGTGGGCTGCTCCCCCAACAGCGGGGAATCAAGTTCTCTGACTGGGCACGTCAATCCAGGGACTCCCAGAGGATGGCCTGTTCAGTCGCCAATGCGGCCACATGCAGAGTCCAGAAAGGGTGTCAGCACCTGTGGGCAAGCAGTGAGACCATGACCCAGGATGACTCTTCCCTGCTGTCTCTTCAGTCTTTCCATGAATGCAGTGTGGGAACTGCGACCTTTTACCAGGACAAAGTCATCATTAAGGTTAAAGGGATATCTCTGTGGCTAAGTTCAGGATACGTCCAGAGAACTGTGCTAACCAACCACAAATTATTGCAATGTACACACAAGGATGACACTGTTACCTGCTCCACATCTTTACCCTGACACTCTCCACACCTGCCAGTCCACTAAAGTCTAAATCTCATCTCCAAAGAGTAAGGGTATTGTAATAATAAAGTTGTCAAACTTTTACTTTGCTTGGTATAGACTTTAACTTCTATCTATAGTTACTATGACTTACATATAATTAAGGTGCTTAGAAATGTTTACAGCAAAAATTCAAACATACAAAGTATAGAGGGAACATGGCCCCGGTGCTCAGCTTCAGTAGCTGCCTGACCAATCCTGATTAGCTCCCCCCAACCCAGGCTGCTGTGCAGCATATCTCATACCTTCCATCCCATCCTTAAATAAAACCCTATCAACATCCCCCACCAAAAACCCCCATAATGGAATGAACTCAGAATAAGGGACAATCTGCAAAGCGATGACATCCATTCCTCTAAAACCCTCCCCAAAATGTCACTGGGATTTTTTTGGGTCACGATTTCACACCTTACCATGGCCAGATGAGAATTCTGTCCTGGACCAATATGGGTCCACTAGCTCACATTCAGAAGCTACTTAGCTAGAGGATTAAGCAAACACTCAGAAAATTTAATCAAGTTCCATCATGGATGACAAACTACTCTAATGCAGAGTCGAATATTTTCAACAATTTTTCAAGTTGTGGCAGAAAGATCAATATCTCCAACTCCACCTGAAACATTAAGTAATGACCTAAAAACTGCTCACTCTCTGAGGTGTAGGAACCAAGAAAAATATTCTTGCAATCACCAGTCAGCCTCTGGTGTGCATCCTTCTTAGCACAGACGCTCTCTGCAGTCCAAGAACAGCTTACAGCTTAGACACACATTTCTGCTTCTGAGATGACTCAAGTGCAGCCTCCTTGTAACAAAGCCTCTTAAATACATTCTCTCCCTCCCTCTTCCCTTTAAATTCACTTCCAAGATAAACTGCACTCGAGATTCACAGAGTCAACCACAAGCTAGAGAGGACCAGCCCAAGACAAGAGGGTTGGGGCCTCCTTGGGGCCCCTTAGAGGGGGCCTGCCAGACACCCCATGCATCCTGGGCAGAGCCAATGTCTCCTTGGAGCCTGCTTCTTGGCATCCACTGCAGAAACAGGACTATGTGTGCAGTGGGGTACTCTTCCCTCTCCTGTCTGTTTTAGGATAGTACTCTGGTACTAAGGGCTCTAGGGAGCATGTCATACAACCAACCCATCACAAGCAACTGGCACTTTAAAACCCACATCTCCTGCCAGGTCTCATCACGGAGCTCTTCCACGGTGACCATGAGGAAGGTTACCTTCTGCATATCTCAGTGAAAGGAAGCGCGTCTCTGCTCCACACGCAAAACGCTCTCAACCCACTTTGACCTAGCCCTGGATAAAGTCTGGTCCCTGGATAAAGGATACTTTTGTGGGTAAAGGCTGCCCAACTGGACACAGTCTGTTACTTTCTCCCCTGCCCTTGGCTCCTACCTGGGTCCAGTTGTGCCCTCCATCCCTGCAGGGTCACCGCAAATCCGTGCTTGGACTGCACAATCCAGGACCCAAGACTTTTCTGAAGACACCACCGACCCCTGATGACACAGCTCTCCCCCGGCCCACACCAATCCCTGCATGGACCAGGGCCTCACACCTCTTCACTGAGGCTCGGCCTCGGGCCTTCCATGAGGTTCTTGTAAAGTCCCTCCGGAACAGCGTATCCCCTGCCCCCGTGCTCCCTGGGTCATCCCAAGACCTCTGTGGATCCTCTTAGCCCTCGGTGGGGTCACCCAGAGACCCTAGAGGGCAGCGCATCCCCTGTCACGCCCCACGTCACCCTGAGGCCCTCGTGGACCCTCATGGCCCTCCACGGGGTCACCCCGAGCCCCTCGTAGACAGCGAACCTCCTGGTGCTCCCTGGGTCATGCCAGGACCTTGGTGAATCCTCGTTGCCATCGCCGGGGTCACCCCGAGCCCCTTGTGGACAGAGCATCCCCCAGGCCACCTTGAGACACTCGTGGACTCTCATGGCCTTCCGTGAGGTCACCCCGAGCCCCTCGTGGCCCCTCGTGGCCCTCCGCGGGGTCACCCCGAGCCCCTCGTGGACCCTCATGGCCCTCCGCGGGGTCCTCCCGAGCCCTTTGTGGACACCGCATCTCCCGGCGCACCGCGGACATCCCGGACCCGGGCGGACGCGCGCCCGCGCCTTCTCCGAGCGCCCCGAGTGCCCTGCGCCTCGCCACCCCTTCCCGCGCCCCAGGCCCGGCGGAAGCCCCCTCGCGGGCCTGCACCCCGCCCCGCCAGGCCCCAGCCTGACCTGGCCCCCAGCGGCCCGCGGCAGGCCCGCACAGCGCTGGCGTCTCCTCGGCCCGGGCCGCACGCGCACCATCCGGGCCTCCAGCGCCTCACACACGTGTCACAGGGACGCTTAAAGGAGTCGCACTTTGCGGCCGCTCTTTGCCGGCACCGAGAGGTCCGGGCTGCTTTAAGAGGCGGGGATATCTTGGGCCCTCTTCCTGGATCCGCCCACCGCCGCTTTACGCGCCGTCAG